>NC_133812.1:3981274-4293529 GCF_043250625.1 Sebastes fasciatus
AGTAATAATGCTCTCCCTTGGATAAACAGAAAGCAGAAAAAGCTTCTTGATTGGACAAAAAGGATTATTAGTTGCTATGCAACACCATTTGAAATGCCTACTGGGATTTGAGCACATTATGGCCTTGGCCCGTTTCCAAACAAAAAAAAATTAGTGCCCAATTTGTGCAATGCTGCTTTCACAACAGAGCTGTAACAAGGCCAACTCTGACACATATAGCTTGTCAGTGCTAAACATGAATCCCCCAGGCAGCTGATACTGATGGTCCACTGCTCACAGACACTGGTGTGGGCACAACTCTGACAAGTTATTTTAAATGAACATTTCCATTATGTATGCTACTCAGTTGAGCAAACTTTCAGTACATGTATACTGCAGGAATTTGGGGATTATCGGCGTACCATGGGCAGACAGTGCCGATGGAACTACTTGGGGCAGCGTTGCTCAAATGGGGGTACAAGGGTGTACTGCAGGGGGTACGTGAGATTTTTTTTCAAATGTTAATTTAAGAAATATCAGTCATGCATAATTCCTAAAATAATTAACCCTGTTTCCAACACAGGAACTTTCCCCTGGAACTAAGAACCCAGAGTCTAAATTAAGTTCTGGGGACATTTTGCGGGGACTTTTTAACCCCCCAAAAGGCCCTGGTTTAGGGGTAGTACTTTCTAAAAGTACCGGAACTTTCGGGGTGGAGTTTGCAGGGATGACCGTTGCTGATTGGTAAAACACACACAGCGCCACTGCTTCAACGGCTTCAACTTTTGTTCCACTTGATTCATAAACAAGGAAGTACTCTGGTATCGATTTAGGACCATTTTAGGACGAGAGAAGACCATTTCTCTAATATTCACAGGTCTTTAGACCGTGGTGGAAACACGGACAACAATGGGCTGAAGTAGTTCCAGGGACTAAAAGACCTGGAAACTTTTGGTGAAAACCCGGTTTTATACTATAGTAAGTTCAATTAAAAAATACAAATGTAAATTTGATAAAACACATTTTTATTCAATATTAATATTTTTGATGTCATCCTTATCAAATGCAATCATGCACATGACTACGTTTGTTCAGCATGACCAGGAAGCTGGTTTGGAAACCAAATGCCAGACGAAAATCAAGAAAATGGATTTTTGGTTGAAACGTAGCATCAATACAAGCTGAAAACACGGAGAAAGAAGTGAAAAAGAAAGTGAAAACAGTGGCAATAAAATAGTGCAACTCATCAAAAAGACGCAGTTCATAATGACAACAAATTGGTTTTGATTTAGCAAATGCATGGCTTATTTCTCACATAAAATGTTTTCAGAAACACATTTCAGTGAACTATTTTTGTGATATAAGAGAAGAAAATGTATGAATATTTTTAGTGCTTTATAACTACAGTGCTATAAGCAGATTATAATACATCATGAGTATGTGTATAATGCATTATGGATATTTATGAGTGCTTATAACTATAATTATTCAGTGCTATAAGCAGATTATAATGCATTAATGCATTATAATTGTTTATAATGCATTAAGGATATTTATGAGTGTTTATAACTATAATTATACAGTGCTATAAGCAGATACAAATTTATTATAAGCATGTTTAAAATGCATTATGGATATGTATGAGTGTTGATAACTATAATTATACAGCACTCTAAACAGATTATAATGCATTATAAGCATGTTTACAATGCAATATGGATATTTATGAGTGTTGATAACTATAATTACACAGTACTATAAGAAGCTTATAATTAGAGCTGCACCGATACCAATACCAGTATCGGATCCGATACTGTGCTCATGTACTCGTACTTGCAAAACGGCTCCAATACAACGGCACCGATACCACTTTACGGTGGTGCGCCCGACCCCGCTGGGCCGGGATCCCACCTCAGCCGGCGTGCAACGGCCCTCACTTTCATTGCGCCACAGGGTTTTGCTTGCACCATCTGACTCGCGCATGCGTTAAGACTCCTTGGTCTCAGCACGACGCGATTGACTGAAGACAGTCCGCGCTGTAAAGCTGCGGCCGCAAGCCACCTTTGCCCCGAGCTTTTCCAAGCCGACCTAGAGCTGGTTGCGGCGCACTGCCTCATATGCGGGACTCCCCAGCCGCCGTGTGTTGCTCACACCCTCCAGCTGGCTGTTAACGAGGGTCTTTTGGCACAGAGAAGTACTCGTATCGGTACTCGGTATCGTCAATACCCAGATGTAAGTACTTGTAATTGTACTTGGTCTGAAAAAAAGTGGAATCGGTGCATCCCTAATTATAATTTATTATAAGTATGTTTATAATGCATTATTAATATTGTTAGTTATAAAAACTATAGTGCTATAAACAGATTAAACTGCATTATAAGTAAGTATGTTTATGATTCATTATAGTTATGGGCGTCAAAGAAAATGTAACCAAAAGTTTACTCTATACTATAAACACACTCTACCTATAGACAGTAATAGACTGACTACACTACAGCTCACAAGGATATAATAAACTATATATTATACTATATCATTTTTTTTGCGGAGCAGGCGTACATGTTTCCCAGGTGTCTAGACACAGCATCATGCCTCTGTGAAATTTTTATTATTACTCCATGGCACTTGCAATTTACAAAAGCGCCAGACGGTGGCGCCAGTCCCACAGTTTAAATATACTGTGTATGCCTCAATCTAAAGCAGAGGATTTGGTTCATCTGAAGATCATCAATGAAAATGTATTTTTACTTAGTTTCCCCCCCCCCCACATGTAAATGATAATTTTCTAACAGGGGGCATCAATAACTTAAAGGGGAACACCACGCAAATTAAGTATTCCAATATGTTATTTCCATGGCGTAGGAAAGTTCAATAAACATCAGTGAACATGAGCCAGAAACCAGAGCCATAAGTCTCAAACTTGTGATGTCATAGGCGATAAAGTCTGGAGCTGCTCCGTAGACAATGAATGGGAGACACGCGGAATGTTTGTTTTCTTTTTTTATACCCAATGATCTACCCTTGTCAATGAGTATAGAAGCAAAGAGGTGAAACTCTGGTGCTTTTTTGACAACAGCCACTAGATGGCGCTATGGCAATGAGTCCATGGCTATGGATGTATAAAGAGACGTCTGTAAATCAGAGGATCTTGGGATCTTTTTTTAGATAAATGAACTTCCCAGTATGAACACTTAAATAGCCATCATGTAAATCATTATGTCCTAAAAGTTGTAAACTGAACTAACAGCTGAATCCAAAGTTATTTTCCTCGGCATAATGAACGTGCATCAGACCTACGGGACCGCACCGCCCTGCACACTCATATCCGGTTCTGCCAGCTTCCTGTTAGCTGTATACGGCTGTAAAACACAACCTCTTCTACATCCATGCTCTGTGGTCTATTGGACTCCATTTTGGATCCTTGACATGAAAAAGTTTGAGATTGCTCTCAAAATCTGTGTGCTGGATTTTTCTAACTTCCATTAATTTCCATCGCTCACTTTATGCTCCTCTGGGAATCAGCCGGGCAAAAAGGTTTAATAAATAAATCAGTAAATAAATAGTTATAATAGTATGCATATTTGTAATATTGTTATTGTTCAACACAGACCATTTCGGTAGACATTAACTATGACAATAAAATAGAGATAATTTTGTTTTACTTTTGTACAGCACTTTATAGGCGGAGGTTTTGCTGGCGTCCGGTAGTCGTTTTCAGTTACGCTGGAAGTCAGTCAGAGTGTGGGGTGCTGAGAGAATGTCTAAAGTGGTGGACACACTGCCCGCATGAGGCTCGCGTGAGTCTCGCGTGGCGTGTTGTTTTTTATTTCGGCGTCCATGTTAACAGGTTAGAGTGGACACACTGCCCGCATGAGACGCGCGTCATAAATGAATACAGTACGAAGTTTTAATTGTGGATTATTACTATTATTTACTAATTACCACACGTTTCTGAACCTTTCTCTGTCTAAAATAAATATAAATTATATTTATCATGAAGTTAAATGGCCATTAAAAGGCAAACTCTATGTAGAAAGAAAGGGCTGTCAGCAGCAGCAGAAACACAGCTGACAGGTAGAAGACACGCTCCCGACAGGCAGCTAACTCGCGTCTAGTGTGAACACCCTAGGTGTGCATCACGCAGCCACGACGCGACGCTGCCGTCAGGCGAGCCTCATGCGGGCAGTGTGCCCACGGCTTTACACAGTCTCACGACAATTTAATCTATTTGATTCGTGTACATAGACCCGAATTTCTAATTTTTTTTTCGTGGCACTCAGTACGACTTTCAACAACGCATTTTTTTTTTCCTACCAATGTCCAGGAACACGTGACACACATGTCAATATCCGCTCCTGTCCTTTCAAAATAAATATAATTTAGTTAAGCTAAGGAAAAGATTGCATTTTTTGTGCATTTTCCTACGAATGCCCTGCAACATGTGACGCACGTGTCAATGTCCACTCCAGTCTTTTCAAAATAAAACTATTTAGGCTTAGCGGTTTGGGTCAACATAACACCGGAAGTGGCGTAACTTAAGTACAGAAGTTACGTGACAAATACATCAACTTTGACTTGTGGTTTCACACGGGACATGAAAACACCGGTGTCCTGGGCAAAAGTCCTGTGTTTTTACCCACCCATCTACCCAAATCTCCTCCCTACGTGGCGTTTGCCGCTCATTATACTTTCCGGTTCACAATTACGTGGATTACATACAAATTGATTTTGTGTTGACCACCACGAAAATAATAAGTGAACTCCGTAAATTTCGTGACTATTTGACAACCTGCTGTGCTGTGACTGTGGCTGATTATGTGGAGCCACAGAACGTTTGTTTTCTTTTTTTATACCCAAATTAGCTTTATTATATTGTAGTGTTGTCAGTTGTGAAACAACATTTTTTTCCCATGTACTCAGAACATTCCCCTGGCTACTCTCAGTGTCATCTAGAACATCTCTCCCAGTTCATTGTCTATGGAGCAGTTCTCCACTTCATACCCTATGACATCACAAGTTTGAGTTTTTCGCGCTCTAGTTTTTGGATTTGGGAGTGCTTTGTTCATGTTAACTAATATTTTTTTGGACTGTTTTAGACATTAGGAATAACATGTATGGATTTAGAAAATGGGCGTATATTCCCTTTAAACCATGTTCCAAATGCTCAAAATAATTTTTTGGGCATCAATATTAAACTACACTACTGAGAGCAGTCAACCTTGATAGCAAGTCCCTGTGGAACTAGATACTCGAGCACACGCACACGCACACACACACACACACACACACACGTGTTCACGCGCTCCCTGCTCGCTGCTGCTGATTTGTCAGGGAGAGAAAACTGTATTTTTTTTTTGTTTAACGCCTTGTGCACGAAGTGGCGAGGAGCTCCTCATCATCACCACCACAACACCACCATTACCATCATCAGCACCACAGATAGAGCAGAGCCGCCGCCGCTGGATGGATTACCTCCACAGTCACCTCTCTCTGGATGCTTTTGCGCACCTTGCTAACCTCCTCATTTGATTGCTCGTGATTACATGATCGCCCATCATCATCATCATCATGCCGCTGATTTGAGAGCAGCTTTTTGACTCCGGAGTGAGTCGCAAAAGTAAAAGTCCCATGTACTTCAACATCCATTCCTTTAACTTCCTAACAAACACCGGTATGCAAATTGGTAAAAAACAAGTCATAATTTCCTCTGTGTTATCTATTTTATATTGCTGTGAAAACATCTCTTTCAAACAGCTGGATTTATTCAAGCTTGTAGCTAAGAATACATTTTTACAAGATTCGATTTTAATTAGGGCTGTCAATCGATTCAAATATTTAATCGTGATTAATCACGATTGTCCAGCGTTAATTGCCATTATCTGCTCAAGATGTACCTTAAAGAAAGATTTGTCAAGTATTTAATACTCTCATCAACATGGTAGTGGGCAAATATGCTGCTCTATGCAAATGGATGTAATTATTACCTCAACCAAGGCCGAAGTCTGAGGAAGGAGGTCATGTTTTACCCGGTGGTAGTTTGTCTGTTAGCAGGATTACTCCAAAAGTCTGCAATGGATTTGACTGAAATGATTTGGAGGGATGGGGTGTGGCACAATGAACAATCCATTAGATTTTGCACTGGCTCGTGTGTTTGACCAATCATCATACACTTATGTCTCTCAGTAGGGGTGTAACGATTCTTCTACTACATCATCATATCAATTTACATTCCTACAATCCAACTACAAGGATAGGTACTCGGCAAGTTGTCCTTCACGGGAGAAGTATGTCGATCTAAAATCGATTTGCAAGGTAAATAATCGATTGTATCGATACTACGAATTTGCACCTTGTATTTAAGAACGACAAACGTTATACGGATGTATTTTTTTTATCACTTTTAATAGCAAAGAAAGATGTTAAACGTTACTCTGGTTCACTCTCTGTGTGTATGACGTCATCGACGTGCGCCAGCAACGCCAATCTCAGAGAGATGACGACAAAACGAAGCATGGCTGATGGCGAGGAAGAGCAAGACGAGCGAGAGATGTTCGAGCTGCGTTTGAGGTCCAGCGTGGAAACATTTTGGCTTTTGCAAAAAAAAAAAGGGAGATAATAAAATTCTGTCTGTTTGCAGAATATGCAAAGGCCAGATAAAATAGAACGGCAATACGACCAATCTTTCCACGCACCTACTGACAGCGGTTTAACCTGCTGCTTCTATTCTCATTTTCACTATTGCTCTACCTTTGTAGTGCAAATGAGAACAATATCAGCAGGTTCAACCACTGTTAGTCAACCTGAAATTTGTTAAATACTATTGCTCTACCATTTATATTGAAAATGAGACCAGAAGCAGCAGGTTATACCACTGTTCATTTAAAGGGACTGTTTGTAACGTCTTGCACGTATAAATCATTGCAGGTTGGTGTCCCATGTGTGCTCGTGTGTGGCTACGCTGTTCAGATGAGACTCCAACACAAACTACACGGAGGCACCACAACCACAAAGTTATGGCCTTTGAAATGGTGTCCGACGTGGGCGCATTTCAGTTGAGCTGAAGCCAACAAACGTCTGCTTCCTGACTGTCAAAACGGCTCACAGGGGTATGTTTTGCCAGACTGATGTTTTCCTGTTAGCTAAAGCTGGTTAATATTTCATTCTTCTATTTCCCCCTTTCAGTCACTGATCCACCCTTGCAGTGTTCTCAACGACTTTAAAAAAGTGAAAAAAAAATAAAATAGATTAAAATATATATATATATATCCTTGCAGAGAAAGATCTCTTTCATTAAAGTAAATACATAGCATGTAAAATCAAAGATATATATGTATATAGGGCTGTCAAAGTTAACGCAACATTTAAAGTCAGAGTTAAGCAGGCTCAGTTTTAAAGCTTGAGTGAAGATACTGACGTCATATGAAACTAGAAAAACCTAATGAAATATTAAATATTTTAATCGATTGACCTAAAAAATATATTGTGTGACCACACCGCAAGAACTAGGAACGATTGCAGTTCTTAAACGGCCATTTTGGTGGACTTCTTTATCTCCTATTTCAGAGTAGGTACTCTATTAGCACAAGCTAATGGGCTGGTTGTGGTAGAAATCAACCGTCCAGAGATCAAGTCTTTTAAAATAGACCTTTATTACGAGTAACAGAGGCCGAGTCAATCTGCAGAGTAACTGGAGTACCAGTGAAAACACAATGTCTACAGTATATGTCTATAGTATTACAGAATGAGTAAAATAGTTGAGAACACTCCTCCTAACTGTTGCCTACCCTTGTCTCTTCTTTCTTGTCCCTTGGGTGCTATTCTATCCACAAAAGGATTTGCTAATATCTTAGTTAAACTCTTTATCTGCCCCGCTGATGACCTGTTGACAGATTAATAGTCATGTTGGTGAAACAGGAAGTTCATGCTCTGGGCATTGTGCCTAAAGTCAGCAAAGGTGTTCTCCTTTAAACTGCAACTGTGTGCAAACTGATAGGAAAACAGTGAAAAAGCAGGCTATATAAAATGATATGTCCAATACGCATAATTCATTATAGGTCACAGTGTGTGAAAACCAGTACATGGTTCCAAAACTTGAATTATTGCATCATTGTGTATGATATGTTTCCTCCTGCCCTGACTATTCTGCACATTCCTGTATCGTCATATTGATCGAATAACATTTAGAAAACCAAGAAGGCGGGTTTTTGGTGTTTATTTTCATGACAAAAGCCCCCTGTAGTCATACGGAGTAGCGCCGATGAACGCTGGTCCTTCTGGTATCTTAATCGATTGATATATATACTGTATATGTATATACGCACCCCATAAGCAGTGATAAAATCACAACATATCACAGTCTGAAGTGAGCTATATTGTTTTTGTAAAGCGGTCATCAAATATGGCAATATAAAAGTTATAGACACATTCCAATGTAAATAGTTTTTTATCAATAAATAATAATAGGCCGTCCTTTCGGCACATACTGAGGCGGTTGCTATGGAACGGTGGTTGCTATGGAACATACACTAGCGGCTAGCATATTTATTTTTTCATCACAGGCTAGCGTTATATTGATTCCATTATTTGTCTCTTTATTTACATTACTATATGTTGCCATTTACTGTGCAACCACTGAGAAACCAGCGTCAGGAGGATGACTTTGATAACTGCTTGCATTAGGCTTACCACCATCCCCCCTCTTCAGAGGACTCCATGTACTTTGTTTTTATTCTTTTTCAAATTAATAGCCAATGAAGGTAAAAAAAAGTGATAATACTAATAATAATCATAATCTTAGTCAAACCATATTACTTTAATAATAATAATAATAAAAAAAAACGAAAAAAGTAGGGTGAATAGGCTGGCCACCTTAATAACATATAAACCAATAAAGAGACAACAACAACGACAAAATAAACCGTTCAAGAGTGGACATGGACACATTTATGTAACCAGACAAATATCAACAATGACAGAAAACAACGAGCTGACAAATATAGAACAGAGACATAGAAAATAAGGTCCCCTTTTGTTTAAAGGGACTGTTTGTAACTTCTTACACTCTTATAAATCATTGCGAGTCGGTGTCTGAGGCGCGATCGCGTATGGCTACGCTGTTCAAACACAAACTACACAGAAGCACCAAAACCGCAAAGTTCTATCTAGTGAAGCCCGTCTGTTAAACAGTGTTAACTCTTCCTGCTCCAGCCCCCCCAACCACGGTCAGAAGACACAGAGGAGACTGTAGCTTTGGTCTCCAGGACCGGAGTCTCTGCTGTACTCTGCTCCTCTGCCTGCCTTCACTCACACACCGCGCTCGTTCTCACTCGCTCCACTCTCACGTGCATGCGCTCACACTCCACACTGCAGAAGAGTTAGTTTAGCTCTGAGAATATCTAGTGAATGTACAGTGGACATTTGAGCAGAAATAACTGCTGCAGCTCCTCCAGACCAACAGAGGTTTCCCGTGTCTTGTGAAGTGACGGGGCTCCGGAGCGAGTAACGTTATCGTCTCCGAGCAAAACTCCGGTGTCTCCCCTGTTCCCTCCGGCCGCGGTCGGGAGGCTGAAGCAGGAAAACACAGGATCAGCATTGATTCATGGAGAGACCTTCGTCTGGTCAGCTAACATTACTGCCAGGCAGCTGAAATATAGAGTGATATTGTGGTTTTAGCTGACGTGTGTGGCCTCACTGTTTTAACCGATGCTCGTTCTTATCTATGTAGAGAGCGAGCACAAGCGTGAGCAACAGGACGCTGACTTTTCTCGACCTAACGGCCACAAGGTGTCGCTGTAAACAAGCATTTCTGATTCTTACATAGAGTCCCTTTAACTATGTAAAAATGGGTTATATGAAAGGGGTGGGGTTGTAATATGAAGATGATAGTAGTGACGGGGTGGCATTTAGCTCACCGGCAGATTAAAAGGGCAGGATAAGATATGAGAAATGTTTATTGAATTCCAGGTTGACTATTTTGTTTGGCAGAGACTTGCTCTAGTGATTTATGTTCTGAGAGGAGGTTCAACCATTGTTTTATAGGGAGGAGGTGTCTGGATTTCCAATTCAGGGGAATAGTTTTCTTGGCGATAGCTAGAGAAACAAGAAAAGACGTGTTGCTTGGTGTTATTAATCCTGACAGGTCACCAAGAAGGCAGATGGATGGCGATAGTGGAATGTTACATGAGAAACATTCGGAGAGTTTAGCTGTTATGTGTTTCCAGAAGTTTTGAGCCGGGGGGGTAGGACCAGAGGGCGTGTAGATAATTGTACTGTGAGTTAGTGAATCCCATTGCGTGCATGTTATTGCCTGTGAGATGTGTGCGGTGTTTTATCTTGCATTGGATCAGTTGTAAATTGATATTTCTGGTCATTTCAAAGGTAGATTGACCTTTACTGTCTCTCAGAGGCTGCAGCATGATCAGTTTCCCACCGAAGGAATCCATCGGTACCAACCGCGTCATACTAGCTTGTCGGGGAGGAGGCTAAATAACACTCCAATGTTAGGCAAAATTTTGGCGAGGAAAAAACTGGCACGGCCATTTTCAAAGGGGTCCCTTGACCTCTGACCTCAAGATATGTGAATGAGAATGGGTTCTATGGCCACCCAGAAGTCTCCCCTTTACAGACATACCCACTTCATGATAATCATATTCAGTTTTTTTAATGCAGTATAAATGTGTTATTTTCTCCTATTCTAAAATGGTGTGTTTGAATATTTCTGCATACTGGGGTCCCTAAACAGTCTTGGAATTTCATAAATTGGGTATCACTGTAAAGCTGAGACTCTTGTGGATCCAATTAGCCCAACTCTATTCATGTGTGATGATGTCCCCATAGCATCCATTTCATTGTCGTGAGACCATTTCTTTTTTATTTGACCTCACTGTATAAAATGACCTGTGGTGACCTCTAGGATAATCACAGCCTCATGAAACTTTACAGCCACAAACTATAGACCTAGAGCATTCAGAGGATGGATGGCTTTCCTACATAGATTGACAATATGGGGGTTTCTGAGTAGTTTACACAACAGAAGCACTCGCCATCCAATTGCCGAAAAATGCAATTCTTGCAGAAATCTCCAAATGTCAAAAGTTTTTGATCCCAAATCACAACATTTCTTTTTCTATGGTGTTCCTAAAGGTCTTCGTGTCTTAATGTGGTATTTTGGAGAGATTATTGATCATTTTTATCTATTCTCGAGTGGTAAAAAATGGTTACATTTAGCACCAAATCTGTGTAACAAATGGTATCAACCCCAAAAAGTCAGCATGTGAAGCTCACTGGAAGGGGAGCAAGCCCTTACATAAACTTTCATGTTTTACTTATTTATTAATTAATTATTTTTTATTTCTGATTCATGTCTAGAACAACTTGACACACAGTGCTGAGCTGCATCTGCAGGTTCCCAGCTTTCAGATGATGTACACCACTTGTATGTGACATCTACTGCTAACCTGCTATCTCCCCCTAAAGACCCCCTGTACCCACCTAAAAAAAGACAAAAATCTGTTAAACCTGTGGCGTGAAATAATGCATGAAAAGCCTAACATGCGTTATCATGACATGTGGAATGTCCCCTAAAATGTTGTGCTCTTTATACGCCTTCCCTTGAGATCAGATTGGCTCTTCTGCAGACATAAAGAGTGGCTTCATCTGCTGGAGTGATGTGCACATACTGCACACAACAAGGCTTAATGGATGCTCTGGGTAAGACATGCATTATGCATATGGTGGGGTTCAATTGAGGACAATGTGACCTGGGAGGATTTTTGCAGTGCACAGTGAGAAATTACTAAATTGCATTTGTTTCCAGGGTTGTACCTTTAAGGCACCCAATATTTAGAGCATAATTTATTTCCCCTTTTCTTTGAAATGGCCAATTGCTACTCCCTTGTTCTGCATAGTCTTGTTTTGTTCCACTGTAGCCTACCAGTGGGAACCAGCAAGTATTTTATTAGTACCTGATACAGCTAAATTACACTGTAAATTGCAGGCTGTTACCAGTTAGTCAGTGCAAAATTTCTCAATTATTCCCGATCATGATTCAGCATTTGTCTTTTCTCTCAAAAAGGAAAGGGGAAAAAAAATGTTGAAGGATAAGTACAACTAAATTGGAGCTGGCCATAATAAGCTGCAATCGCCTGGAATCACTGAGCAAAAAGCCTCACCCTGCCACTGGATGAGTAGGTGATGATGGCTTTTCTATTGCAATTTGATCTACCTGTGATTGAGTGGAGTGCACCATAAAGATTGGGGATTTCGGCTGATTCATTCCCCAACAGCCAGCGTCCTTGAAAACATCTGTCAGCGCTGCGAGGGATGGATCGGCTCCCAGAAAAAAAAACATGCTGCAGAGTGATGAGGTCCAAGGTGAATTCTGGGGGAATTACGGGAGCTGAAAAGTCAAGAGAAGTTGCGACTTGTAGCTGGAAGTTTGTCAGTTGTAATCCCTGTCATGTTCTGGCTGTGCCAGTCTTTCTTATTAGTTATATTTTATGTGATTTTGGTTTGTGTTTGGTTTCTTTTATATCCTCATTTCAGTTTCCTGTTTTATTTTGTAATTCACTCCTCCTGTGTCTTGTCTGGTTTTACTTCCCTCCTTTGTTTGCTTTCCCGCCTTTTGTTGATTGTCTGCCCCGCCCTGATTTGTTTCACCTGTGTGTAATCATGTCTTGTATTTAAGCCTGTGTGTTCCCCTCTGTCCTTGTCGGTTCGTTTGTCTCTCCAGCCCCGTCTACCTTGTCCTCCATGTTTCCTGTTACCTCCTGCTCTGATCCTCGTGTTTCCCTGGTTAGTGATTTTTGGTTTTGGTCCTCTGTTTGGTTTTTGTTGTTTGTTTCTATTTGTTGTTTTGTACTTGGTTCCCCTCCCTGCCTTTTGTGTTTTGGATTTTCAGCTCTATTAAAGCTCGCTTTATTTTCAAACTACCTGTCCTGCCTGTTACTCTGCGTTTGGGTCCCCTTGTAAACTCCACATACGACAATCCCAGTTGAAATGTATCCGTTGGAGAGGTGAATGAAGGCTCCTCTTTCCTGTTGTGTACAGTTTAAGGTGCCCTGGAGAATGGCAATTAACCCCCAACTGCTCCAATGGACCAACTCAGTGGCAAAGATGCAGATAGTGTCACCTGGACCAAAGGCTTTAAAGGGACAGTTTGGTTTGGGGGAATGTTACTACTTTTTCCTCTTACTATGCCAAAGAAAAATATTCAGAATTTATTCCTAATATGTTTTCTTGCAGTTTGAATGTATATTGATGCATCAGTCCAAAAGTTAAAATGTATTGAAAAAAGATAGATGCAAGGTGTATTTCCACACTGCTGTCTGTATTGCAAACTGAAATTCTCCAAGATTCCATCGATGAATGAGATTCAACCCCATCCAACAAAAAAGCCCTTGGTGAGTGGAAGTCATTCATTGAGTGAGTCTTTTTATTGGGGTTCGTCTGCCTTTTTCTTTCGGACTCTTGTCTGACGAAGTTGTTTCAGAAAAGTTTAGTTAAATGTTGGCCACATGTTTGTTGGTGTCGTTTTAAAAGTTGTTCCTCTGTGATACTATGCAAACTAGCAGCAGGAATGTTGTTGTTTTTTATATTGTTACAGGCACGTTTTGAGAGTAGCAACTGGAATGTAATGCTTTTAGAGTAACTGGAATATTCACTTTTTGACAGTGGCAATGTTGCGCAGTTCTGTTGGAATAGCTGGGAAATGCACTTTTTGAGAGTGGCAGCTGGAATGTTATGTATTTTGTCCTGAATTGTTTTAATAAAAAATGCTAAAAATAAGAATGCTTCTGGTGGCTTAATTTAAGACAAAATTGCTTGTTTGTAGTATGCTTTTTGAAGAAATTGTCTTATTTTCAGCAATGTTAATTATTATTCTTAGAGTTGAGGTATAAATTCTTAGTCAGCTCAATCATGAAAACACAATATTAATTTTAAGTAAACATTTCTTACATAACAGTTTCTTTGCTTTTAATAAGCAACATTTTGGCCTATTTTTCTAGTTTTAAGACACATTACAGTCTTAAAGTGTCTAGATTTTTGGTCTAGTTTTAAGAATTCTAGCCAAGAAAAATTTGCTTACCCCATTGGCAGATTTCTTTGATCAAAACAAGAAAGTTTGTCAAAATTTAAGAATATTTTGCCTATTTCTCATAGGGCAGTTTTTGCAGTGTAATAATTTCCAAAATTCACAATATATTTTATCTAACAAAACATTCTGCTTCAATCCATATTTTTTGGCGTTTAGCCTTTCAAAAACATTTTCACTGAGGTCAAAAACCTGCTCTCCCGCTTGCTGCACACAAAGAGAGGCACACACTGACAAGTTATGGATCAGCTACGCAGTCTTAAAAACATTAAGATTCCTTTTAAAGAAGGATATATGGAAAAAATATTTTAGCCTATTTTAATACAATTCAAATTGGGCTTAGAGGGAATTATTTTCACCAGACATCTTGACCAGTGTGTGTGTGTGTGTCTGCTCGTCTCTTGCTCTCTCTCTCTGGGCAGGAAAATCAAAAGGGTTGGCAAGGATGGGATGCATATACAGTATATCATTTATCAGAATCAGGCTAATTTATATCATATATAAAATATACTTTAGTCCTATACTGTTTTTGTATATTGTCAGTGTGTTAGAGACCACCGATCAAACTAAATTATTTAGAACGAATATCGGCCGATAACGATCGGTGACCGATTTTGTTCCAGCAAGTTGTGTACTTCATCTAACCTGTTTGCGCAATTCATGGATGCTGTTCCTGGAGAGTAGTTTTGACTAGTCCCACCCTTCATACAGTAAACTTGTAGCAGAGGTCAGCATAGTTGAGGGTCAAAATTAAAAGTTTAGTTGAATGGCTCGCCAGCTGCCCGAGGACACAGCTGCTTAAATGAAATTTGACCTGATGATGCAACTGGATGAAAGTGAGGGAGTTCATCCTGTGGGTGTAACTGGAAGTGCGAAAAACACACTTTGCGCGTAATTTCTGACTTCCAAAATCTTGACTACTTTACCGTTACTTGTCATTGTTCAAGTCAACACAAAAGGAGAAAATCTAAATGGACAGGCAAACACTAAGTGAATTGGCCACCGACAAAAAAGGGCACTAGACTGACTAAATAACGCTCTTAACAAAGCAGAACACAATGGAGTAGAGGCGGCTTGGCCTACCCGTTTAGGAGACCAGTGGCATGTCCTGAGTCTAGTAACTCCAATGGAGGAAGTGAACGTGAACACAGATTATGACTTATTCTTTCGCCCCATAGTCACCAAAGTAAATATTGGACGCATTTTTCACGAGCCACATATCTTCCCGCACATGCTGACACTAAAACGTCATTTTTCAGATGGACAAATCAGGAGAAAATTAACTTTGTTTGAGACCTTTCTCTGTCTCAGCAACACTGGCGACTGAAGTTCGCGAATGCCCGAGCTTACTAATTTTTTGTAATGCTAAATATGACTGTTGGCTATGTAAATATCTAATGTTGGCAAAAGACAATATAAATACATTGTGCAAATATAACTCAATCTGCTTTCATCCATCCACACAACGTTCACAACACTACCAAACAAAGTAGGTTGATGAGGGGGGGCAAACACGCCATGACCACGTCCACTTAGGAGACAGGAAGTGTATACCATTTCAAAGCACTGGCGGAGCTTGTAATGTGTTATCTTTATTTTAAAACATCTCTTTCGTGACATTGGGGAACATGAATATCTGTGCCATATTTAATGGCAATGCATCCAATTGTTTTTGAGATATTTCATTTTGATCCAACAAAGGCCAACTTGCTGGAGGTGCTTTGGTGGATCCCCAGAGTTATTAGGAGCTATTGTCAGTGAACCATGAATGTCTGTACCAAGATCTTTGATACAGACATCTGTACCAAATTTTGTGCCAATCCAACTAATAAATCTGGAGATATTTCAGTGAATAAATGAAAAAACTCGGCCTGCTGGTGGTGCAGGTCATATGTTTTCATGGCACTCAATCCTAATATTGGATTTGTCAGGATATTAAATAACAAAGTAGTGAACTAACCATCATTGCCTTCCCAACGCTAACATGGCTTAAAATATCCTCATCTACTAACAATACATTGTAGGGGACTCGGTCCTATCATTCAACAGAAAGCCCCTCCAAATGCAGAAAGAGTATAGAAGCAAAGAGACAAAACTCCGATGCTTTTTTGACAACAGCCGTTGCCGCCATTTTGGACTGAAAACGCTTATTATATCTATAATATTTTATTGTTCAACACAGGCCATTTCAGTAGAATACGACAATAGAACAGAAATATTTTTGTTTTACTTCTGTACGGGACTTTGTAGGCGGACGTTTTACTGGCGTTCCGGTAGTCGCTTTCAGTCCAAAATGGCGGAAGCCTAGCTCTGCTGCTGGGCGCTGATGTTGCAATGGAACAAACGATTGACTTTCACTTCTTATCAATATGCAGATGCAGACACATTAAAAACAGCATTAAACACGAAATGTCTCACTCTCTGCAAGAACATGAAATTGACAAATTTGCTGACCTTCAAGATGGGAAGCGTTTCTCGCCACCTCTGTTTGAGTTAGGTTCAATGTCAGCGTCATATGTTGCCGACTGTGCAGCTGCTTGAAAATAGCTGAACAGCCACCCACCGTGAAAGCAGCAATTTTTGGATATTTTCCCAGCTACGGTGTCATAATCAATTACCAGCGATGTGAATGCTTGTCACACGCAGTCAAATTGCTGCTGACACATTGACAGCTTATCTACCAGCCCCAACACCAATTTTATCACATCTCTGCCCCTCCCAATTACTCCTTTTAGGAACGGCCCCCCCTCCCTGTAATCACAAGGTGATTAGAAAGTACACTGTCATTTAAACTGAATGGAATCACACTGGCCGCTGCTCATCTGACACCCTCCATTTCCCCAAATCCAGCAGCCTCTTACCTTTATTCAGTCAAGGTTGTTACATTTCACGCCTCAACATTTGTACACATAATACAATTCAACGCACCAAAATGTTTTATTTTAGTAACTTTTGGCAGCCTTTAATGAAGTAATAATTCATCATTTCTGTCAAGGCACTGAATCTGACAGTGTCATCTATCAGTGTACATAGTTCAGCCATAAAACAATGTGTATATGTGTGTGTGAGACAGTTGTCTCCCACATCTATGATGCTATGTTGTGAACAGCTCTACTGCCTGTGTATGGTATGCCATTTCATTCATTATGAAATAAATAAATATGCCTATGAAATACATCCTGAAATGGATAAATGAAGCAATAAATAAATATAAATATGTAAATGAGTAAAGTTCAACAAATAAATAAATATGCCTATGAAATACATAATTATGGCTATGAAATAAATCCTGAAATAAATAAATGAAGCAATACACATATAAATAAATGTAAATATAAATATGTAAATGAGTCAGTATAATTTAATAAATAAATACAAAAATATGCCTATGAAATAAATTTAAGCAATATATATATATATAGCAGTTTTTTTATTTGTAACTTTGTTGAATAATATATCAAATTACAATTATTTCTTTGACGACATTTATAATCCATTTTCCACAGCTTAAATAAGCTTTATTTAGCCTAAATAAAATAACTTTTTCAAATTCCTTTAATTCAGATTCAGATCAACTTTATTATCCCACATGGGGAAATTCATTTGGTCCACTGCTCAAAACATGAGGTCACCATATAGTGATTTGATTACTAATAGTAAGTATCTGACACTCTGATTTCTGCAACATTTTGAAAAAAATAGGTGAAAAATGGATTAAAAATAGCCTCCAAAAAATTGCAAAAAAAAAGTTTCTGGCATTTTCAACATCTGTGTTCTGTGCAGCTTCGCAATCAAGGCTGCCTCCTCCGCGCCGGCGGAACGGGGAAGGGGCGGAAAACGGAAACAAAAACCCCAAAACAGAGAAACTGGGACAAGCAGACAGACGCACAGTGAGGGAGACATTCGTCCCGTATCTATTTGAAAAGCTCTGATGAAGTGATTGCTGATATGCTAGTAGAACTCATCTGGGAATGTTATTGATTTCACAGCTGGTGTCGGAACTCACGGAAATGGAATGGCTCGGTGATGCAATGAGATGAAAAGCTGCTCCGCAAACCTTTTACTACTGAGCTGCATCATAACCATGAAAATATGAGACATTTCTATAAATAGCATTTTTCTAAATTTATTTTAAAAAGTTATTAAATATTTAAAATGTAAGATTGGGAGCATTTCGATTGCCTCCGCACGGCTCTCGACATGGCGACAGCTGGGCCGACGGCTCGCAGCTAACGGTGCTAACAGTGAAAACAACTGCTGACAGAGCTAACAGTGTTAACCTGGGGGGGGCGGGAGATTCTGAGGGCGGGTGCTACGCTTTAGCAACGGCGCCGTTGGTTGGGACGGTGTTATCGGCTGTAACGAGCGCAATGGAGGCTGTGAGCTAGCCAGTGGGGCGCGCATGCAAACACATGCAATTATCGTGGTTTCCAAATATATGAAATTTCATGACTATTTCACGAACTGCTGTGTTGGGTCAGCATGAAATCAATTCATATGTAATCCACGTAATTGTGAACCGGGAAGTATAGAGAGTGGTGAACGCCACATAAGCCTAAGCCTAACCAAGTCTATCTTTTCCTAAACCTAACTAAGTAGTTTTATTTTGAAAAGACTGGAGTGGAAATTGATACATGTGTCACGTGTTAAAGATTTGCATCTTTATCTCTCTGTGTTTAAAGGTATAATATGTTATATATATGTTGGTTGCTGACAACACCCAGCATTCAAAGTTGGCCCCTCCTCCTCGGTTCAACGAGGAGAGAGAGAGAGAGTGAATGCAGAAAGGGAGCGGCGTTAGTGAGAACAAAGCAGTGAATAAAGAAAAAAAAAAATAATTATTTTTAGATTGTTACAAGGCGGTTAAAAAAAAAAGAAAAGACTTTCGCCCAAGATGACCGGTGTTCGTGTCCTGTGTGAAACCAGAAGTCAAAGTTGATTTATTTGTCATGCAACTTCCACACTTAAGTTACGGCATTTCCAGAGTTATTTCAACCCAATCCGTGACCAATTCCTAGCCTAACCACGTCAATATTTTCCTAAACCTACTTAAGTAGTTTTATTTTGAAAAGACTGGAGCGGAAATTGACAAGTGCGTCACGTGTTGCTGGACATTCGTAGGAAAACACACAAAGAATACGTTGTTGAAAGTCGTGCTGAGCGTCACTAATTAAATGGGAAATTCACGTCTATGTACATGAATCGAACAGATGAAATTTTGTGACTATTTCACGAACTGCGGTGAGACTGTGTTGGGTCAGCATGAAATCAATTTCTATGTAATCCACGTAACTGTGAACCAGGAAGTATAGAGAGCAGCGAACGCCACCTCTAAGCCTAAATAAGTCAATCTTTTCCTAAGCCCAAGCAATTTTATTTTGAAAACACTGGAGCGGAAATTGACACGTGCATCACATGTTGCTGGACATTCGTAGGAAAAGGCACGAAAAATACGTTGTCGAAGTCACGGAAAAAAAAAGGGAAATTTGTGTCTATGTACAAAAATCAATTTTGTGATTATTTTACAAACTGCCGTGACTGATACAGAACGAAAAGGAAAGGTTTGGACGAAGATAGATGAGTGCCATAGAGTAGAGAAACAGAGCGCCAGAGGTAAATGAGAAACAAAAGATTGTTATACAGAGTGAAAGAGGAGAGAAAAGAAGTAGGTGGGAGGGCTATAGATGTTCCAGACAACAGTAGAGATGTTAGAAAAAGAGTGAAAGAGAAAGCTAGATTTGCATTCACAGAAAGGAATGTGGGAGAGCGCAAAATTTTGCATTCACTACCAATGAAAAGCCTACCGTGTAGCCATGACGGATAGACATCTCCATTCAAAAGCTTATTAACAGCTGCAGTAAGTCAACTCGTAGTTTCTTCCTCACCATCACAGGCTGCCATTCACATGTCCAAAAGAGATTACTGCTGAAAAAGATGCCAGCATGCATAATAGAGATAATTGGTTGATGTTTGGAAAAAAACTAAGTTTAATTGTCAGTTTGGCATATTTTGCTGCATGTCTTGCATAATTTCTGTTATTATAAAATGGTAAAGTAAGCTACATTAATTTACTGTACACTTAGTACTCTGAAATTAGCATATAGCACATACTGTATGGTATTGGTACTGTATCTATGGCATTGCAACACGTCAGACTGTGTTTTGGTCAAATGGACGGTTGCACTGACAACACTGCATCTCTTAATAGCTCAGGGCAGTGGTGTAGTGGAGGGTAAATGCAGGTATAGGTACTATACCCACTTTTTTTTTTTGTTGCAGTTAACATTATACCCACCTATCAGCCAAATGCCATTGGACCATTTAGGAGAGTATAGCCACTTGCTCCTCTGTAACCTACCCATCTCTACCAGTACACCCACCTTATCGACGACCACTACAGCACTGGCTCAGGGCCGTAGACTGTATATGAAGATGGACGACATGACAGCTCCGCAAAAGTGAAGCTGAAACATCTGGATCGCCCCCTGGTAGCTGGCTGCAGTAGAGGTCATAAACCCCGCCTCCTCCATATTAGTGGATGGGACATGGGCCAAACTAAAAAGTCAAAGAACACGTCAAGTATTTTTTTCGCAAAGATGGTTTCTGTCATTTTAGGTAGTTCTTATCACGCTGATGTATGTTCAAGTTTTGATTAGTTATTTGATGCTACAAAAAGGGGGTGAGAAGTCATGATGTCTCGCCTACAAGCTGCGGCCGTGCTCGGCTCACGATTGGTTTGGGCAGTTGACAGCTTAGCATAAATACTGGAAGCAGGGGGAAACCATTAGCCTGGCTCTGTAGAGCCCTCAGGATGCCAATTTCCATAGTGGCCAAACGGTGGTACTACAACTTCTGTGTCCGTCACGTGATACCATTGGCCCCATAAAGACTTTTTCCCATAGACTTACATTGGGTAAGAGACGTCTGCGGATATTTAGTTTTTTGGAGGTAAATCAATTTCCCAGTATGAACACTTGAATAGCCTTCATTTAATTTGTTTAGGTCCTAAAAGTTGTAAAATGCACTAATAGCCGAATCCAGACCTATTTTCCTTGCTCTGTTCATATGAATGAGACCCAGACCGAGGCTGGAGTGAGGGCTGGGAGGCGGAGTCAGCAAGCCTTGACGACAACGTGATGGCTGTGACCCCGTGACCGAGCCATGTGACCGAGCGGACGCTACGGCGCTTGTTCTATCGGCCCAATGGATGCGGAAGATCGGTGGAAGATCCGGGTACTTTTCCACTCGAACGTCGAGCCATTTTGGCTTCATGCTACTGAGCAACTATCATAGGAATGAACTATTATTAAGTATTTTTGGCCTACTGCATTTCTGTCTGTCTGAGAAACGTTGGAGGATTCAGTGTGAACAATGGACAGATGGAGAAAGATAAATCTGCTTTGGAGTAGATTAATTTCATTATAATCATTATTGTGAATGTGTAAATGATAATTAAACTAATTTGTTAACTTGTTTCACATAATAATAATCTGAGGACAAATGATAGGACTTATTTCATTTTATTTGTTTATTATATTTCCTTAAACTTTATCTTCAGCATATATCTCCAGCCCTGTCCATGGTGCTGAATCAGCAGGGCTTTTGAATAAAATCAAGAGTTTTACCTCAGTTGGTGCGTGCTCTCGTCACCCTAGTTGTTAGATGTAAACTGATCCAAAAACAGCAATATCACATTAAACACACTGATGGAAGCATTGATAGAATCTAGGCTAGAGGAGAATGACATTTTGAGAGAAAAAACATTTTGGGAACAACAGGATACGGAATAAGGGGTTGTCGGACAAACGCGCTTTTGGGTCCAATGGTGCATTTTTCTGACTAGTGGGCTGTCAGTACCCCGGGTGAGCCTCTGTTCCACTAGCTTCTGTAATTCCACAGCAACACTCCCCAGTGTCAAGCTACGTATCACTTAACACGTGGAGAGACAAAACAAAATCACTATGATAGAGTTTGCAAACACAAGTAACTGCACTTTAATCAAAAACGCATAGCTAAAATCCTGAGGCAAAAAAAATTAAGAAGCCATCAGTATTTACCCGCACTCCACGTCTAAAACAAGCCTACAACAACACAACGCCAGTGTGGGAAAAAAACGCACGGACGAGCCCCCAATTATGTTACGGCCTCTCAAACAAACAAAGGCTCTGGAGAGACCAAAGCATATGATAGGACACCAAGAGACAGTTCTGTGAGAATATAACAATCATTTTATTTTAAATCAGGACAAAAGCAACTTTCAAAAATTTAACTGAGTAAATGAAAAAACGTTGGAGATCCCGGTTAAATGAACAAAAGCAGTTGAAGTCGCTGGGCCAGCCACGCAGTGGGCCGTCGAACCCAGCTCATCCCTCTAAACTCAAAAGTGTCTAATTTAAACCAAAAAGCATGGAAACTTAATTACCGGAGATCTCCAGCCCAAAAACAAAGTCTCAAACTAAATGCTGGGAAAAAGGTCATCTAAGATCAAAACAACTAAACAATGGAGACGGGAGTCTCCCGAGCAGTGCTGCCAGCTGCAGCCTGAGTGCCAGAGAGTGTGCGCCCTTAAGCACCGTCCCTCCGCCCTTTTTCTTCCCTCCCTTAATCAGCGCACCATCTCAGGTGCGCTCCTCCTGAAAAAAAAGTAGGTCAGAATGGAGGGGAAAGAAAACAAGTTCTGCTTTTTTTTCTTAATCCATACACTCGCGTGTGTGTGTGTGGGCCTGTATTACCAACGTTGTGGTGACATAAGCCTGTTTACACAGTCACATTGTGGGGACTGTCCTTCCAAATGGGGACAAAATGCACATCTCCATAATGTAAATCATTATATTTTAGGGTGAGGACTTGGTTTAGGGTTAGGGTAAGGTTATGTTTAGGTTCGAGGCCTGCTCCGGGCCGTGCTTCGTTTTGGCTCAACTGTTTTTAACATAGCTAGCTTCATTTATTTATGTTCTTTGTAACTGACAAACCGAATAATAAAAGAAAGCTCTTTGCATTCATTCTCTGTATGTATTTGTTAATGTTATACAAAGGGTTTAACCTGAGCCAGGCCATACAACAAAGATGGTAATCATATCACATCCATACATGGTCAGTATTAAACAGCTGTTGAATAATAATAATAATATCTGTATATTTTTTTTATCATGCTGGTGTCTGATTGGTACTCGGTAGCAGACCCCTAGGAGAAAACTTTTATTATCTCATTCCCTCGTTTTATTATCTCTTTCCCTCGAGTTACTTTATAGAGCACTTCCTCCAATCATTCCGGACAGTCCACGCATTGCTGATGTATGGAGCCCCCCTAGATGATGAACTTCGGTAAAGCTGGAAAGATATCGACAGATTCAAACTTCCCGGATCAATAACTCATAACAGAAACGTTGTTAAAAACAAACGACGGCTCTTTCTAACCGTAGTAAGGTTGACAATGAGCTACAACCTCATTTCAATCAACACACAGTAAGGTAGACAACGAACTACAACCTCATTTTAATCAACACATAACACATTACATTGGTCTCTATGTGCAGCCGGCTGTGAGCCGAGTGGTCAGGGACCGTCTACAAAGTGCAACACTGAAAAGAGAAAAATATTCAATTGCTTCAGTATTATACAGTGTAGTACCACCAAAATTACTACACAATCAATGATCTCCTCATAGTTGTACTACAAGATTTAGTTTGGAAAAATATGCTTTGCAAAATTTTGGTAAATTTCTTAATGGGAAAAATATTCAATAACTTCCCTTTTATAAAGTGTAGTGCCATCAAAATGTCTTAATTAGTTTAATAAGTATAATCAGGAAGAGACCATTGATGTGTGAAGGAAAAATCTGTTTTCATCGCATTATTATGCGGATTCGGATTCAGGGTGCATCCCTAATATAAATAAAGTTGTCTTTACTTTGCTTTGATGTTCATTAGAACAGTTACTGTCTCTTTATCTGGATGGTTATATTTTTTTAATTCTAAACACTTTTAGACGAGATAGAATTATAATAAAAATGTAGCACCAAATTAATCAGTTTGTAGCTAAATGTCTGTATAGAACTTCAACTGCTGCAAAAATATGTGCTCTCATGAATGTGAAATCATAAACTTTAACACACATGCACACGCCCACACGGGTTCCCATTTAGTATTTTGTTCAGTTCTGTGTAAGTCATGCCTGCTTTGAGTAAAATAGATAACAATGTGCTTGGGAGGACTTTTAGGAAGAATCGTGGCTCAAGAAAAGAAAGCAAGTTCCTCTTTTATTTCTTAAATACTTCTTCCTCATGGGAACGTGTGTGTGTGTGTGTGTGTGTGTGTGTGTGTGTGTGTGTGTGGGTGTGTGGGTGGGTGGGTGTGTGTGTGTGTGGGTGTGTGGGTGGGTGTGTGTGTGTGGGTGTGTGGGTGGGTGGGTGTGTGGGTGGGTGGGTGGGTGTGGGTGGACATAAGCCTGTTTACACAGTCACATTGTGGGGACTCGCCTTCCAAATGGGGACAAAATGTAGGTCCCCATAACGTAAATCATTATATTTTAGGCTGAGGACTTGGTTTAGGGTTAGGTTTGGGTTAGGGTTGCGGTTAGGAAATTTTTGTTTTTGATTTGGGTGTGCTGGCCTACTGATCCACTACTGATCTGACTATGTGTGAATGGTGTGGATATCTGCGTTATGTTGGACTTTCATTTCTATCTGGATGGGTGGGTGTGATGGCAGGATCAGCTCCCTGCCCCGGGAGGACCGGGCTCGAATCCCAGCACAGCCAACCCTCAGGTTTGGGGTGATTTGGAGGACCAGGGTTTGGTCCCCAAGCAAAGAGGACCAGTAGTCGAGGTGACTGCTACCTAGACAGGGCAGGAGCAGTCGTACTAAAAAAGTAATAAAAGACTCGGCTGCACAAGTCCAAATAAAATCAAGGGGGCTTGTGTTCATTCACACCAAAAGGGAAAAAACACAGTGACATCCACACACATCTATAGAAAAGCATTAAATCAAACAAGTGCATAACATATTTACGAGGTAAAAACACGACAACAATCATGATAATTTATAAGAGTAGAAATCAAAAAGTGCTGTATTATAAGTGTTAAAAACTGTCCTGCCGATGGATCATGAACAAAATCCTACAGTCGTAAACATGTTCTCCTATGTTTACGCACAACCACAAGCACACAAGAAAATACATAAATATATACTTTAAATACACCATAAATATGATAATATAAATAACAAATTATGATAAAAGTGGTTATAATCACAAGGATGAAAAGCATGCAAGTAAGTACCATCACAAGATTAAGAAAAAATCCACAAAACTATTAATTTCGTGGATATATTTACAATAACTGCTAAAATGTCTACATGCAAGAGACATATATACATATTAATTATTTAAAAAAAATACTGTGCTTAGTCATAAAAGGGAGCTGAATATTGACATTTTTAATTGTTATTGATTTTTAATACATTGGCTGAAATAATGGTAAGAATACATAATAAATAAAATATTTATTAAAATCATGGAAAAAATTAAATATATACAAATTAATAAACAAATAAAATAATGAAAAGGACCTGTGCAGCCTATCTCATCATTATACTCTTATAGTTTAACCACATTCAGGAGGGAGGATTGCAGACAACATACATAAATAATTGATGTGGAGAAATAAAATGCATGCTAAAATATTTGTTAAAAAACTCTTTGTTTGGGTTAGGGTTAGGGTAAGGTTAGGTTTAGGTAGAGGTTAGGTTTATCTTAAGGCAAGTAGCACTTACAGTTAGGGTTAGGGTAAGTCTTCAGAGGCCTGCACTATGACGCAAGTTCAACATACCCAGGGTATCTTCTCGTTATTTAGTTTAACTAACCCTAACAAACGAGATCCCGCTAAGCCGTTTTACGAAGGTGGTTATCAAATCGGTAAATCAACCCAGGGTTTCTCCATCTGACTGTAAGCATGTTCACATAAAAGGGGCGGTGTCTGCAGCATCTGACCAATCACAGACATGGACAAGTCTACAAACTTGTAGACAGACAGACAGAGCGGCACATTTTACAAAGGAAGAGTAAACTATATTAGACAAATACGAAGAAGTTAAACACATAATCCAGATTAAATGAAACACAGTTGAAGCTGCCAAATGCAGGAAGGACAGCTGGCAAAAGAAAATAAATTGCAGATGTGTGAATGCGTAAATGAACATAATTATTAATTTAACGGACTACTCAAAAGTCAGATATAGTCGTCCAGAAGTGTATTTTAATACGTATTTTGGTGTTTTCCAGGAGAACGAGGAGGAGGAAGTGCCCCACGTCACCCGCTGCAAAACACCCTGTACACCAGACTCACCCCACTGAAATATATCAACAATAAACAAATTAATTCATAAATACATCCGTGTGTTCATTTAACAACATGTATCATTAAGTGTATTCAATAACCCATTATGTATAGTAATTATAGTGAAACATACTATAATTACTCGAGTAACGTCGTTACAAGCAATAATGAGGCATGTGTGACTATTTCAACCTTCTCTCAGCTGCGTCTCCGTCTCGGTGTGAAACGGACTTGAGAGAAAACCGAAAAATAAATATAAAAACATAATTCAAAGCGGTAAAAACCCACAGCATAAATCCAACTGTCCTTCCTGCATTCGTCAGTTTAAACTGTTGTGTGTGTGTGTGTGTGTGTGTGTGTGTGTGTGTGGCCTGCTCCGGCCTGTTGGCGATGGTTAGTTATGACTCAACTGTTTTCAACATGGCTGCCGGGTCATAATCTTTCTCAGTTTACAGCTAAATAGTACATTAAACTACTATGTTTCTTGATTCATGTTTCATCAGCGCTGCCTAGTTTGACCGTTTGATCAGAGTTCATAAGTAGTGATTGACAGCTGCGTTAGAGTCTCCTCAGCTCTGATTGGTTGTTTTATCTTTGGGCACGGTGTAATTTTGCAAATACCATTATGAGCACTAAAACAAGGCAGAGGAAACTGATATCAGGTATCACTGAGTACGCCAGACTGAGCCGATCCAATACCATCATTTATTAACCAAGAAAAAAATCAACTTGTTTAACCTGAAATCAATTCTTTGCTGCTCCAAAACAGCAGCCTTCACTGTGCCGTCACCCTGGCTGTGTCATGGATGCCACTGTTTTAGAGCAGCAAAGAAGAACTGATAGCAGGTAGTTTCTCACATGATAATAGCAAACAGCAGTGCAGTGCTAGTGGAGAGTGTAACAGTAACGGTAGTCAGAGCGAGCAAAATGTCTCACAGTGGAAAATCTAACAAGTAAAACGGTGATATGTACAGTACATAAGGGTTCCGCTTTGAGGGGTGGCAGTACCCTAGTAGGGGGTGTGGTTAGCACACAGGCCGTCCACTGAGGAGACAGCAAAGAGAATATGGAATTGTTATTTATTCCTAGCTTCATTTATTTATGTTCTTTGTAACTGACAAACCGAATAATAAAAGAAAGTTCTTTTGCATTCATTCTCTGTATGTATTTGTTCATGTTAAACAAAGGGTTTAACCTGAGCCAGGCCATACAACAAAGATAGTCATCATATCACATCCATACATGGTCAGTAGTAAACAGCTGTTAATAAAAATAATAATAATAACTATAACTATATATTTTTTTATCATGCTGGTATCTGATTGGTACTCGGTATCAGCCGATACCACAAGTTCAGGTATCGGAATTGGTATCAGGAAGGAAAAAATTAGATCTGAACATCTTTGAACATATTTGTTGTAACTGTAACTTTAAGAGATGTCCTAACCTTTTTATATCAGAAGAGATCATCAAGTTTATCCTCAGTTTGTGAGTAATACAAAATATTTGATTTTTCATATTCAAGTCCAAAATCCCTTTTAGCATTTTGATAAATATGGGCCCTGGTTTGTCAGCATGATAACAGTGATGGGCATAAGATGATGAAAATATGTGAAAATACTCCAAGTGAAGTTTCTATTGTTAAAAGTCTGAAGCAAACACACTTTAAATGCAAAGTTGTCTTTATTGAAAAGCAGGAAATATGCAGAATAAAGTGATACAGAGTCTTAATATCCAATCATTCATTAACATTGTTGTTGAAAATCAGGAAATAAATGTTTATATTTAAAACGGTTTGATTTCATTGACAGCAAGTTATAATTACCAGTAGTTATACTGTAATATAATTAATCACATTGTTTTATATAGAAAAAGATAAGAAAAAAATTTAAAGAGGCAATGACCAAAATGATTTAACAATATTGTAGGACTTTGCTTTTCACTTCAGTGAGTGTTGAGAATTCTCAGGCTTGCCACTGATAGAAACACACGTTCTCAATGCTGCCTCCATTGCCTGTGTTGAGATTTTTTTCGATAACCGGGACACCAGTCACCTTGTACGCCTTGATATTAGCTTCGCCGATAAGCAGGGTGATGGCCGTAACGGGATGTTTGACGTGGTCTTTCTTGTACCACAGGTTCACCCGGTTCCCTCCGGTCCCCTCGTTCAGGTTAGCACACACTGGCGTGTATTTTTGCTGCTCAAGGGACTGATACTCGCTATCATTAGTGGAGACATTCAGTTCACTGAGTGCACGCTGGGAGTCGGGGGTCTGACGGTACCAGATGAAGACAAAGTATCCTCCTGCACCCCTGTTAGTATCTTCATCCAGACGGATGAAACCTTTCTTATAGTGGTCGGAATCTGTTTCGTAGCAAACAGTGGCAGTGACATCACAGATGTAGGTTTTCTTCTCTCTCTTCACCCAGGCATGGATCCAGCTCCCTGCAGCCCCGCGGTTCAGATCACAGGCCAGTCTCTCCCAGCCATTCTTAAACTTCAGGGCTTCACCGTCTGCATCTGTAGTGACATCAATGGCCTCTATGGGAGTATTGTACTCTCCGGACCCTCTGAAGTACCAAAGGTAGATGAAGTCACCGTCTGCTCCAGCATTGAGATTTTTATCGATCTTTGTGTACCCTGCATTGATCAATCCAACAGCCATTTCATCGTTGAATGTAACTTGGAGCTTGGTGATTGCTACTGACCCATGTTTGAACCAAATGTAGACGCACTTTCCCCCTATACCTTTGTTCAGATCAACATTGATTTTCGTGAAGCCTTGGTTTGCGAACTGTTTCTCATCAGCTTCATCAAGGGACACATTAACTTGTGAGATGTATTTGGCCATCGTGGGTAACTGCATTAAAGAAAGACAAACCATGAGTACACTGAATATGACAAGTTAGCAGCATGACTGTGACTTTTCAGGTGAGCTCCAATATAACGATTAGAAATTATTATATCAGTTGTTAAATATGGATCACCATAACGATGTCTAAAATAAATTATTTTTCAAATGTGCATGCATGCTGCACTCATTTACACTATTTACACTGAATATAATCATTTAACATCTGAAACAGATAAACACATGTTCCACAGCAAGAACAAAATAAATTCTTAATCACTTACGTGTCTGCTGACAGTGACTGGTAGAGCGGCAGTAAGAAGTCAACTGGTCTGCTGAATTCTGTTGTATCTACCACAAGTCAGCTGCCTTTATATAGATATGTTGAAGGTCATGGGTAATCACTACTTGGGAGGAGTCATATTCCAAAGAATAAAATACCTTACGAAACCAGTTTAAAATCATGATTACTTCCAAGTAAATGTTGTGACTCTCAACCTCTGACTTCCTTGGAAAAGAAGCCCCAAAGCTACCTTGGCCAACGCCTTGTGTGTGTGTTTGTGTCTACCTACTGAGCTCTCTTGAAGAACAATTTTATATCACAAGAAATTATCAATTTAATCTGAAGTTTGTGAGTAATAAAAGTGAAGGATTTGTTCTGTGATTTTTCATTTTCAAGTCCAAAATGTCCCTTTTTAGCATTTTGATAAATATGGGCCCTGGTGTGTCAGCATGATGACAGTGATGGGCATAAGATGATGGAAATGAATGAATTTTCTATTGTTTACAGTCTGAAGCAAACACACTTCACATGCCAAGTTGTCTTTAGTTGACTTTTCTAGTTTTAAGGTGGACAACACTTCTATAAAAATGTTTTATTGTTGTTTTATCGAATCTGTCTTGAACTTCTCTTTTATCAGCTGGTATGTGTTGCTCACCCTCAAAAACAGAATCAGGTTGCAGGACATAGTCAAAGTGTGCAGCACAATTGCAGGCAGCACCCTTAATGACTTGACTCCCTTGTTCCAAAGTAGCACCTTGAGGAAGGCTCAGTTGGCCCTAGCTGATCCTAGCCATTCCCTGTCCAATGAGTTCAGGTTGCTCCCGTCAGGCCGCAGATACAGTTTGCCTACATGTAGGACCAATAGGCTCAGAAATCCTTTTGTTCCGACCGCCATTGGTTTCCTAAAAAATGCCCTGTAATGTTGTATGTTGTAGGCCTTTTTGTATTTATTGCCTTTAATAGGCTATTTATTGTGTTTATTGTTGTTGTTTGATGGCTGTGTGGTACTGCTGACTGTACAACAAATTGCCCCTAGGGGATAATAAAGTTTTCCTTGACCTTGACCTTATTGAAAAGAAATGTGCTGAATAAAGTGAAACGGAGCCTTAATAGCCAATCATTCATTAGCATTGTTGTTAAAAAACAGCAATTTCAAATGGTTTGATTTCATGTAGCAAGTTTAACAATAGAACCCATATACCATTGATACTTTATGATATTACTTCTGGTCCAGCATTGAGATCTTTAGGGATCTTTATGTACCCTGCGTTGATCAATCCAACAGCCATGTCATTGTTGAATGTAAATTGGAGCCTGGTGATTGTTACTGACCCACGTTTGTACCAAATGTAGATGTACTTTCCCCCTACACATTTGTTCAGATCAACATCGATTCTCTTGAAGCCTTGGTGTTGGAGCTTTTGCTCATCAGCTTCATCAAGGGACACATCAACTTGTCGGATGTATTTGGCCATTGTGGGTAACTACATTAACCCTCTGAGACCCACGCGATCCTGACCAACTTTACTGTCTTTCAGAGGCTGTAGCAGGTTCCGTTATCTTTGGGCCAAATTTTGCTGAGGAAAAACTGGCATGGCCATTTTCAAAGCGGCCCCTTAACCTCTGACCTCAAGATATGCGACTGAACGTGTGTTCTATGGGTACCCATGAGACTCCCCTTTACAGACATGCCCACTTTATGACAGCTATGTGCAGATTTGGGCAAAGACCATGCAGTTGTTTTAATGCAGTGTAAATGTGTGATTTTGCCTGTTCTAAAAATGGTGAATTGGAATAATTCCGCATACTGGGGTCCCTAAACAGTCTTAGAATTACATAAATTGGGTATCACTATAAAGCTGAGCCAATTGTGGATCTAATGAGCCCAACTGTATTCATGTGTGATGATGTTAGTCCCCATTTCTAAACTTGGCCTCACTGTGTAAAATGACCTGTGGTGACCTCTGGGATAATCACAGCCTCATGAAACATTACAACCACAAACTAGAGACCTAGAGCATTCAGAGGATGGATGGCTTTCCTAGCTAGGTTTACAATAAGGAGGTTTGTGCAGGATTGGTAGGTCATCCAAGATGGGATAGGTATTCTAATAGGCAGCCTTGGCACTCATGAAAGGAGGCAGTTCAGGGTAATCTGTCTGTAGAATATAGAATAGTGAGTGATTCTTCACCTGAGGGGCTGTAATCTAGAAATAGGTCAAGGATTTACAGGATAGTTGGAGTAGGTGAGAACCAGTATGTGTGTTTGTGAGTGTGATTGAAGACAGAGCTCCGGCTTTGGTGAGGAGGAGTTGCACACCTGTCCTGGACCGTCACCTAAACGTGATCTGGTAGAGAGGACGCATTTCCTCTTGCACTGAGGGTGTGTGTGTGTGTGAGTGTATTCTGATCACTGGCAAGAAGGTCGTACTGTATATCCTATACCGGATTGTCACTCAGTGTGATCTGGTGGACGGGGTACGATCGTCTGTGGACCACTGAAAGGAATAAATGAGTTCTGAAACAATAGTTGCTTAAATAAGAATACTATTGTGTAAGAAACAGTGTGATGGAGTGAGGTGCTAAATAAGCATTGGAATAAGACACTCTTGAGATAAAGGAGTGTCAGGAAGAAATTACTAAATTAGCAATTGGGCAGGTGAGAAGAGGGAGAAAAGAACTACAACTAGAATTAGATTTAGGATTAGATTTCTATGATACAGGAGCACTTATAATATACTTACACAATCAGTGCACACACACACACACACACACACTTACACAATCAGTTCACACAAAGACACACACACACGCCCACACATGTATTCCCACGAGAAAGAAGTATTAAGAAAAATGCTCTTTTCTTGAGACACACCTTCTCCTAAAAGTCCTGCCAAGCACACAGTTATCTATTTCACTCAAAGCAGCCGTGATTTACACAGAACTGTCAAAACACTAAATGGGAACCTGTGTGGGCGTGTGCATGTGTGATAAACTACCTTACAAAACCTGATTAAAATCATGATTACTTTTAATTAAATGTTGTCACTCAACCTCTGACTTCCTTGGAAAAGAAGCACCAAAGCTACCTTGGACCACGCCTTGTGTGTGTGTTTGTGTCTACCTCCTGAGCTCTCTTAAAGAGCATTTTTATATCAGAAGAAATTATCAATTTAATCTGAAGTTTTTGAGTATTAAAAGTAAAGGATTTATGCTGTGATTTGGCCATTTTCAAATGGCCATTTTCAAAGCGGCCCCTTAACCTCTGACCTCAAGATATGCGACTGAACGTGTGTTCTATGGGTACCCACGAGTCTCCCCTTTACAGACTTGCCCACTTTATGACAGCTATGTGCAGTTTTGGGCAAAGACCATGCAGTTGTTTTAATGCAGTGTAAATGTGTGATTTTGCCTGTTCTAAAAATGGTGTATTGGAATAATTCCGCATACTGGGGTCCCTAAACAGTTTTAGAATTACATAAATTGGGTATCACTGTAAAGCTGAGCCTCTTGTGGATCCAATGAGCCCAACTGTATTCATGTGTGATGATGTTAGTCCCCATTTCTAAACTTGTCCTCACTGTGTAAAATGACCTGTGGTGACCTCTAGGATAATCACAGCCTCATGAAACTTTACAGCCACAAACTATAGACCTGGAGCATTCAGAGGATGGATGGCTTTCCTTGCTAGGTTTACAATAAGGAGGTTTCTGCAGGATTGGTAGGTCATCCAAGATGGGATAAGTATTCTAATAGGCAGCCTTGGCACTCATGAAAGGAGGCAGTTCAGGGTAATCTGTCTGTAGAATATAGAATAGTTAGTGATTCTTCACCTGAGGGGCTGTAATCTAGAAATAGGTCATGGATTTACAGGATAGTTGGAGTAGGTGAGAACCAGTGTGTGTGTTTGTGAGTGTGATTGAAGACAGAGCTCCGGCTTTGGTGAGGAGGAGTTGCACACCTGTCCTGGACCGTCACCTAAACGTGACCTGGTAGAGAGGACGCATTTCCTCTTGCACTGAGGGTGTGTGTGTGTGAGTGTATTCTGATCACTGGCAAGAAGGTCGTACTGTATATCCTATACCGGATTGGCACTCAGTGTGATCTGGTGGATGGGGTACGATCGTCTGTGGACCACTGAAAGGAATAAATGAGTTCTGAAACAATAGTTGCTTAAATAAGTATAATATTGTGTAAGAAACAGCGTGATGGAGTGAGGTGCTAAATAAGCATTGGAATAAGACACTCTTGAGATAAAGGAGTGTCAGGAAGAAATTACTAAATTAGCAATTGGGCAGGTGAGAAGAGGGAGAAAAGAACTAGAATTAGATTTAGATTTCTATGATACAGGCACACTTATAATATACTTACACAATCAGTGCACGCACACACACACACACACACACACACACACACACACACACACACACACACACACAGAGTGGATGGTGGACAGATGGAGCAGACACGCCAAACAACAAAAAACTGTTAGTCAACCACTGGAGTTACCTGTGAATGTCCATTATTCATGAATATGAAGGTTAGTGAAATGACTTGTGTACAGACACATATAAGTGTACATTTGTGTCTTTATTGAGGAGGCCAAATGCATGTCAACAAAGCAACAGATGAGCAGTGACCAGGTTCAATCAGACATGTGTAACATCTCAGGTGCTAAATAGAGGTTATACCAGATGCACAAACAGAGGGAGAAATATAAGAACATTTGATGTCATTCCATTTCAGATCGTTATTGTAGCTGTTTTGAACACAGTTTTCATGTCCTCCCCTGTTGTTTGGTTCTCCTGTTCCCCAAAAATGAAAGTTGAATGCAGAGCCATCAGACCACAGATGGGATCAAGACCCTGAGGGAGACCGGTGACATGCTGCTTTTATATGCTTCAGAGAGGGTGTTTGCACTGTTGGCATAATATTATTGGTCAAATCAACTTGGCAAACACTTTCAAGTTGCTCACACAGTATCTGAATATAAGCCAAAAATAGACCACCAGCTCACCTGGGGCCTCATGTATAAACGGTGCGCACGTACTAAAATGTTGCGTACGCTGTGTTTCACGCTCACGCCAGGATGTATAAAAATCAACTTGACGTGAGAATGTGCGGGCCGTCCTCAAATCTCTGTCATTTGGCAGTGTCAAACTACAAAGTACTGAAACTTGCTAAATGTGTAAAAAAATGTTTCCACTCAACTTACTGAGCTTTATTTATGATGTGGGATCAAAGAAAACCCACATATTTCTTAACTAGTTTGCGCATAATGTTTAACATCAGAGAGGCACAACAAAAACACATTTAAACTAATTTCCCAGAGATGACAAGCCTTAACCACCGTGCCAAAAACAAAATCGCGTGCTGCACAATGTGGCAAACCACCGGGGTGAGCCTGTGCTCCAGGAGCAACAGATGGATGAACCGGACCCTGGCACACCTAACAATGAGCCAAATGCAGCAGCTATACAGCGCCGTTTGGATGAGATACACAGAATGTAAAGCAACGAGGTGAGTTGAGACAAACGTTTATTTTTCAACAAGGTCTTTTACTGTATGACTTATCCCACCAAGAACGTCATTCATTCTTTTTAATTCGTTGCATATATATATATATATATATATATATATATATATATATATATAGAGAGAGAGAGAGAGAGAGAGAGATGTATAGATATATCTCTATATATCCTTCATTGTATTGACAATCTCTCTCTGTGACTCCAGCACAGCGTATAGTATATATTTAGTGAGGACGCGGCCAGACCGGCGCCCCTCAGCAGTCGAGGCACGGGGCGCAGCTGACCGTGCGCCTTCGGAAACCTTCGGGAGCCTTCGGGAGCGCACGGTCAGCTGCTGTGGAGACGCGTTGCGTTTGATACTGATTCCTGATGAAAGACCATCAAATAAAATATGTTTTCTAGCTTCCACCTCAGTAACAAGCACTTCCATTTCACACTCTGTGAAATTCTTCTTTTGTGTTCCTTTTCCAGCGTGATTTCCCGTTGTTATTGTTATTTGGACAATAGGTGACAGCATGGCGCGTGTTTATAGTCATTTGCATAGTTATTAATGGGAGGAGACAAGGCGGGCCAAGCGGCACGTGCAGCTGCGCTCAATTTCACGTCAATTGGGATGTATAAAGGAAAGGTGCGCAGGAACAGGCGTACGCACGGTTTTATACATGTGGAAATTTCTGTGCGTACGCACTTTTACAATTTTGTGAGTACGCCATCTTCCAGTGTGAAAGCTGCGCAGTCTTTTATACATGAGGCCCCTGGAGATGTCACTTAAAACCTAGAATTTATCCCTGATAAAGACCCTCTGAGCTAAAAAGCTGTGTGTGTTTTAAAATGAAATGATGATGAACACATTTCTACTTTTTTTTCCATTATACCCCCTACAGATCCTCGTGGGACAATATTTAAAAAGTACAAATATGTTTGTTTGTTTACTGCTCCGGTCCTGCCTGCTGCCTCTGCTACACACTTAATATAAACTTTATGCTGCTCTAACTCACAACAGTGTCATTTCATTATCATAAGTGAGAGTGCAGTAAATATTTAGTTTTGTGTACAAAATGATATATTCACATGCTGGATAGTGTACTTGTGATTACAACATCTGGTACACCTGTGCTGTTCCCATATTTATCTAATACACAAAGACTGGAACAGGACATGGAAAAACTAATAATTGAAAGCAACACAAACAAGTTGTAGAATGAAATGCCTTCATGTCATTACTGTTTACTGCAATACTAATTCTGTTAATATTACATTTCTATTTTGCACAATGAAGGGAAAATACATTTATTATTAAAATTATAATAATAAAAATAGTCATGGTCAGTGGTCAGTGAGCGGTTCAATCAGACCAGCCTGGTCTCCTAAAAATTACCATCGTTCCCATACAACGAAACTGCATTGTCAATTGCGTTTCGAGGGAAACGTATCGTCTCCCGGATTACGTTTGTTTTTGACGTATCTGAAAAACGTTTCACTTCTGGCCGTGCAGATTCAAACCATGCCGCGTTGACTTCCGTTTCCATTACCAGTTTTAGCACGTTGAGTTGTGCCAAGTCATACCCGAGATGGACCATATCCGGAGTTGGGTCAAAGCGCGCCCCACCGCCTCCCAGCAGGTTAATTGCAGTGAAGTTAGATGGGCTTCGTCACCATTCAGTGACGATTCAGCGTAATGTTTAAAAAGCCTCTGCTGCTATTGCCAGATATAGCAGATATGGTGCTATGTAGCTGGCTACCAACAACCATTGCACAGCGTAATAGTAAATAGTGCTAAAGAGGGCGCTGCTTTTAAATGTCATCGACTCAAGACAAGCATCAGTGGGTATCCCTGTTGTAATGGAGATGCAAATCCCTGCCATCGGCCCGCCGAGTCAACCCGAGTCAAGCCAAGCCATTTTATTTCAATTTACAATGTTAGCCACGTATTTAAAACTGCAGCCGTAATCCAGGAGAAAATATGTTTCCCTCGGGGAAACACACATACACACACACACACAAACACACACACACATTACAAACACACACACACACACACACAGAGTGGATGGTGGACAGATGGAGCAGACACGCCAAACAACAAAAAACTGTTGGAAATTTGTATTTATTTATTTATTATTATTATTATTATTATTATTATTATTATTATTATTATTATTATTATTATTTTATTTATTTATAAATTTTTTAGGAGGGTGACCAGCGCCCCCGACCACACGCCCACACATGTGTTCCCATGAGAAAGAAGTATTAAGAAAAATGTTCTTTTCTTGAGACACACCTTCTCCTAAAAGTCCTGCCAAGCACACAGTTATCTATTTCACTCAAAGCAGGCGTGATTTACACACAACTGTCAAAACACTAAATGGGAACCTGTGTGGGTGTGTGCATGTGTGTTAAAGTTTATGATTTCACCTTCATGACAACACGTATTTTTGCAGTAGTTGAAGTTCTTTGCAGACATTTAGCTACAAACTGATTATTTTGGTGCTACATATTTATTATGATTCTATCTCGTCTAAAAGTGTTTAGAATTAAAACAATATAACCATCCAGATAAAGAGACAGTAACTGTTGTCATGAACATCACAGCAAAGTAAAGACAACTTTATTTGTATTAGGGATGTACCCGAATCCGAATTGGTTATTCAGGAAAGCACAAATAATGCCATGAAAACAGATTAAACAAGCGTACAACAACACAACGCCAGTGTTGGAAAAAAAACGCTTGGACGAGCCCCCAAATATGTTACAGCCTCTCAGACAAACAAAGGCTGTATAACAATCAATTCATTTTAAATCAGGACAAAAGTAACTATCAAAAATGTAACAGAGTAAACAAAAGGTTGGAGATCACAGTTAAATGAACAAAAGAAGGGGAAGTTGCTGGGCCAGCCACGCAGTGGACCGTCACACCCAGCTCAACCCTCTGAACTCAAAAGTGTTTAACTTAAACCAAAAACCACCAAAACTTATCTACCGGAGATCTCCAACCCAAAACAAAGTCACAAACTAAATGCTGGGAATATATATATATATATACATATATATATATATATATATATAGAGAGAGAGAAAGAGAGAGAGAGAGAGAGAGAGAGAGAGAGAGAGAGAGAGAGAGAGAGAGAGAGAGAGGGGGGACAGAGATGTTGAAGGTCATTGGGTAATCACTACTTGTGGTGGGTGATATTCCAAAGAATAAAATACCTTATAAAACCTGATTAAAATAATTATTACTTATAAGTAAATGTCGTCACTCTCAACCTCTGACTTCGTTGGAAAAGAAGCCCCAAAGCTACCTTGGACCACGCCTTGTGTGTTTGTTTGTGTCTACCTCCTGAGCTCTCTTAAAGAGCATTTTTATTCAGAAGAAATTATCAATTTAATCTGAAGTTTGTGAGTAATAAAAGTGAAGGATTTGTACTGTGATTTTTCATTTTCAAGTCCAAAATGTCCCTTTTTATCATTTTGATGAATATGGACCCTGGTGTGTCAGCATGATGACAGTGATGGGCATAACATGATGGAAATGAATGAATTTTCTATTGTGTAGAGTCTGAAGCAAACACACTTCACATGCCAAGTTGTCTTTAGTTGACTTTGTAGTTTTAAGGTGGAAAACACTTCTATGAAAATGTTTTAATCTTATTTTATCGATTCCTTCATGCACTTCTCTGTTATCAGCTGGTATGGGTTGCTCACCCTCAAAAACAGAATCAGGTTGCAGGGCATAGTCAAAGTGTGCAACAAAATTGCAGGCTGCACCCTTAATGACTTGACTCCCTTGTTCCAAAGTAGGACCTTGAAGAAGGCTCAGTTGGCCCTAGCTGATCCTAGCCATTCCCTGTCCAATGAGTTCAGGTTGCTCCCGTCAGGCCACAGATACAGTTTGCCTACATGTAGGACCAATAGGCTCAGAAATCCTTTTGTTCCGACCGCCATTGGTTTCCTAAAAAATGCCCTGTAATGTTGTATGTTGTAGGCCTTTTTGTATTTATTGCCTTTAATAGGCTATTTATTGTGTTTATTGTTGTTGTTTGATGGCTGTGTGTAACTGCTGACTGAACAACAAATTGCCCCTAGGGGATAATAAAGTTTTCCTTGACCTTGACCTTATTGAAAAGAAATGTGCAGAATAAAGTGAAACGGAGCCTTAATAGCCAATCATTCATTAGCATTGTTGTTAAAAAACAGCAATTTCAAATGGTTTGATTTCATGTAGCAAGTTTAACAATAGAACCCATATACCATTGATACCTTATGATATTACTTCTGGTCCAGCATTGAGATCTTTAGGGATCTTTGTGTACCCTGCGTTGATCAATCCAACAGCCATGTCATTGTTGAATGTAAATTGGAGCCTGGTGATTGGTACTGACCCACGTTTGTACCAAATGTAGATGTACTTTCCCCCTACACATTTGTTCAGATCAACATCGATTCTCTTGAAGCCTTGGTGTTGGAGCTTTTGCTCATCAGCTTCATCAAGGGACACATCAACTTGTCGGATGTATTTGGCCATTGTGGGTAACTACATTAACCCTCTGAGACCCACGCGATCCTGACCAACTTTACTGTCTTTCAGAGGCTGTAGCAGGTTCCGTTATCTTTGGGCCAAATTTTGCTGAGGAAAAACTGGCATGGCCATTTTCAAAGCGACCCCTTAACCTCTGACCTCAAGATATGCGACTGAACGTGTGTTCTATGGGTACCCATGAGACTCCCCTTTACAGACATGCCCACTTTATGACAGCTATGTGCAGATTTGGGCAAAGACCATGCAGTTGTTTTAATGCAGTGTAAATGTGTGATTTTGCCTGTTCTAAAAATGGTGAATTGGAATAATTCCGCATACTGGGGTCCCTAAACAGTCTTAGAATTACATAAATTGGGTATCACTATAAAGCTGAGCCAATTGTGGATCTAATGAGCCCAACTGTATTCATGTGTGATGATGTTAGTCCCCATTTCTAAACTTGGCCTTACTGTGTAAAATGACCTGTGGTGACCTCTAGGATAATCACAGCCTCATGAAACATTACAACCACAAACTAGAGACCTAGAGCATTCAGAGGATGGATGGCTTTCCTAGCTAGGTTTACAATAAGGAGGTTTGTGCAGGATTGGTAGGTCATCCAAGATGGGATAAGTATTCTAATAGGCAGCCTTGGCACTCATGAAAGGAGGCAGTTCAGGGTAATCTGTCTGTAGAATATAGAATAGTGAGTGATTCTTCACCTGAGGGGCTGTAATCTAGAAATAGGTCAAGGATTTACAGGATAGTTGGAGTAGGTGAGAACCAGTGTGTGTGTTTGTGAGTGTGATTGAAGACAGAGCTCCGGCTTTGGTGAGGAGGAGTTGCACACCTGTCCTGGACCGTCACCTAAACGTGACCTGGTAGAGAGGACGCATTTCCTCTTGCACTGAGGGTGTGTGTGTGTGAGTGTATTCTGATCACTGGCAAGAAGGTCGTACTGTATATCCTATACCGGATTGTCACTCAGTGTGATCTGGTGGACGGGGTACGATCGTCTGTGGACCACTGAAAGGAATAAATGAGTTCTGAAACAATAGTTGCTTAAATAAGAATACTATTGTGTAAGAAACAGTGTGATGGAGTGAGGTGCTAAATAAGCATTGGAATAAGACACTCTTGAGATAAAGGAGTGTCAGGAAGAAATTACTTAATTAGCAATTGGGCAGGTGAGAAGAGGGAGAAAAGAACTACAACTAGAATTAGATTTAGGATTAGATTTCTATGATACAGGAGCACTTATAATATACTTACACAATCAGTGCACACACACACACACACACACACTTACACAATCAGTTCACACAAAGACACACACACACGCCCACACATGTATTCCCACGAGAAAGAAGTATTAAGAAAAATGCTGTTTTCTTGAGACAGACCTTCTCCTAAAAGTCCTGCCAAGCACACAGTTATCTATTTCACTCAAAGCAGCCGTGATTTACACAGAACTGTCAAAACACTAAATGGGAACCTGTGTGGGCGTGTGCATGTGTGATAAACTACCTTACAAAACCTGATTAAAATCATGATTACTTTTAATTAAATGTTGTCACTCAACCTCTGACTTCCTTGGAAAAGAAGCACCAAAGCTACCTTGGACTACGCCTTGTGTGTGTGTTTGTGTCTACCTCCTGAGCTCTCTTAAAGAGCATTTTTATATCAGAAGAAATTATCAATTTAATCTGAAGTTTTTGAGTATTAAAAGTGAAGGATTTATGCTGTGATTTGGCCATTTTCAAATGGCCATTTTCAAAGCGGCCCCTTAACCTCTGACCTCAAGATATGCGACTGAACGTGTGTTCTATGGGTACCCACGAGTCTCCCCTTTACAGACTTGCCCACTTTATGACAGCTATGTGCAGTTTTGGGCAAAGACCATGCAGTTGTTTTAATGCAGTGTAAATGTGTGATTTTGCCTGTTCTAAAAATGGTGTATTGGAATAATTCCGCATACTGGGGTCCCTAAACAGTTTTAGAATTACATAAATTGGGTATCACTGTAAAGCTGAGCCTCTTGTGGATCCAATGAGCCCAACTGTATTCATGTGTGATGATGTTAGTCCCCATTTCTAAACTTGTCCTCACTGTGTAAAATGACCTGTGGTGACCTCTAGGATAATCACAGCCTCATGAAACTTTACAGCCACAAACTAGAGACCTAGAGCATTCAGAGGATGGATGGCTTTCCTTGCTAGGTTTACAATAAGGAGGTTTCTGCAGGATTGGTAGGTCATCCAAGATGGGATAAGTATTCTAATAGGCAGCCTTGGCACTCATGAAAGGAGGCAGTTCAGGGTAATCTGTCTGTAGAATATAGAATAGTTAGTGATTCTTCACCTGAGGGGCTGTAATCTAGAAATAGGTCATGGATTTACAGGATAGTTGGAGTAGGTGAGAACCAGTGTGTGTGTTTGTGAGTGTGATTGAAGACAGAGCTCTGGCTTTGGTGAGGAGGAGTTGCACACCTGTCCTGGACCGTCACCTAAACGTGACCTGGTAGAGAGGACGCATTTCCTCTTGCACTGAGGGTGTGTGTGTGTGAGTGTATTCTGATCACTGGCAAGAAGGTCGTACTGTATATCCTATACCGGATTGGCACTCAGTGTGATCTGGTGGATGGGGTACGATCGTCTGTGGACCACTGAAAGGAATAAATGAGTTCTGAAACAATAGTTGCTTAAATAAGTATAATATTGTGTAAGAAACAGCGTGATGGAGTGAGGTGCTAAATAAGCATTGGAATAAGACACTCTTGAGATAAAGGAGTGTCAGGAAGAAATGAATAAATTAGCAATTGGGCAGGTGAGAAGAGGGAGAAAAGAACTACAACTAGAATTAGATTTCTATGATACAGGCACACTTATAATATACTTACACAATCAGTGCACGCACACACACACACACACACACACACACAGAGTGGATGGTGGACAGATGGAGCAGACACGCCAAACAACAAAAAACTGTTACGCCGGGGCCACACAGCGCGCATCATGCTCGCCTGACGGCAGCGTCACGTCGTGGCCGCGTCATGCCCACCTAGGGTGTTCACACTAGACGCGAGTTACCCACGTCTCGGGAGCGTCCCGGAGCTACCTGTCAGCTGTGTTTTTGCTGTTGCTGACAGCCCTTTCTTTCTACATAGAGTTTGCCTTTTAATGGCCATTTAACTTCATAATAAATGTGATTTATATTTATTTAAGACAAAAAAGGGTAAGAACTGTGTGGTAATTTGTAAATATTATTAAAAACAAGCAAATAAATTCATACATAAATATTAATATATAGCCCATATAAATCCCTCTTTTCTGTCAGTGAAGAGGGATTTATATATATACAATGAGGAGGGATTTCTATGGGCTATATATATATATATATATATGTATATATATATATATATATAAATCCCTCTTCATTGACAGTGAAGAGGGATTTCTGTGGGCTATATATTAATACAAAAAAATAAATAAATACATTAGTAGTAAGAGAGAGCCTACAGCAATCCCTCTTCACTTTGACTGGCACAGTTTTAAACAACATTTCCAGGGGGTTTCGGGTTCCTGTTCTACAGCATTCCAGGTTGCGGCTTTTATCGAAATTACATCTGGGGCGGGACAGCAATTTACATTATAAATGCTGATGTTCCGACATCTCAGGCAACTTGGAGCTTTTCACCACCTTGTTGCTGAACTGCGCCTTGATGGAGAAAAACACCTGAAGTATTTCAGAATGATAAATATAAGTAAAGTGTTTTTTATTATTATTATAAAACAAAGCAAAATAAACAGTTTCGTTATTTGTTAACCTTTAGAAAACGAAAATTATTATTAAATATCTTTAAAAAAATTAAATAACACCTCTAAAAGAAAGAACAATAAAGTTACGTGGTGTTTGTTGAGAGAGAGAGAGAGAGAGAGAGAGAGAGAGAGCGAGAGAGAGAGAGAGAGAGAGAGAGAGAGAGCGAGAGAGAGAGCGCATCGGAAAAATACTGCCAACTATCACCTGATGTTCTTATAACCTATTAACCCAGTCTATTATATGTATAGCATATGCAGGGTTTCTGCTATGACTACTACAGTGTTTACATAATTAAAAGCCTGTACTATATTAACTTGATGGAAACCTGCAAGCAGACAACTGCTTTATTTAGAGTATTTCAGAATAAAAGCATTGTGTTAATGAATGAATGATTCTGTGCACTAAAAACGCTAGAGGACTTTTATTTTGAAATCTAGATAGGAAGTGTAAAATATTGATGGTCAGTGACATATTCTACAGATGTCTAGACATGGAAACTGTAGTAATCTTGCTCATATACTGTCAATAGATCACCTTCACTGTCTGTTGCTGCTGGGAGACGCAGCCGAGAGGTAAGCGGCAAGCGTGAAAAATAGGCGAGCCTTCTATTCTATAAAATAGACGCACGTCTGACGTGCGTCTCATGCGGGCAGTGTGTCCACTCTAACCTGTTAACATGGACGCCGAAATAAAAAACAACACGCGACGTTGCCGTCACGCGAGCATGATGCGCGCTGTGTGGCCCGGGCTTTAGTCAACCACTGGAGTTACCTGTGAATGTCCATTATTCATGAATATGAAGGTTAGTGAAATGACTTGTGTACAGACACATATAAGTGTACATTTGTGTCTTTATTGAGGAGGCCAAATGCATGTCAACAGAGCAACAGATGAGCAGTGACCAGGTTCAATCAGACATGTGTAACATCTCAGGTGCTAAATAGAGGTTATACCAGACGCACAAACAGAGGGAGAAATATAAGAACATTTGATGTCATTCCATTTCAGATCGTTATTGTAGCTGTTTTGAACACAGTTTTCATGTCCTCCCCTGTTGTTTGGTTCTCCTGTTCCCCAAAAATGAAAGTTGAATGCAGAGCCATCAGACCACAGATGGGATCAAGACCCTGAGGGAGACCGGTGACATGCTGCTTTTATATGCTTCAGAGAGGGTGTTTGCACTGTTGGCATAATATTATTGGTCAAATCAACTTGGCAAACACTTTCAAGTTGCTCACACAGTATCTGAATATAAGCCAAAAATAGACCACCAGCTCACCTGGGGCCTCATGTATAAACGGTGCGCACGTACTAAAATGTTGCGTACGCTGTGTTTCACGCTCACGCCAGGATGTATAAAAATCAACTTGACGTGAGAATGTGCGGGCCGTCCTCAAATCTCTGTCATTTGGCAGTGTCAAACTACAAAGTACTGAAACTTGCTAAATGTGTAAAAAAATGTTTCCACTCAACTTACTGAGCTTTATTTATGATGTGGGATCAAAGAAAACCCACATATTTCTTAACTAGTTTGCGCATAATGTTTAACATCAGAGAGGCACAACAAAAACACATTTAAACTAATTTCCCAGAGATGACAAGCCTTAACCACCGTGCCAAAAACAAAATCGCGTGCTGCACAATGTGGCAAACCACCGGGGTGAGCCTGTGCTCCAGGAGCAACAGATGGATGAACCGGACCCCGGCACACCTAACAATGAGCCAAATGCAGCAGCTATACAGCGCCGTTTGGATGAGATACACAGAATGTAAAGCAACGAGGTGAGTTGAGACAAACGTTTATTTTTCAACAAGGTCTTTTACTGTATGACTTATCCCACCAAGAACGTCATTCATTCTTTTTAATTCGTTGCATATATATATATGTATATATATATATAGAGAGAGAGAGAGAGAGAGAGATGTATAGATATATCTCTATATATCCTTCATTGTATTGACAATCTCTCTCTGTGACTCCAGCACAGCGTATAGTATATATTTAGTGAGGACGCGGCCAGACCGGCGCCCCTCAGCAGTCGAGGCACGGGGCGCAGCTGACCGTGCGCCTTCGGCAGCCTTCGGGAGCCTTCGGGAGCGCACGGTCAGCTGCTGTGGAGACGCGTTGCGTTTGATACTGATTCCTGATGAAAGACCATCAAATAAAATATGTTCCGTTATCTTTGTGCTAAATTTTGCCGAGGAAAAACTGGCATGGCCATTTTCAAAGCGGCCCCTTAACCTCTGACCTCAAGATATGCGACTGAACGTGCGTTCTATGGTGTTACGGTCTCAGAAGTGACCGTTCGTTATTGTTTATATTGTTGTATGTTGCTGTGCTGCGCTCTTCCTGCGCTCTTTTCTTTTGGTGCGCTCTGCTGTCCCTTCGCTTCAAGATGACGTCATGTCTAGGGGATCCCCTTCAGGGCCACGCCTCCGGACCGCACTCAGGTGGATGCCCTTAGTTTCCCGCCGTTTGTGGTCCTGCCTCTGACACGTCACACGTGATTATCCAATCACCAGCTGGCTGTGCCGCGTGGAAAGATTTAAAGGCCAGCTGTGACTAAACCAAGGGGGCAGTGATTATCATTGATCTGTTCCCCGTGCCTCTCGATTGTTGTTGTAATTGTTAACTAGAATGTGTACAGGTCCAACTGGAGTCAGTGGACTTTAGATTGTTGGGTGAGCTGTTAACTAGTCTGAGGTACTCGGTTGTGGTTATATTTAGTTGTGAATAGCGCAGTTGTTTAAATTGTCTGTGGTTAGGGATCATTCAGGGCTAGGGTGTGTGCCTTTTTTTGTTCTCCTTTTCGGCCACCCTAAACCCTCGTTTTCATTTGTTATTAATTCAAACTATTGTATGTTTTATTTTGCTTTAATTTCAATCACCATCAATAAACAAGTGATTGCCTGATAACATCGGCTCAATGTTACTTCCTTTACCCCTACACCAACTCCGGGTTGTAACATATGGGTACCCACAAGTCTCCCCTTTACAGACTTGCCCACTTTATGACAGCTATTTGTAGTTTTGGGCAAAGACCATGCAGTTGTTTTAATGCAGTATAAATGTGTTATTTTTGCCTGTTCTAAAAATGGTGTATTGGAATATTTCCGCATACTGGGGTCCCTAAACAGTCTTAGAATTACATAAATTGGGTATCACTGTAAAGCTGAGACTCCTGTGGATCCAATGAGCCCAACTGTATTCATGTGTGATGATGTTAGTCCCCATTTCTAAACTTGGCCTCACTGTGTAAAATGACCTGTGGTGACCTCTAGGATAATCACAGCCTCATGAAACTTTACAACCACAAACTAGAGACCTAGAGCATTCAGAGGATGGATAGCTTTCCTAGCTAGATTTACAATAAGGAGGTTTGTGCAGGCTTGGTAGGTCATCCAAGAAGGGATAAGTATTCTAATAGGCAGCCTTGGCACTTATGAAAGGAGGCAGTTCAGGGTAATCTGTCTGTAGAATATAGAATAGTTAGTGATTCTTCACCTGAGGGGCTGTAATCTAGAAATAGGTCAGGGATTTACAGAATAGTTGGAGTAGGTAAGAACCACTGTGTGTGTGTTTGTGAGTGTGATTGAAGGCAGAGCTCTGGCTTTGGTGAGGAGGAGTTGCACACCTGTCCTGGACCGTCACCTAAACGTGACCTGGTAGAGAGGACGCATTTCCTCTCGCACTGAGGGTGTGTGTGTGTGAGTGGAAACAAAACTACAACTTATTTAGGTTTAGGCAACAAAACTACAACTTCTTGAGGTTTAGGCAACAAAACTACAACTTCTTTAGGTTTAGGCAACAACAATATAACTTTAGGTTTAGGAAACAAAACTACAACTTCTTTACGTTTTGGCAACAAAATTAAATCTTCTTTATGTTTAGTCAACAAAACTACAACTTCTTTATATTTAGGCAATAAAACTACAACTTCTTTAGGTTTTGACAACAAAACTACAACTTATTTGCATTTAGGCAACAATACTAGAACTTTAGGTTTAGGAAACAAAATGACAACCAGGTTTATGCAATAAAATTACAACTTCTTTAGGTTTAGGCAACACAATTACAACTTCTTTAGATTTAGGCAACAAAACAACAACTTCGTGAGGTTAAAGCAACAGCTACAACTTATTTAGGTTTTGGCAACAAAACTACAACTTATTTGGGTTTAGGCAACAACACTTCAACTTTAGGTTTAGGCAACAAACCTACAACTTCTTTAGGTTTCGGCAACAAAACTACAAATTCTTGAGGTTTAGGCAACAAAACTACAACTTCTATAGGTTTTAGCACCAAGAATACAACTTATTTAGGTTTAGGCAACAAAACTACAACTTCTTTAGGTTTAGGCAATAAAACTACAACTTCTTGAGGTTTAGGCAACAAAACTACAACTTGTTTAGGTTTAGCAACAAAAATACAACTTGTTTAGATCAGGGGTGCCCAATACGTCGATCGCGATCTACCGGTCGATCGCAAAGGTAGTGTGGGTAGATCGCATGGCATTAAAAAAAAAAATTTTTTTTTAAAATAGACGTCAGCCTATCAGAGCAGATTGAGAACTGTCTGTCACAGTTTGACACACTCTTTCAAGACTTTGTTTTACTGGAGCCAGTCGCTACATTCATGTGCTACCCTTTTCGGTAAGATGCTGAGGCTGATTCACTTGCATCAAAAATTGCAACACTGTTTCACCTGAACTCATCTGGAGTGGAGGATGAGATTTTGACACTACAAGCTGACATTCAGCTTAAGTCCAGGGCTCATGGACAGTTCTGGAACTTACTCACAGAGGAAAAGTACCTCAACATGAGGAAATGTGCTACCTCCTTGACTGCATTATTCGGCTCCACTTATTTATGCGAGTCAGCCTTTTCCCACATGAAGATTATTAAGTCCAAATACCGTTCCACCTTGACTGATGATCATTTGGAAGTGTGCTTGAGGCTGGCTATCAGCAGCTACTGTCCGGACTATGCATCCCTGGCTGATTCCATTCAGTGCAAGTCATCAGAGTAAGGTAATGACAAAAAATGTACAGAGTTATATTGTACAATATGGGTTCATGCAGTTATGCAAGGTACACCAACATATATTGTACATATAAAGAATACTCAATATATTTATAAATAAATATATGTTATGCATTTTTATAGTAGGTAGATCATTTTGACTTGGTCATTTTATAAGTAGCTCGCATGCTGAAAAAGTGTGTGCACCCCTGGTTTAGATATAGGCAACAAAACGACAACTTCTTGAGGTTTAGGCAACAAAATTGCAACTTCTTTAGATTTAGGCAACAAAACGACAACTTCTTGAGGTTAAAGCAACAGCTACAACTTATTTAGGTTTTGGCAACAAAACTACAACTTATTTGGGTTTAGGCAACAACACTTCAACTTTAGGTTTAGTAAACAAACCTACAACTTCTTTAGGTTTCGGCAACAAAACTACAAATTCTTGAGGTTTAGGCAACAAAACTACAACTTCTTTAGGTTTTAGCACCAAGAATACAACTTATTTAGATATAGGCAACAAAACTACAACTTCTTTAGGCTCAGGCAACAAAACTACAACTTCTTGAGGTTTAGGCAACCAAACTACAACTTCTTTAGGTTTTAGCAACAAAAATACAACTTCTTTAGGTTTAAGCAACAAAACTACAACTTATTTAGGTTTAGGCAACAAAACTACAACTTCTTGACGTTTTAGCAACAAAAATACAACTTATGTAGATATAGGCAACAAAACTACAACTTCTTTAGGCTCAGGCAACAAAACTACAACTTCTTGAGGTTTAGGCAATAAAACTACAACTTCTTAAGGTTTAGGCAACACAACCTTAAAAAAGGTATGGGTTTAGGAAACAAAATGACAACCAGGTTTATGCAATAAAATTACAACTTATTTAGGTTTAGGCAATAAAATTGCAACTTCAGGGCAAATTTCTTTAGGTTTAGGCACCAAAACTACAACTTCTTGAGGTTTAGGCAACAAAACTACAACTTCTTTACGTTTTAGCAACAAAAATACAACTTATTTAGATATAGGCAACACAACTACAACTTCTTTAGGTTTAGGCAAAAAAACAAACAGTTAAGTTAAGGGGAAAACATTGTTTTGGCTTAAAATAACTACCAACACAAAGACAACTACACGTTGTTGGTTTCACACAGGATGCGAACTCCAGTCTCTTGGGTGAAAACCCTGTGTTTTGTCTATACTACATCGCCTGACTTCCGCTTTTGCTCCTGTCATATTTACTACGGTCGCTAGAGGTTTCTTTCGGTGATCTACCATGTGAATACATGATAAAACCTACTAATGGGTGTAGTGGGCCCCTGGTGACCTACATCTATGGGACTTATAGTGACTGATAACGCCTATTTAATAGCCTGACAACAGTCTAATCGACTGGTTTATCAGAGCTTTTTCGCTGAAAGCAGCTGCCATTGGAAACAAGATTGATATGGACAGAGATTGTTGGCTGAAAAACCAAAACAATGAACTGAAAGAGGCCAAAAAACTCCACAGAGCTGAGGGATGATAATTCTTTGTAGGTTAGATTACTTTGAGTGACCCCATTCACTTTACACACAGTTATTTGATCCAATCAATTAAAAATATAGAAATATAGTAGTAGTGAGGCTTTAAAGAAGAGACCAGAGTAAAGTGAACATGTATCTAAGTGTCATGGTCTCTCTTCTGTCCTAATTATTATTTCTAAGTAGCTGTTTCTTTTTGGATGAGCACAGGTTTAAAGCGCTTCTTTTATTTAGCTTGAGGCGATCTTTCCTTAAGACTGAAATGTTTGATAATGAGGTCAGATGAATGAGAGAGAAGGGTGGCGAGATAAATAAAAAATAATTAAACAATTAATGCAAATATAATTAAAAGAAAATGCAAAAATACATAAATAAATTGAAAAAATAAATACTTAAATAAATAAAAGGGAAAATTAAACAGAAGAGTAAATAATTAAGGTAATTAATACAAAGAAAAATAAATAGAAGAGCAAATAACAACAGAAATATAAATGTATGTGACATTTAATCATTAATTAATGGCTACATTGATTTTGTAATATTATTTTTGCTACATTTAATGACAAACGTATTTATTAATTGAGTTATTTATTTTTGGATTTTGGCAAGTTCCGTCCTCCATACATTTCTGGACATTATTGCTTGACTAATCTGTCTCCATTAGCAGAATAGGTCCTGAGTGACTGGTGTCCTTTTGCCCTTTAGCTCGGTGTTGCGGTCTCAGAAGCTGAATAAACACCCCTGGTACCACTTTACAAAAGGACCGAGTCAAATTAGAAAGGTGAGTCAAAGTCAAAGCAGGAAAGAAGCCCGAACAAATTAGTCGGAAAAAAATGTCGGGCTGGGGGGATGAGGGTGGTGGCGGCGGGGGGAGATAGAGGGAAAAAGGGACGGAAATGAAAGGAGAAAGAGAATATAAACTTTTTTTTTCTACAAACAAGACTAAAGGAGCTCTTAAATAAATGAACCCTATTCCCTAGTGTGCCTTTAAAGGGGCAGTTCGCCAAGCCTACTGTTACTGCTTTAATGTCGTGTATTGATTAGCTGCACGTTTAAATGAAGGTGAGCTCTTGGAGAGGTTCCAAGCCATGTTGAAGGGGTCTGCTTTCCTCGTCTTTTCCTGGCAACGGCGCTGGCTCCGGGTACTGTATCTGACACGCTGATGTAAAGGATGCGAAACATATCGTGCTCATTTCCAGGTTCATACTTGTACTTAGGTTTTCTACTAGAACATGTCTACATGCTTTAATGTAAAAAAAACAAAAAACATTATTTTTCTAATACAGTCTGAATATACCTGTATTAAACCAGGGGTCAACAACCTTTACTATCAAAAGAGCCATTATAGGCAAAAAAAAATAAAAAAATCTGTCTGGAGCTGCAAAACATTTGATCATTGTGATGAAGGTAACACAGTTTATAGTCTAAGTATATAGTGTATAAGTCTAATGCAGTGAGGGCCAAAGTGCAAATGTACTACGGAGTATTAGGGCCACATTGAGGAAAATAATTGAAATTTTGAGAATATAGTCGTAATATTACGAGAATAAAGTCATAACTTTACCAGAAAAAAAAAAATAACACGTAAAATGACCACATTTTTTAATATTATGACTTTATTCTCATAATATTACGACTTTTTTCTCTTGAACTTATGACTTTATTCTCGAAATCTCCGATTTTTTTTTTTCCTCAAAGCGGCCCTAATACTCCGTCGTACCGTCTAACCATAGACCTACAACAATGATAAAAAAAAAAATGAGATGTAAACAAAAAAAACAGTTATTCATTTCCACTAATTTTTTTAAAAAATCCACAGGGAGCCACTGGAGAGAAGCTAAAGAGCTGCATGTGGCTCCGGAGCCGCAGGTTGCTGACCCCTGGTCTAAACGCTCCATTTTGGCGCCTGTCTCTTTAAGACCCCCCTCCTGAAGTAGCCCAGTCTGCTCTGATTGGTCAGTGTTGTCCGGTCTTCCACATCTACACTGTCTTCACGCCGTCACTTTAGCGGGGGACTCACTGTATGTCAACTACACAGAGTTTAGCAGCACTTCTACCGATGACTGCATAGTTGTGACATCACAATGTTACGGAAGTCTTGGCGGCTCTTTTAAAGGCGCAGTTTCTGAAAACGGGCTGCGTACATTTCTCCAGGCTAAATAACGCTCCAAACTTACGCTACATTTTGGCGAGGAACAACTGTCATGGCCATTTTCAAAGGGGTCCCTTGACCTCTGACCTCCAGATATGTGAATGAAAATGGGTTCTATGGGTATCCATGAGTCTCCCCTTTACAGACATGCCCACTTTATGATAATCACATGCAGTTTGGGGCAAATCATAGTCAAGTCAGCACACTGACACACTGACAGCTGCTGTTGCCTGTTGGGCTGCAGTTTGCCATGTTATGATTTGAGCATATTATTTACGTTAAATGCAGTACCTGTGAGGGTTTCTGGACAATATCTGTCATTATTTTGTGTTGTTAATTGATTTCCAATAGTAAATATATCCATACATTTGCATAAAGCAGCATATTTGCCCACTGGGAGATATGTTGATAAGAGTATTAAATACTTGACAAATCTCCCTTTAAGGTACATTTTGAACAGATAAAAAAATGTGCAATTAATCTCGATTAAATATTTGAATCGATTGACAGCTCTAGATGAGATCAATGAAGACTAAAGATAGCCACTAAGGACCTTTAAGTTGAATTAAAATGCGATGACGATGAGCACAAAAATGGCCAAAAAAAAAACAAATTAAATTTTGAAAGAAGAAAAAATACGAATGGGATGAGATGTAGCATGCTAGAGCATGTAGCCTCGGCTCCCTGTGGTGAGCCTCATCACCCCGGAATAGAGTTTTCTCTCTCCGTCTCTTTGAGCAAAATGCTGATCCAGCAGGCTGTGCCCTACACAGATCGGCCCTGGCACATTCAGAAAGGCACTGTGTGTGCTACGCCTTCTTCTCTACTGCTACAACCCCCGAAGGCTCACACACACACACACTCACAGCCAAACAACAAATAACCGGAGCGACGCTCGACGAGGAAATAACGGCCGAGCTCTGAACAGATATAGCTAAACTGATAGATATTCAGATGGATGCAACAAATAGTGCCGCGTGTCTCTGTGATTCGCTCTGCTGGGGGAGAGAGAGAGAGGGGGAGGGAGGCTGTGACTTTGCAGCAAAGCTCGCTCGCTCTTCGGCAGATCGCTGCTCCCTCTGCCAGGGCCCTAATCGAGTTCTCTATAGTCTGTCACATTGTGTACAAACAAGCAGTGCTGCAGGTGATACAGAGGAGCTACAGAGATGTACTAGTGCAACCGCGGGAATTACACGGTGCAGAAACGGGATGCCGCAGCACGATGTGTCAGCGTGACTCACCCCTGCTAAATTCACATTTTCTTTTATTATCCTGCAAGATTCATTTACATGCTCAGTGGAGAACATCTCTGCTGTGACTTCTACTTGTGGCTTTTATGCTTCGAATCACACAATGGTAATTGTGTAATTATCTCTGCCGTATATATATTGTCTGAATGGTAACACTTTATTTTTTGGGGTTGGGTAATTTCCTAATAATATTCAGGTAGGCTTCCAATAAAAGACGCTGTAATTTGGTACTAATTATTGTATAGAGAAAACAGAGACAGTGTACATAGTAAGTACCCATTCAGTTATTTGATTTAAAAAAAAGATCAGCTCACTAGTCACGAGCAAGCCCCCAGGAAGTGCGCCGGTCGTCGATCCGGACTTTCGTAGTGGCCAAACGGCGGTACCGCAACTTCCGTGTCCGTCACGTGATGCATTGGGACATTTTCCAAGTTCTCCCTTGACCCCTGACCTCAAGATATGTGAATGAAAATGGGTTCTATGGGTACCCCGAGTCTCCCCTTTACAGACATGCCCACTTTATGATAATCACATGCAGTTCGGGGCAAGTCATAGTCAAGTCAGCACACTGACACACTGACAGCTGTTGTTGCATGTTGGGCTGCAGTTTGCCATGTTGTGATTTGAGCATATTGTTTTATGCTAAATGCAGTACCTGTGAGGGTTTCTGGACAATATCTGTCATTGTTTTGTGTTGTTAATTGATTTCCAATAATAAATATATACATAAATTTGCATAAAGCAGCATATTTGTCCACTCCCATGTTGATAAGAGTATTAAATACTTGACAAATCTCCCTTTAAGGTACATTTTTAACAGTTACAAAATGTGCGATTAATTTGCCATTAATCACGATTAACTATGGACAATCATGCGATTAAACGTGATTAAATGTTTTAATAAATTGACAGCCCTTATATAGACTCTATATATATAAAAACACAAAGCTTTTGGTCTAGTGGAATCTACTACTACTAAAAATACTTTCTACTACTGGGCTTTTTTCTTTCCCATACAGGCAGTATAAAAATAAACTGAAAGGGAAAAAACAACAATCCTGCTTTGGAGTCAAAGGTCACCGCTCTACACGTTATAGTGCCTGCAGCAGTGCGGGGAACCATCCGTTTTTATACAAGGCAGTCAGAGCCAAACAGGATGAGAGCAGCTGCTTCACACAGCTGCGTATCGATCGGTGATTCATCTTAAAACATACAGCAGCAGCAGCAGTAGGAATCCTGTGTGGGCTTTTTTGTGCAACATGTGCCTTGTTGTGGCACTGTACAGTACAGATAGTACAGTACACGGCTGCTCTGTGTGTGCATCTGTAGTAATAAGTGGCAGTTTGTCACATACTGTAGCATAGAGAGATGCTGGCCAGCTGCAGATCGTGTTGGAGACAGCTGATGGGCAGCATGCTGAGAGGACAAAATGTTATGAGAGAAATCCATGAAGCATGAGAGGAAGGAAATTAAAGACTGTCATCTAGTGGTGATGCTAGAAATTACCTCTGGGATGGACTGATGTGAACTGGTGAACACTGAGTGGAAAGCAAAATGTTGGCTGGGCTGCATTTTTACCCCTATTAGGGAGTAGAGACAGATGAAGCAAGTAAAAAACAAAGAAAAAACACATCATATAAAGCAGTTCTGGCTTGTTTTATTTAGCGCATTTGTAAACCATCAGATTCATACGGTTGCCTCGCTAAGTAATAATCACTTTGGGGTGTCCCTTTGGGATCCTCCTCTACACTTAAAGTCCCATATTGTAAAAAGTGCAATTTTCATATATTTTATATCATAAAGCAGATTTAAGTGCTTTATAAATACTGTTAAACTATCAAAACGCTCAATATACGGAGAAACACACACAGCCCGTATTCAGAAATTGTGCGTTTGAAACAAGCCGTTAGGATTTCTGGCCATTTGTGATGTCACAAATATACAATATTTGGACCATTACACGGTTTTAAACATAAACATTCTAAATGTGTCCCAGTTTATTTCCTGTTGCAGTGTATGTAAAGAACATCAGCTGACAGGATGTAAACATGGACCCAAGCTGTTGCCTAGCAATGCAATTCCATTGAAATTCCATTGAAATTCCGTTGAAATGCGCTAAAACGGAGCGTTTCAGACAGAGGGTAAAATACAGGTATATTCAAGCAGACAGTATGAGGAAAATAACGTGTTTTTTTAACATTACAGCATGTTCTAGTAGAAACACAAAATACAAGTATTAACCTGAAAATATGCACGATATGGGACCTTTACAATCATGCAGCATAAATATAATCATTAAAGGGGACCTATTATGCTTATTTTCAGGTGCATACTTTGGGTTTTTTCTTTCGTATTTTGGGTTTCTACCAGAACATGTTTACATGCTTCAATGTTCAAAAATCACTTTATTTTTTCTTATACCAACGCTCTGTTTGAGTTCCTGCCCCGCAACCCTCCCAAAAAAAGCCCATTCTGCTCTGATTGGTCAGCTTGACCACTCTGTTGTGATTGGTCAACCAAACCAAACTCTTCTGACTCAGCTCCGCTCTGACTAGCTTTATTTGAGGGCGTGTCAAAACAGCTGCAAGGCAGGTATTATACAAATGTGTTACTTGGTGACATCACCACGTTACGGAAGAAAAGGCGGGACTTCAAGCGAGGCGTTTCAGGCAGTTCAGGAGCAGTGTTTCTACCCTTTGGCGTGGCATAATAGGTCCTCTTTAAACATGTTGCTGATCATTTTAGGATACATTTAGGTTATTTCTGTCAGCTATGAACTACTGAAACTATTTTTCCACGAGTGCCTGAGGCAATACTTAGATTTATTTATTTTTATTTAACATTTTCATTCATTTTTAATGATGAAATTAGGCCAGATATTACACAGAAGACATTTTAGTATTTAGCTTAGTGCAACAGTAGTTTGACAAGTAGGACGTTAACTTTCCATCTAATTTAAGATTTGATCTAGGTTTTCTTCCATTTGTACATTAAAACACTGAAAATAGAATGCCAGACCTAACAATTACGATTTATGACGATTATCATCGCCATCGCGTTATCATCACGTTATTATCATCACGTTATTATCATCACGTTATTATCATCACGTTATTATCATCACGTTATTATCATCGCCATCACGTTATATCATTGCGTTATCATTGCGTTATTATCATCACGTTATTATAATCGCCTTTGCGTTATTATTATCACGTTACTATCATCGCATCATTATCATTGCTTCATTATCATCGCATCATTATCATCGCATCATTATCATCGCCATTGCGTTATTATTATCACGTTACTATCATCGCATCATTATCATCGCGTCATTATCATCGTCATTGCGTTATAATCATCACGTTACTCTCATCGAGTTATTGTCATCGCCATCGCGTTAATATCATCACGCTACTATCATCGCGTTATTATCATTGCGTCACTATCATCGCGTCATCGTGTTATTATCATTGCGTTATTATCATCACGTTAACTTTGGCAGCCCCACTTGTGTTATATAATCATATTAAAGATTTTTTTGGGGGGCTTTTCAATGCTTTTTTTATTGATGGAGAGAGATAGTAATGAAAGGGGGAGAGAGGGGTTGACATACAGCAAAGGGCCACAGGTCGGATACGAACTCTGGGCCTTTGCGGTAAGGACTCAGCCTTGGTACATGGGAAGCCCACTCTACCAGGTGAGCTACAGTGGTGCCCACGTGTTATATAATCTTGATAATATCCTGTAATTTTGTCACATCCTCTTGAACATATTCACTTAAATGTATTTGATGGAAACATGCTTAAAATGAACTTGAAACTGTATTAGATTTGTCACAAACAGGTACATACATGTAATTTCACCTCTTCCTTTAACCCATCCTAAGGAGCAACTTAAGTTTAGGGGTTAAGTGTTTTTGCTCAAGGACCCTTCGACATGTAGAACCGGGGATCGAACAGCCAACCTCGAGGGTAAAGGGGTCTGGGTATCATCGGATAATCCGTTTTTCCTTTTGAATTCAGAAAGGAAAAAACGCTTTTTTATTTTTTCGTTTTAAACCAAAAATGAGAAAACGGCCGTTTTCTCATTTTTGGTTTCTGAATCAAAAAATGAAAAACAAACCCAAACCGGGCCGTTTTTTGTTTTTGCGAATTCCTTTTCTCATTATTCGTTTTTAATTGAAGAACGGAAGTCACGTGGGTTTTTCGTTTTTTTCGTTTTAAACCACAAACGAAAAATGGAATCACGTGGTGCTCTGTTTGTTTTTTGTTTCCAAACGAAAAACGAAAAAAACAAATTAAAAAAACGATCCGATTTAGTTTCTTCAAGTTTCTTTCTGTCATTTTCTGTTTTGAATCGAAGAGCGGAGAACGGCAGTCACGTGACCCGGAAGTGAAGGCAAACATGTCAAAATAAAAGCCAAGAAGATAGTTTGGTCATTCTATAAAAGTGTAACATTATTTAAGCACTGGATCAAAGTAACAGTAGAAGATAGATAGGCTAAATAAATACACAAATAAATACATACATAGATATTTTTTTGTTTTGTTCTTTTCATTAACACATGAATGTCTTTTATCCAAAAAGTGTGTGATAAATTACACGGAGGGTCTCTACAGATGTTATACAACAGGGAGGGTCTCTACAGATGTTATACAGAACTCTCACATAATTGACACTTTTCTCTCTCACACTCTTACTATGGGCTGTTTCTTTATGTCGGCAGGTGAGAAGCACTATGTGGCTACTCCTTTCAACACACCTGACACTTCCACCTGATCCCTTCACTCCACTAGGAAGGCTGTAGCCGAGTAGTTCTATATCATGATAATGCTGATTTTTCAACCAGCGATTATGACATTAATGCCAGCTAGACAGAATAAAGCTCTGTCTGTCATGACAATAGTACTGGACTGAAGGCCACTTCATCAAAATCATGGAAATTCACAATAATTAGGCCTGTGCTAAAAAAGCCGACGCAAGTAAGCCAAATGATCTGTGGCCTATCGCAATAACCTCCATATTGTGTAAAACCATGGAACGAGTTCTTGCCAGCCACCTGACCAGCACAGTGCTAGATCTGCTCCAGTTCGCTTAAATAAGAGCAACAGAGGCCCAGACGACGCTGTGCTGACTCTGCTTAACACAGTCACAAAACACTTTATGCATCCTAAAGGTTATGCCAGAGCTTTATTCGCGGATTTTAGCTCAGCTTTTAACTCAATGAAGACGCATATTCTCCTGAAAAGGCTCATTGATCTCAACATCAACACAGGGTTAGTTGTGTGGATCAGAGGGTCTGTGTCAGGGAGAACATATCAGACGTGCTGCCCACAAGGCTGTGTTCTTTCCCCTGTGCTATTCTCTCTTTTTACTAATGAATTTATGATCAATGAGAAACATTTTAGACTGTTTAAGTATGCGGATGACATGGCCTTAGTTGGCCTTTTACAGGAAACAGGCCCACTAGGTGAAGCTGCCTATCTGGCCCACACTACAGCCCTTCAAACACGGTGTCACACTAGCCAGCTAGAAATCAATGTGGCCGAGACGAAAGAATTAATCATGTGCTGCACAAAACAACATCTGATCACAGAGCCAGTTTCACTTGATGGCCAACATGTTGAAACTGTGGAACACTTTAAATACCTCGGTATAGTCCTGGACACCCAGGTGAGCTTCTCTGTAAATACAGAGTATATTTTCAAGAGATGCTCACAGCGACTTTATCTTCTAAGGAAACTCAGTGGCCTCGGTGTCAGCCGGCAGATTTTAGAATTAGTGTACAAAACTATTGTTGAGAGTGTTTTAACCTTTAACCTTCCTGCCTGGTACGGTCACCTACACTGTAGACAGAAGAATAAACTATTTAGGATTGTGTCAATGGCAGGCAAAATAGTTGGTAAACCCCAAAAGCCCTTGACTCAACTTTTTACAGAAAGGACGAGGAAGAAGGCGAGGAGTATCCTGGCAGATAGCTCCCATCCTCTCTGCAGCCAGTCGGGAGGCGCTATAGAGCCCCTCTGGCAACTAAACATGTGTTTAAAAAGTCTTTCATCCCAAATGCCATCAATATTCGTACCTCAACACAGTGACTGAGCAGATCTGAGCCACAGACACTGACATGAACTGTTTTTAATGTGTAACATAACCTTTTCTCTGTTTTTTACTAACTGCTGTCTGTTGTTTTCTGTGTTTTGTGAGCTGAAGACAAATTTCCAGCCTGGTGGACAATAAAGTTTGATTGTATTGTATTGATCAGATCATATTGAGGGGCCGTCAGCTTTACAATTTAGTTTGGAGGGAGATTCGCTATCAGTGAAGTCAGTGCATTTTATGAGTAGGCCTTCTGTGACGTTACCCACCGTAGGGGTCAGAGGTCACCACTCCTCAATCCCCAAGGATTTTCTTTTCAGTCAAATTTTCAATTTTGACGCATTTATAGATGAAAAGTCAAGTCAATAAACATGGTCAATGATAGATAAGTATGGTTGATCAGCATGTTTGCCAACCTTCAGACATCATACTCTAATATGATGATTAATCAGCCTGAGTTCACAAAAAACTGAAATCACTAACTTTCTGTATTCTGTTTGGTGGTTTATGATGCTTTTCAATCATTTCTAGCCTATTTGGTATAATATGTAATTTTACTTAATTTGTTCGACATCATGATAGTGCAGATTTTTCAACCAATGGTTATGACATTAATGCCAGCTAGATAGAATAAAGCTCTGTCTGTCATGACAGTAGAACTGTACTGAAGGCCTTTCCTTTACTCGGGTGACTCTTTACAGCCACCTGAAGGCAGCAGGTATCTGTTAAATCTACAGTATCTGGAGTGATGAAGTGGCCTTCAGTACAGTACTATTGTCATGACAGACAGAGCTTTATTCTGTCTAGCTGGCATTAATGTCATAATCGCTGGTTGAAAAATTAGCATTATCATGATGTAGAACTACTCGGCTACAGCCTTTCTAATGGAGTGAAGGGATCAGGTGGAAGTGTCATGTGTGTTGAAAGGAGTAGCCACATAGTGCTTCTCACCTGCCGACATAAAGAAACAGCCCATAGTAAGGGTGTGAGAGAAAATTGTCAATTATGTGAGAGTTCTGTATAACATCTGTAGAGACCCTCCCTGTTGTATAACATCTGTAGAGACCCTCCCTGTAATTTATCACACACTTTTTGGATAAAAGACATTCATGTGTTAATGAAAAGAACAAAACAAAAAAATATCTATGTATGTATTTATTTGTGTATTTATTTAGCCTATTTATCTTCTACTGTTACTTTGATCCAGTGCTTAAATAATGTTACACTTTTATAGAATGACCAAACTATCTTCTTGGCTTTTATTTTGACATGTTTGCCTTCACTTCCGGGTCACGTGACTGCCGTTCTCCGCTCTTCGATTCAAAACAGAAAATGACAGAAAGAAACTTGAAGAAACTAAATCGGATCGTTTTTTTAATTTGGTTTTTTCGTTTTTCGTTTGGAAACAAAAAACAAACAGCACCACGTGATTCCATTTTTCGTTTGTGGTTTAAAACGAAAAAACGAAAAACCCACGTGACTTCCGTTCTTCAATTAAAAACGAATAATGAGAAAAGGAATTCGCAAAAACAAAAAACGGCCCGGTTTGGGTTCGTTTTTCATTTTTTGATTCAGAAACCAAAAACCAGAAAACGGACGTTTTCTGTTTTTTGGTTTAAAACGAAAAAATAAAAAAGCGTTTTTTCCTTTCTGAATTCAAAAGGAAAAACGGATTATCCGATGATACCCAGACCTAAAGGGACGACCACTCTACCCACTGAGCTACTGCGGCCCCAAAGCACTGATTAACATCATATTTTTATTAAATTTATTGAAAATTACTTGTGCGACGCCGAAATCTGTCTCGTGCTGCTTGTATGAAATGCTCGCCTTAGTTGCAGCTTTCACTACACAGTAGCAGGAGTTGGTTGGGCTTGACGTGCCGAGACAGCTTGTACACGACCCAAAGCCTGTCTGGCCTCACGTGGTATGAGACTGTAATCCACTACCTGGAAGACAATAAGTTAGGGGAGAGGACTAACAAACCAACTCCAAAACTTACCAGAAGCCAGAAATGTTGGAAGGTTAGGCTTGGGGTTAGCAACCCCAACTTGTAAAAAACCTATATGCTACAGAAACGTTGACAACAGAAAGACAAAATCAAATCCTGGTAGAGGAGGGTTCCTCATCAAGAGGAAATATGACACTGTGTGATGAAAGCCACAAAGTCAAGGAAGTCACAGAGCCGAAACCCCTTCTGTCAACCTAGGGACATCCGGATTGGAACATGGATCGTTAGGACCATGTATGAGACCGGAAAGACCATGCAAGCAGCAGCAGAAATGAATAGATACAACCTAGACCTGTTGGGAATCAGTGAGACAAGATGGATTCAATCTGGACAACAAAGACTGATGACAGGAGAGCTGCTACTCTACTCAGGCCATGAAGAAGACAAAGCCCCGCACACAGAGGGAGTCGGTCTTCTTCTATCAAGAACAGCACAGAGAGCCCTGATTGGATGGGAAGCACATGGTCCAAGAATCATAACAGCTTCTTTCAGAACTAAGAAGCAGAAGATCAAGATACTCCAACATGTTATAAGGACCAGGATCAGAGTAGAATGGAGATCATTTACACAAGTACCATTTTCCCAGCAGGCAAATCCGAGGTGCCCAGAAAATGAAATCGCAGAACACTAGAAACCTAATCTATCTTGGTGATGGGCTATGTATCGACACATTACCTGGGATGGATGGCGAAACGAATTGGAGCTGAGACCAGCAAGGGGACATAATGGATATGGTCGGCATGGGTGGTCATATGTTTAAATATATAGAAAGCGTGGACCAGCAGGGTAGGTTTGCACTTCTGTTATTACGGTATCATTAATGGGTGATTCATCCACACAAACTGTAGAGTTCTAACTTTGCCACCAGGGGGCGAACAAATGGTAAATGGACTTGCATTTATGTAGCGCTTTTCTAGTCTTCCGACCACTCAAAGTGCTTTACACTACATGTCAGCATTCACACACACATTCATACACTGATTGCAGAGGCTGCAAAGGTGCTAACTTTGCCCATCTCAGGATCTAATCTGAATACTCATTCACACACCGATGGCTATGCCTCCGGAAGCAATTTGGGCTTAAGTGTCTTGCTCAAGGACACATTGACATGTGACCTCGAACCACCGACCTTCCGATTGGTGGACGACCTGCTCTACCCTCTGAGCCACAGCCGACACCAATAAATCTCACAGATGTAATGCTCTGACATTCCATGAATTCTTAAATATGATGAATGAGAGACACAGACGGTATATTTACAACAACATATCCATATATTTGTGTCCGACAGTCAGAGAAGATAACAGTCGATACATAACGCACAGTGAGGGCATTCATACAGTTGAGTGTTTATAAAAGTGCCACACTGTGTGATGTGTTTCTTGACCCCCATACACCTCCAGATCCATGCCAATATTGAGGTCTTTTCATTGATAGTGCTCCACGTTCTTTCTTAGGGCAGACGCTGGGATTTGATCCGTTTCCCCCGCGGTAACCCAGAATTCTCCACCGCGGGCTCAAAGATGCATATGCTGTCATCCACAAGGTAGTTAAGTAAATGACCACGGGGAAAAGCGGGACTCCTCATCAGAAGAAAACCAGATATTTTCCTGAAAGTAGGTAGAGTATAAGCGCAGCACCAACGAGACAAGAGGGTGGTGAAGAATCGACAAACAAGGAATTAATTAGGCCACATCAGCTGGGGTGAAGTCTTTGACTACGCTCTGGTCAAAGGAGCCATAAGTAATGTCTTGTGTCTCAAAGGACCACTCACTCATCACGAATGGATCAACTGCCCTGATAAAAGATGATTCTATCCAATACCCACAGTGGGACGATGAGGAAGAGCATAGCCATTCTCAGGCCCTGTTCAGACCCGGTATTAACATGCGTCCCGAATGATCTGATGACAAGTGGACAGCTTTAATAACGTCTGTTCACACCTGGCATTAGAATCGTCTCCACTAGGGATGTCACGGTACCAGAAATTTAGTAGTCGATACCAATACCAGTGAATTTCCACGATTCTCGATACAAAATTCGATACCACGGTAAAAACAAAACAAAACAACAATAAATCCCATGTAATTCAACACGTACTCTTTTATTAAAAACATTTGAACATTACAACAAACAGAGGCATGTAGCCTTTAAGTAATAAGTAAAAAGAATTGACCCATTTTGTTAATTTTGGCGTATCAGCAGCATGTTATCAATCGATAGTCAGACGACGGACACTACATACTGACCATGAACGCATCTGTTCCGTCAGCTCAGAGTAGTACCCAAGCAGGTGATGGAAGCTTCAAAAACAACAGATCTTCCTCTCAGGTTTCAGTCCTCACACTCCGAAAGCTAAGCACCGTCAGCACCTTATGTTCAATGCCGTTTCAGAAGCACAGCATCTGCAATTTCATTGTTATTGGACCCCTGCAAAAATCATTATTCCAGATGGGCTACGGTGGCTTGATTTGCTCTGGCATTATACACCATGCTTTATAATCTGCATATCAATTTCTACGCAGTGAATATGCTTTTTTTTATTCAGTCCTCATTCTGCGGAGGCAGAAAAGCTGTTATTCGTGGTAATAGTTATTGCTTTGGAACAATAGCCATGGGCAGGCTGGGGGAAATGGTTTCCACATAAAGTGGCGAGTGTGTGCCTCCACCTCCCGCTGGAGTCGCTCGTTCTCTTTGTATGCAAACACTCGGTTGATTGTAATTCACCTGCTTCTCTGTTTTCAGGATTCATTTTCACCAGCAGGGGGCTGTGGTTAACAGTTAGTAACCCACAAACGCAGACAGACACCTGCTGGTGTGTGTGTGTGTGTGTGTGTGTGTGTGTGTGTGTGAGAGAATGAAGGCATCTAATGATAAAAGATTCAAAAACTAGAATGGCCCTCGGAGAGCGCAGACCTAAAAAACTTGACTTTAAAAACAGATCACAGCTCACAGCTTGCGGTACCGCGAGGTGGTCGGCTTATCATGGACACGGTGTGTTTCTGTGTAACGTATCGGCGGATGCCTCTGTCTTTCAGCAGCCTTGTTATGTCTGTATAACGTTACACTAAGTTGTCTCTCATCCATTCATTTTTTCAACGCTCTATTTTAGCGCATTTCGACGGAATTGCAACGGAATTGTGTTGCTAGGCAACAGCTTGGGTCCATGTGTACTTCCTGTCAGCTGATGTCGTTCACATACACTGCAACAGGAAATAAACTGGGACACATTTAGTATGTTCACGTTTAAAACTGTGAAATGGTCTAAATATTGTAGATTTGTGACATCACAAATGGACAGAAATCCTGACGGCTTGTTTCAAAAGCACAGTTTCTGAATACGGGCTGTGTGTATTTCTCTGTATATTGAGTGTTTTGATACTTTCACAGTATTTATTTTCTATATTAATTTTACAATATGGGGCCTTTAAAAAACAAAGTTTGCTTTCTTAGTTTGTTTATAAATTCCAGCATTTTTAATGCCAAGTTGAAAACGAATGGTTTGAGGGTGCACACCAGTCACCAGTACAACACAACTTGAAGCACTGAAGTCATGCCTTTTATCTGTAGGCGCTTATTGCATCAGCTAATATACAAAAAAAAAAACGGTTGGCTCCAGGGAGGTAACGGCACAATCAGCAGCATAGTATCCCAGATAGAAGCAGTCATTGTGTTTCATTTGGTTGGTTGATAGCTTTGGGGGCTTATTGATTTAATCATTATCACAACATTGATCTGTCCAGATCACAGAAACAACCAGCACAGCACTTCAGGTGGTGGCTCTGCTGGAACTATTGCTGTGACCACATATTGTTAAAGGGGGACTTCAATTGTAATGACCTGACCTAAATGAGTATTAAGCTAATCAATGAATGGTACCAAACGATTATTACACCGGAACGTTCTGCATGCAGTTTACTTGTTCTCTCTGTGTTTGTGTGGATTTCTATTGGATGGATGGATGGATGGATTTTTAACGCAAGTGATTTCGGATGTTGTAGAGCTTTTAAAGCCAGAGTGAAGATACTCTGAGGATCTAAGGAATCCATTGGTACCAACCATAGCTTATTGCAATAGAGGCTAAATAACGCTCATTTAATTTTGGCGAGGAAAAACTGTAAAACTGACCTTAAGATATGTGAATGTAAATGGGTTCTATGGGTACCCACAAGTCTCCCCTTTACAGACATGCCCACTTTATGATAATCACATGCAGTTCGGGGCAAGTCATAGTCAAGTCAGCACACTGACACACTGACAGCTGTTGTTGCCTGTTGGGCTGCAGTTTGCCATGTTATGATTTGAACATATTGTTTTATGCTAAATGCAGTACCTGTGAGGGTTTCTGTACAATATCTGTCATTGTTTTGTGTCGTTAATTGATTTCCAATAATAAATATATACATACATTTGCATAAAGCAGCAACTTTATGCAAAGAGAGGGTATGAGAGGAATGAGGGTATCTGCTTTGAGATGTGACATTGTCCTGAAAAAGGATCAGTTCAGTCTAAGTAGTTTGCTGTGAAACTGTCACTTTTCATGTCATATTATGTAAAATGACATGCTGTTTTTACTTCAGCTCTTCTCAACTTCAATGTTAAAAAAAGGAGAATTGCACCATCTGCTGGACGAATGTCTCCAGTTCGTCTCTCAGGGCTGTGATGTACAAGCCAGTGGCCGGCCCTCAGTATACATTTTGACTCGGTCTGCTATTACTGCCACATTACTATATAACGTATGAACCGCTCATATTGCTGCATTTACTTGTACCTTAAAGGTCCCATATTGTAAAAAGTGAGATTTTCATGTCTTTCATATTATAAAGCAGGTTTAAGTGCTATGTAAATACTGTGAAAGTATCAAAACACTCAATCCACAGAGAAATACCAACAGCCTGTATTCAGAAACTGTGCTTTTGAAACAAGCCGTCAGGATTTCTGTCCATTTGTGATGTCACAAATATACAATATTTAGACCAATTTCACAGTTTTAAATGTAAACATTCTAAATGTGTCCCACTTTATTTCCTGCTGCAGTGTATGTGAATGACATCAGCTGACAGGAAGTAAACATGGACCGAAGCTGTTGCCTAGCAACGTAATTCCGTTGAAATGCACTAAAACAGAGCGTTTCAGGCAGAGAGTAAATACAGGTATATTCAGGCAGACTATTTGAGAAACAACGTTTTTTTTAACATTAAAGCATGTAAACATGTTCTAGTAGAAACATAAAATACAAGTATGAACCTGAAAATGAGCACGCTATGGGACCTTTAAAATTAACACTATTTTTTGTGTCCCAAGTCCCAACATCTCGTTTGAGATAATTCAATATTGTAGCCAGTTTTTAACTTTTTTTTTAAACTGATATAACTCTTTATCAAAGAGTTAAATCAGTACAAATTGTGTTGATGAAACTCCTTCACTGCTTTAACTTTCCAACAGCTCCATCAGAAACTTTCATGACATATTGACTTCACATTATGTTCGTTCCATTTCCACTTTTGTCTCTTAAACCTGCAGTAGGCAGAATGTTTTTGGCATCATTGGGCAAAAAAAATCCATAATAACCTTTCAGCATATTGTAATTCAAGTGTTCTGAGAGATAACTAGACTTCTGCACCTCCTCATGGCTCTGTTTTCAGGCTTTAGAAAATCTAGCCCGTGACGGGAGACTTTGACCAATCACAGGTCATTTCAGAGAGAGAGAGAGAGTTCCTATTGGCTGTTCATTCAACGGAAGCAGCTGTCAATGACTCGCAAACTCTGTGCAAACTAAGCAGCGCTGATCAAATATGAATCAATATTCTCTTACTGTAATGCCTATTTCATTCCTCAAATGTTTCCAGAAACATCTCGTAGTGTACTGTTTAGCTGTAGAAAGTTTGCTCCGGCTGGTGGGCGGTGCTTGGTATTTCCTCAACTGATCTCAACATGGCTGCCGGGTCACAAATGTTCTCAGTTTACAGCTAAACAGTACACTACAAGATGTTTCTGAAAATATTCTATGCGTGAAATAGGCATTACAGTAACAGAATATGGATTCAAATTTGATCAGCGCGGCCTAGTTTGAGCGTTTGGTCGGAGTTCGCGAGTGATTGACAGCTGCTCAGAGACGGCGAGGCTCCAGCTCGGCTCTGATTGGTTGTTTTCCTCCTGTGTGTGAAATCTTGCAGATGCCAAGGTACGAAACGCACCAGGTGTTTCATTTACTATAATGTAAACCCATCTGCGGCAACAGTAAACGGGCCAAGAAGGTGCGCCGGGAGTGTGGTGACGTAGTTTAAAGAGTGAAAAGACACACGCCGGGCGGCCGGTGAGGGGAGGTGGATGGATCCAAAAACACAAGGCTTTCATCCAGGAGACCGCTGTTCATGTCCCCTGTTCACAACCATGTAGTTCTTTCCTAAACCTAACTGTAGTGGTTTTGATGCCGACAAAGTGACGCCATAGGCGTGACAAAGCATCGGTATGTGACGAGTTGGGATGAGAATATGTAGGATAAAACTAGATATGGTGCACAACCACACGGGCATCGAGTGGCTTCCATGATCAGTGTAGCAGGGTTAGGGGGTTAACCCTAACCCTAAATGGCTCGACTTCCGTCTGGAAAAGTACGCGGATCCTGGGCAGATGGACTGTGGATGAAACATGCGCAGTAGCGTCCGCTCAGTCACATGACTCGGTCACAGGGACCCAACGTCACGCCGTCGTCACGGCTTGCGCTCAAGCCCTCGGTCTGGGTCTCACTCACATGAACGGAGGAAGGGAAATAACTCTGGATTCAGCTATTAGTGTGTTTTACAACTTTAAAAACTTAATTTTTTAAGTAAGGGCTTATTTACCTAAAAAAAAATGATCCGCTGAGTTACAGACGTCTCTTTCCCAATGTAAGTCTATGAGGAAACGTCTTTTTGGGCCCAATGGCATCACGTGACGGACACGGAAGTTGCAGTACCGCGGGGTACTTGTGGCCACTACGAAAGTCCGGATCGACGACCGGCGCTCTTCCTGGGGGCTTGGGGCAGACGTGTCGCATGTATTTCAGCCGTAAGTATTGAAAACACGCTTAGTATTTTATTATAGTTTTTTCATTTGTTGAACATGGGCGCTGATACATAAAAATGAACTAAACAGGTTTTATTTCAAAACGGCGATGCGGGGCGGTGGGCAAGTAATGTAATTGGCGTATGCTCGAACCGCGGAACACCGACTACCAGGGTAAGCCTACGCTGAACTGACCTAGGAGATGTTCAAATCACTTCACATACTAGGAAACTCTAGACTTGTACAACCAGTTGCTACCATGATGCTGACTAGGGATGCACCGATACCACTTTTTTTCAGACCGAGTATAAGTACATGTACTTACATTTGGGTACTCTCCGATGCCGATACCGAGTACCGATACGAGTACTTCTCTGTGAAAGAAGGCCAAAAGGCCCTCATTAACAGCCAACTGGAGGGTGTGATCAACACACGACAGGCTGGGAGTCCCGCATACGAGGCGGTGCGCAGCGACCGGCTCCAGGCCGGCTTGGAAAGGCTCGGAGCGAAGGTGACTCGCGGCCGCAGCTTTACAGCGCTCCCCGCCCGGCTCGCTGCGCCCTCTCTCCCCGCCGGGTAGGAACGGGGGGTAAAGTGGTATCGGAGTCGTTGTATCGGAGCCGCTTTGCGAGTACGAGTACATGAGCACAGTATCGGACCCGATACCTGATATCGGTGCATCCCTAATGCTGACCATTGACCAACGCTGAAGAAACTGCAGAACTCCCAAGTGTGACTAGCACCTTCTGTGAGTGCATATCAAACAGCTGCTCCTGAGGAGTAATAATGCTCTCCCTTGGATAAACAGAAAGCAGAAAAAGCTTCTTGATTGGACAAAAAGGATTATTAGTTGCTATGCAACACCATTTGAAATGCCTACTGGGATTTGAGCACATTATGGCCTTGGCCCGTTTCCAAACAAAAAAAAATGAGTGCCCAATTTGTGCAATGCTGCTTTCACAACAGAGCTGTAACAAGGCCAACTCTGACACATATAGCTTGTCAGTGCTAAACATGAATCCCCCAGGCAGCTGATACTGATGGTCCACTGCTCACAGACACTGGTGTGGGCACAACTCTGACAAGTTATTTTAAATGAACATTTCCATTATGTATGCTACTCAGTTGAGCAAACTTTCAGTACATGGATACTGCAGGAATTTGGGGATTATCGGCGTACCATGGGCAGACAGTGCCGATGGAACTACTTGGGGCAGCGTTGCTCAAATGGGGGTACAAGGGTGTACTGCAGGGGGTACGTGAGATTTTTTTTCAAATGTTAATTTAAGAAATATCAGTCATGCATAATTCCTAAAATAATTAACCCTGTTTCCAACACAGGAACTTTCCCCTGGAACTAAGAACCCAGAGTCTAAATTAAGTTCTGGGGACATTTTGCGGGGACTTTTTAACCTCCAAAAAGGCCCTGGTTTAGGGGTAGTACTTTCTAAAAGTACCGGAACTTTCGGGGTGGAGTTTGCAGGGATGACCGTTGCTGATTGGTAAAACACACACAGCGCCACTGCTTCAACAGCTTCAACTTTTGTTCCGCTTCATTCATAAACAAGGAAGTACTCTGGTATCGATTTAGGACCATTTTAGGACGAGAGAAGAACATTTCTCTAATATTCACGGGTCTTTAGACCGTGGTGGAAACACGGACAACAATGGGCTGAAGTAGTTCCAGGGACTAAAAGACCTGGAAACTTTTGGTGAAAACCCGGTTTTATACTATAGTAAGTTCAATTAAAAAATACAAATGTAAATTTGATAAACCACATTTTTATTCAATATTAATATTTTTGATGTCATCCTTATCAAATGCAATCATGCACATGACTACGTTTGTTCAGCATGACCAGGAAGCTGGTTTGGATACCGAATGCCAGACGAAAATCAAGAAAAATTCAATTAAAATTGATTTTTGGTTGAAACATAGCATCAATACAAGCTGAAAACACGGAGAAAGAAGTGAAAAAGAAAGTGAAAACAGTGGCAATAAAAAAGTGCAACTCATCAAAAAGACGCAGTTCATAATGACAACAAATTGGTTTGGATTTAGCAAATGCATGGCTTATTTCTCACATAAAATGTTTTCAGAAACACATTTCAGTGAACTATTTTTGTGATATAAGAGAAGAAAATGTATGAATATTTTTAGTGCTTTATAACTACAGTGCTATAAGCAGATTATAATACATCATAAGTATGTGTATAATGCATTATGGATATTTATGAGTGCTTATAACTATAATTATTCAGTGCTATAAGCAGATTATAATGCATTAATGCATTATAATTGTTTATAATGCATTAAGGATCTTTATGAGTGTTTATAACTATAATTATACAGTACTATAAGCAGATAACAATTTATTATAAGCATGTTTAAAATGCATTATGGATATTATGAGTGTTGATAACTATAATTACACAGTACTTTTAGAAGCTTATAATTAGAGCTGCACCGATACCGATACCAGTATCGGGTCCGATACTGTGCTCATGTACTCGTACTTGCAAAACGGCTCCAATACAACGGCACCGATACCACTTTACGGTGGTGCGCCCAACCCCGCTGGGCCGGGATCCCACCTCAGCCGGCGTGCACAGGCCCTCACTTTCATTGCGCCACAGGGTTTTGCTTGCACCATCTGACTCGCGCATGCGTTAAGACTCCTTGGTCTCAGCACGACGCGATTGACTGAAGACAGTCCGCGCTGTAAAGCTGCGGCCGCAAGCCACCTTTGCCCCGAGCTTTTCCAAGCCGACCTAGAGCTGGTTGCGGCGCACTGCCTCATATGCGGGACTCCCCAGCCGCCGTGTGTTGCTCACACCCTCCAGCTGGCTGTTAACGACGGTCTTTTGGCACAGAGAAGTACTCGTATCGGTACTCGGTATCGGCAATACCCAGATGTAAGTACTTGTAATTGTACTTGGTCTGAAAAAAAGTGGAATCGGTGCATCCCTAATTATAATTTATTATAAGTATGTTTATAATGCATTATTAATATTGTTAGTTATAAAAACTATAGTGCTATAAACAGATTAAACTGCATTATAAGTAAGTATGTTTATGATTCATTATAGTTATGGGCGTCAAAGAAAATGTAACCAAAAGTTTACACTATACTATAAACACACTCTACCTATAGACAGTAATAGACTGACTACACTACAGCTCACAAGGATATAATAAACTATATATTATACTATATCATTTTTTTTGCGGAGCAGGCGTACATGTTTCCCAGGTGTCTAGACACAGCATCATGCCTCTGTGAAATTTTTATTATTACTCCATGGCACTTGCAATTTACAAAAGCGCCAGACGGTGGCGCCAGTCCCACAGTTTAAATATACTGTGTATGCCTCAATCTAAAGCAGAGGATTTGGTTCATCTGAAGATCATCAATGAAAATGTATTTTTACTTAGTCCCCCCCCCACATGTAAATGATAATTTTCGAACAGGGGGCATCAATAACTTAAAGGGGAACACCACGCAAATTAAGTATTCCAATATGTTATTTCCATGGCGTAGGAAAGTTCAATAAACATCAGTGAACATGAGCCAGAAACCAGAGACGTAAGTCTCAAACTTGTGATGTCATAGGCTATAAAGTCTGGAGCTGCTCCGTAGACAATGAATGGGAGACACACAGAATGTTTGTTTTCTTTTTTTATACCCAATGATCTACCCTTGTCAATGAGTATAGAAGCAAAGAGGTGAAACTCTGGTGCTTTTTTGACAACAGCCACTAGATGGCGCTATGGCAATGAGTCCATGGCTATGGATGTATAAAGAGACGTCTGTAAATCAGAGGATCTTGGGATCTTTTTTTAGATAAATGAACTTCCCAGTATGAACACTTAAATAGCCATCATGTAAATCATTATGTCCTAAAAGTTGTAAACTGAACTAACAGCTGAATCCAAAGTTATTTTCCTCGGCATAATGAACGTGCATCAGACCTACGGGACCGCACCGCCCTGCACACTCATATCCGGTTCTGCCAGCTTCCTGTTAGCTGTATACGGCTGTAAAACACAACCTCTTCTACATCCATGCTCTGTGGTCTATTGGACTCCATTTTGGATCCTTGACATGAAAAAGTTTGAGATTGCTCTCAAAATCTGTGTGCTGGATTTTTCTAACTTCCATTAATTTCCATCGCTCACTTTATGCTCCTCTGGGAATCAGCCGGGCAAAAAGGTTTAATAAATAAATCAGTAAATAAATAGTTATAGTAGTATGCATATTTGTAATATTTTTATTGTTCAACACAGACCATTTCGGTAGACATTAACTATGACAATAAAATAGAGATAATTTTGTTTTACTTTTGTACAGCACTTTATAGGCGGAGGTTTTGCTGGCGTCCGGTAGTCGTTTTCAGTTACGCTGGAAGTCAGTCAGAGTGTGGGGTGCTGAGAGAATGTCTAAAGTGGTGGACACACTGCCCGCATGAGGCTCGCGTGAGTCTCGCGTGGCGTGTTGTTTTTTATTTCGGCGTCCATGTTAACAGGTTAGAGTGGACACACTGCCCGCATGAGACGCGCGTCATAAATGAATACAGTACGAAGTTTTAATTGTGGATTATTACTATTATTTACTAATTACCACACGTTTCTGAACCTTTCTCTGTCTAAAATAAATATAAATTATATTTATCATGAAGTTAAATGGCCATTAAAAGGCAAACTCTATGTAGAAAGAAAGGGCTGTCAGCAGCAGCAGAAACACAGCTGACAGGTAGCAGACACGCTCCCGACAGGCAGCTAACTCGCGTCTAGTGTGAACACCCTAGGTGTGCATCACGCAGCCACGACGCGACGCTGCCGTCAGGCGAGCCTCATGCGGGCAGTGTGCCCACGGCTTTACACAGTCTCACGACAATTTAATCTATTTGATTCGTGTACATAGACCCGAATTTCTAATTTTTTTTTCGTGGCACTCAGTACGACTTTCAACAACGCATTTTTTTTTTCCTACCAATGTCCAGGAACACGTGACACACATGTCAATATCCGCTCCTGTCCTTTCAAAATAAATATAATTTAGTTAAGCTAAGGAAAAGATTGCATTTTTTGTGCATTTTCCTACGAATGCCCTGCAACCACGTGTCAATGTCCACTCCAGTCTTTTCAAAATAAAACTATTTAGGCTTAGCGGTTTGGGTCAACATAACACCGGAAGTGGCGTAACTTAAGTACAGAAGTTACGTGACAAATACATCAACTTTGACTTGTGGTTTCACACGGGACATGAAAACACCGGTGTCCTGGGCAAAAGTCCTGTGTTTTACCCACCCATCTACCCAAATCTCCTCCCTACGTGGCGTTTGCCGCTCATTATACTTTCCGGTTCACAATTACGTGGATTACATACAAATTGATTTTGTGTTGACCACCACGAAAATAATAAGTGAACTCCGTAAATTTCGTGACTATTTGACAACCTGCTGTGCTGTGACTGTGGCTGATTATGTGGAGCCACAGAACGTTTGTTTTCTTTTTTTATACCCAAATGAGCTTTATTATATTGTAGTGTTGTCAGTTGTGAAACAAAATTTTTTTCCCATGTACTCAGAACATTCCCCTGGCTACTCTCAGTGTCATCTAGAACATCTCTCCCAGTTCATTGTCTATGGAGCAGTTCCCCACTTCATACCCTATGACATCACAAGTTTGAGTTTTTCGCGCTCTAGTTTTTGGATTTGGGAGTGCTTTGTTCATGTTAACTAATATTTTTTTGGACTGTTTTAGACATTAGGAATAACATGTATGGATTTAGAAAATGGGCGTATATTCCCTTTAAACCATGTTCCAAATGCTCAAAATAATTTTTTGGGCATCAATATTAAACTACACTACTGAGAGCAGTCAACCTTGATAGCAAGTCCCTGTGGAACTAGATACTCGAGCACACGCACACGCACACACACACACACACACACACACACACACGTGTTCACGCGCTCCCTGCTCGCTGCTGCTGATTTGTCAGGGAGAGAAAACTGTATTTTTTTTTTGTTTAACGCCTTGTGCACGAAGTGGCGAGGAGCTCCTCATCATCACCACCACAACACCACCATTACCATCATCAGCACCACAGATAGAGCAGAGCCGCCGCCGCTGGATGGATTACCTCCACAGTCACCTCTCTCTGGATGCTTTTGCGCACCTTGCTCCTCATTTGATTGCTCGTGATTACATGATCGCCCATCATCATCATCATCATGCCGCTGATTTGAGAGCAGCTTTTTGACTCCGGAGTGAGTCGCATCGCCGCTGCTGTCTGCCTGGAGGAGGACGCGCGGCGCGGCGCTGATCATCTGGAGAGCTTCTTCTTCTTCTTCCCCGCAACAATTTGTTGCAAACAGCTATGTTTGGGGCTGAAGTCATGGTGCCGGTACCGCATCGGCTCCTCATGGCACCGTGAGAGAACTTTCCTCCAGACTCCCCCTCCCCCTTTTGTTCCTCCTTCTTTTCTTGTTTTAGATGTGGATCTTTGGGAAATCCTCCACCGTTTCCCTCTTTCAATTATGTTCACTTTTGCTGCCTTCTGCTACATGCTGTCTCTGGTCCTCTGCGTGTCCCTCATCTTCTTCGCAATATGGCACGGAGTACTTTTGAATTTTTTCTCATGTTTTGTAACTAGCGGATGGATCTGATCATCGGGGGGGAAAGGTGCGCAAATGAGGACGCACAGGTGCGTAATTAGTGGCCGATTTCAAATTTCCAAATGTCTTGTAAAACATTAGGATCATTTTCTGGCAGATATCTCCCTTCAACACGACAGGTGCGCACCTGTATCTCCATCTCCATCATTCACACATGCATCACCTCTTTTCCTCTCATCTGGCTACTTTCCACATGCATGCTGACCCAATTTGATATGCAGAAAGGCTTTGCAACCCTGTGCTAGAGATAAATTAACTCCTCCTACTCCTTTTCGGACACTATAACTCTTGTTTTGTTTGTTATTATTTTGTATCTGTTTTTAGTTATTATATGTTCGAAATAAAGTCATTCATTCATTCATTCATTCATTCATTCATTCAAACGACCTTCCTTCCAGATCAATTAGGAAACCTTGTAGTGTAACCTCCACCCCCCCCCCCCCCCCCACCCCCCCCTCCCGCCTCCCTTCTCATCTCCCTGCTCTGCCTTTAATCAAGCCTCAGCTCAGCTATTCACCAGTGCCAATATTGACTGACTGGCATTATTATATTTGAATAATCTAATTATTTGCTCCCAGAGCCACATCTCCATCATGCAGAGAGGGGGGCCTTATGTAAAGACAGATTTGGGTCAGGTCTTCCAGCCTATTGCCCCCACGAATCTGCCTTTTGCATGGAAACAGAAACTAGACCTGATGCACTTGGGATGACTGATCCTCTGGCAATTACAGCTAAGAGTCGGGTCTGCCTGTCTGTCAGACAGTGGCCGATGTGTCTGCTCACAGAGCAGAAATAACAGCGAGAGTGAGAGTGCAGACACCCATGATATAGTACAGTTAGAACTGAGTGGTAGTGGCAAAAAAATAGACAGCACCTTTATGATGCTAGTGACACTGAGAATGAAATTCATCGCCGAGAGTTCATTATAGAGGGACAGGAAAACCACATCACCTCCCTTAGTTCTTGTCTGTGATGTACATTCAGCACTGGATCACAATGGAACATGTCATTCTGTAGCTTCAGCAATAATCCACATCGTACCAGGCTTTTATTTTGCATTCTGCTTAAAACGGCAGAAAACAGCAGAGATGTGCCTCCTCCACTGATTTCCCGTTTGTGACACACTAGACGTGCAGCATAATAAGCCGGTGGTGGCTCCATACTGCGAGGAAACATCATTAAGGAGAGGCTGAGCGCGGGAGTGTGTGGAGCCAAGGCTGCACGTTAACCAGACAGCCACCTGCCAAACGCTGGGAGATTTTGGCTGCATAACTCTTTCACTTCTATCAACCACTTTGGCAGGTAGCCACATCTCCGTCGCGCTTTTGTTTTTATCTTCTTGAATTTCAAGAACTCTGTCTGGTTTCAAAGAGCTGCTGAATCCTGCTGCCACAGTGGCCACTTGACCAAAAAGGTTCATTTTTAATGCCCCCGAACAGCGGTGCATCGCTGAAAAGAGCAAGCGTGCTGGCCCACTCATTGACAAACTACCCAGGGTAAAAATCAAACTATAAATAAAGTGAGTAAATTAACTTAAAAAGACGAGGTATGTCACCATACCAGAAATTTAGTAGTCGATACCAATACCAATGAAATTCCACGATTCTCGTTACCAGTTTGATACCACAGTTAAAAAACAAAAGTAAAAGTCCCATGTACTTCAACATCCATTCCTTTAACTTCCTAACAAACACCGGTATGCAAATTGGTAAAAAACAAGTCATAATTTCCTCTGTGTTATCTCTTTTATATTGCTGTGAAAACATCTCTTTCAAACAGCTGGATTTATTCAAGCTTCTAGCTAAGAATACATTTTTACAAGATTCGATTTTAATTAGGGCTGTCAATCGATTCAAATATTTAATCGTGATTAATCACGATTGTCCAGCGTTAATTGCCATTATCTGCTCAAGATGTACCTTAAAGAAAGATCTGTCAAGTATTTAATACTCTCATCAACATGGTAGTGGGCAAATATGCTGCTCTATGCAAATGGATGTAATTATTACCTCAACCAAGGCCGAAGTCTGAGGAAGGAGGTCATGTTTTACCCGGTGGTAGTTTGTCTGTTAGCAGGATTACTCCAAAAGTCTGCAATGGATTTGACTGAAATGATTTGGAGGGATGGGGTGTGGCACAATGAACAATCCATTAGATTTTGCACTGGCTCGTGTGTTTGACCAATCATCATACACTTATGTCTCTCAGTAGGGGTGTAACGATTCTTCTACTACATCATCATATCAATTTACATTCCTACAATCCAACTACAAGGATAGGTACTCGGCAAGTTGTCCTTCACGGGAGAAGTATGTCGATCTAAAATCGATTTGCAAGGTAAATAATCGATTGTATCGATACTACGAATTTGCACCTTGTATTTAAGCACGACAAACGTTATACGGATGTATTTTTTTTATCACTTTTAATAGCAAAGAAAGATGTTAAACGTTACTCTGGTTCACTCTCTGTGTGTATGACGTCATCGACGTGCGCCAGCAACGCCAATCTCAGAGAGATGACGACAAAACGAAGCATGGCTGATGGCGAGGAAGAGCAAGACGAGCGAGAGATGTTCGAGCTGCGTTTGAGGTCCAGCGTGGAAACATTTTGGCTTTTGCAAAAAAAAAAAGGGAGATAATAAAATTCTGGCTGTTTGCAGAATATGCAAAGGCCAGATAAAATAGAACGGCAATACGACCAATCTTTCCACGCACCTACTGACAGCGGTTTAACCTGCTGCTTCAATTCTCATTTTCACTATTGCTCTACCTTTGTAGTGCAAATGAGAACAATATCAGCAGGTTCAACCACTGTTAGTCAACCTGAAATTTGTTAAATACTATTGCTCTACCATTTATATTGAAAATGAGACCAGAAGCAGCAGGTTATACCACTGTTCATTTAAAGGGACTGTTTGTAACGTCTTGCACGTATAAATCATTGCAGGTTGGTGTCCCATGTGTGCTCGTGTGTGGCTACGCTGTTCAGATGAGACTCCAACACAAACTACACGGAGGCACCACAACCACAAAGTTATGGCCTTTGAAATGGTGTCCGACGTGGGCGCATTTCAGTTGAGCTGAAGCCAACAAACGTCTGCTTCCTGACTGTCAAAACGGCTCACAGGGGTATGTTTTGCCAGACTGATGTTTTCCTGTTAGCTAAAGCTGGTTAATATTTCATTCTTCTATTTCCCCCTTTCAGTCACTGATCCACCCTTGCAGTGTTCTCAACGACTTTAAAAAAGTGAAAAAAAAATAAAATAGATTAAAATATATATATATATATCCTTGCAGAGAAAGATCTCTTTCATTAAAGTAAATACATAGCATGTAAAATCAAAGATATATATGTATATAGGGCTGTCAAAGTTAACGCAACATTTAAAGTCAGAGTTAAGCAGGCTCAGTTTTAAAGCTTGAGTGAAGATACTGACGTCATATGAAACTAGAAAAACCTAATGAAATATTAAATATTTTAATCGATTGACCTAAAAAATATATTGTGTGACCACACCGCAAGAACTAGGAACGATTGCAGTTCTTAAACGGACATTTTGGTGGACTTCTTTATCTCCTATTTCAGAGTAGGTACTCTATTAGCACAAGCTAATGGGCTGGTTGTGGTAGAAATCAACCGTCCAGAGATCAAGTCTTTTAAAATAGACCTTTATTACGAGTAACAGAGGCCGAGTCAATCTGCAGAGTAACTGGAGTACCAGTGAAAACACAATGTCTACAGTATATGTCTATAGTATTACAGAATGAGTAAAATAGTTGAGAACACTCCTCCTAACTGTTGCCTACCCTTGTCTCTTCTTTCTTGTCCCTTGGGTGCTATTCTATCCACAAAAGGATTTGCTAATATCTTAGTTAAACTCTTTATCTGCCCCGCTGATGACCTGTTGACAGATTAATAGTCATGTTGGTGAAACAGGAAGTTCATGCTCTGGGCATTGTGCCTAAAGTCAGCAAAGGTGTTCTCCTTTAAACTGCAACTGTGTGCAAACTGATAGGAAAACAGTGAAAAAGCAGGCTATATAAAATGATATGTCCAATACGCATAATTCATTATAGGTCACAGTGTGTGAAAACCAGTACATGGTTCCAAAACTTGAATTATTGCATCATTGTGTATGATATGTTTCCTCCTGCCCTGACTATTCTGCACATTCCTGTATCGTCATATTGATCGAATAACATTTAGAAAACCAAAAAGGCGGGTTTTTGGTGTTTATTTTCATGACAAAAGCCCCCTGTAGTCATACGGAGTAGCGCCGATGAACGCTGGTCCTTCTGGTATCTTAATCGATTGATATATATACTGTATATGTATATACGCACCCCATAAGCAGTGATAAAATCACAACATATCACAGTCTGAAGTGAGCTATATTGTTTTTGTAAAGCGGTCATCAAATATGGCAATATAAAAGTTATAGACACATTCCAATGTAAATAGTTTTTTATCAATAAATAATAATAGGCCCTCCTTTCGGCACATACTGAGGCGGTTGCTATGGAACGGTGGTTGCTATGGAACATACACTAGCAGCTAGCATATTTATTTTCTCATCACAGGCTAGCGTTATATTGATTCCATTATTTGTCTCTTTATTTACATTACTATATGTTGCCATTTACTGTGCAACCACTGAGAAACCAGCGTCAGGAGGATGACTTTGATAACTGCTTGCATTAGGCTTACCACCATCCCCCCTCTTCAGAGGACTCCATGTACTTTGTTTTTATTCTTTTTCAAATTAATAGCCAATGAAGGTAAAAAAAAGTGATAATACTAATAATAATCATAATCTTAGTCAAACCATATTACTTTAATAATAATAATAATAAAAAAAAAACGAAAAAAGTAGGGTGAATAGGCTGGCCACCTTAATGACATATAAACCAATAAAGAGACAACAACAACAACAAAATAAACCGTTCAAGAGTGGACATGGACACATTTATGTAACCAGACAAATATCAACAATGACAGAAAACAACGAGCTGACAAATATAGAACAGAGACATAGAAAATAAGGTCCCCTTTTGTTTAAAGGGACTGTTTGTAACTTCTTACACTCTTATAAATCATTGCGAGTCGGTGTCTGAGGCGCGATCGCGTGTGGCTACGCTGTTCAAACACAAACTACACAGAAGCACCAAAACCGCAAAGTTCTATCTAGTGAAGCCCGTCTGTTAAACAGTGTTAACTCTTCCTGCTCCAGCCCCCCCAACCACGGTCAGAAGACACAGAGGAGACTGTAGCTTTGGTCTCCAGGACCGGAGTCTCTGCTGTACTCTGCTCCTCTGCCTGCCTTCACTCACACACCGCGCTCGTTCTCACTCGCTCCACTCTCACGTGCATGCGCTCACACTCCACACTGCAGAAGAGTTAGTTTAGCTCTGAGAATATCTAGTGAATGTACAGTGGACGTTTGAGCAGAAATAACTGCTGCAGCTCCTCCAGACCAACAGAGGTTTCCCGTGTCTTGTGAAGTGACGGGGCTCCGGAGCGAGTAACGTTATCGTCTCCGAGCAAAACTCCGGTGTCTCCCCTGTTCCCTCCGGCCGCGGTCGGGAGGCTGAAGCAGGAAAACACAGGATCAGCATTGATTCATGGAGAGACCTTCGTCTGGTCAGCTAACATTACTGCCAGGCAGCTGAAATATAGAGTGATATTGTGGTTTTAGCTGACGTGTGTGGCCTCACTGTTTTAACCGATGCTCGTTCTTATCTATGTAGAGAGCGAGCACAAGCGTGAGCAACAGGACGCTGACTTTTCTCGACCTAACGGCCACAAGGTGTCGCTGTAAACAAGCATTTCTGATTCTTACATAGAGTCCCTTTAACTATGTAAAAATGGGTTATATGAAAGGGGTGGGGTTGTAATATGAAGATGATAGTAGTGACGGGGTGGCATTTAGCTCACCGGCAGATTAAGAGGGCAGGATAAGATATGAGAAATGTTTATTGAATTCCAGGTTGATTATTTTGTTAGGCAGAGACTTGCTCTAGTGATTTATGTTCTGAGAGGAGGTTCAACCATTGTTTTATAGGGAGGAGGTGTCTGGATTTCCAATTCAGGGGAATAGTTTTCTTGGCGATAGCTAGAGAAACAAGAAAAGACGTGTTGCTTGGTGTTATTAATCCTGACAGGTCACCAAGAAGGCAGATGGATGGCGATAGTGGAATGTTACATGAGAAACATTCGGAGAGTTTAGCTGTTATGTGTTTCCAGAAGTTTTGAGCCGGGGGGGTAGGACCAGAGGGCGTGTAGATAATTGTACTGTGAGTTAGTGAATCCCATTGCATGCATGTTATGGCCTGTGAGATGTGTGCGGTGTTTTATCTTGCATTGGATCAGTTGTAAATTGATATTTCTGGTCATTTCAAAGGTAGATTGACCTTTACTGTCTCTCAGAGGCTGCAGCATGATCAGTTTCCCACCGAAGGAATCCATCGGTACCAACCGTGTCATACTAGCTTGTCGGGGAGGAGGCTAAATAACACTCCAATGTTAGGCAAAATTTTGGCGAGGAAAAAACTGGCACGGCCATTTTCAAAGGGGTCCCTTGACCTCTGACCTCAAGATATGTGAATGAGAATGGGTTCTATGGCCACCCAGAAGTCTCCCCTTTACAGACATACCCACTTCATGATAATCATATTCAGTTTTTTTAATGCAGTATAAATGTGTTATTTTCTCCTATTCTAAAATGGTGTGTTTGAATATTTCTGCATACTGGGGTCCCTAAACAGTCTTGGAATTTCATAAATTGGGTATCACTGTAAAGCTGAGACTCTTGTGGATCCAATTAGCCCAACTCTATTCATGTGTGATGATGTCCCCATAGCATCCATTTCATTGTCGTGAGACCATTTCTTTTTTATTTGACCTCACTGTATAAAATGACCTGTGGTGACCTCTAGGATAATCACAGCCTCATGAAACTTTACAGCCACAAACTATAGACCTAGAGCATTCAGAGGATGGATGGCTTTCCTACACAGATTGACAATATGGGGGTTTCTGAGTAGTTTACACAACAGAAGCACTCGCCATCCAATTGCCGAAAAATGCAATTCTTGCAGAAATCTCCAAATGTCAAAAGTTTTTGATCCCAAATCACAACATTTCTTTTTCTATGGTGTTCCTAAAGGTCTTCGTGTCTTAATGTGGTATTTTGGAGAGATTATTGATCATTTTTATCTATTCTCGAGTGGTAAAAAATGGTTACATTTAGCACCAAATCTGTGTAACAAATGGTATCAACCCCAAAATTGCTGCAACAATTTGAGACATAAGTCAGCATGTGAAGCTCACTGGAAGGGGAGCAAGCCCTTACATAAACTTTCATGTTTTACTTATTTATTAATTAATTATTTTTTATTTCTGATTCATGTCTAGAACAACTTGACACACAGTGCTGAGCTGCATCTGCAGGTTCCCAGCTTTCAGATGATGTACACCACTTGTATGTGACATCTACTGCTAACCTGCTATCTCCCCCTAAAGACCCCCTGTACCCACCTAAAAAAAGACAAAAATCTGTTAAACCTGTGGCGTGAAATAACGCATGAAAAGCCTAACATGCGTTATCATGACATGTGGAATGTCCCCTAAAATGTTGTGCTCTTTATACGCCTTCCCTTGAGATCAGATTGGCTCTTCTGCAGACATAAAGAGTGGCTTCATCTGCTGGAGTGATGTGCACATACTGCACACAACAAGGCTTAATGGATGCTCTGGGTAAGACATGCATTATGCATATGGTGGGGTTCAATTGAGGACAATGTGACCTGGGAGGATTTTTGCAGTGCACAGTGAGAAATGACTAAATTTCATTTGTTTCCAGGGTTGTACCTTTAAGGCACCCAATATTTAGAGCATAATTTATTTCCCCTTTTCTTTGAAATGGCCAATTGCTACTCCCTTGTTCTGCATAGTCTTGTTTTGTTCCACTGTAGCCTACCAGTGGGAACCAGCAAGTATTTTATTAGTACCTGATACAGCTAAATTACACTGTAAATTGCAGGCTGTTACCAGTTAGTCAGTGCAAAATTTCTCAATTATTCCCGATCATGATTCAGCATTTGTCTTTTCTCTCAAAAAGGAAAGGGGAAAAAAAATGTTGAAGGATAAGTACAACTAAATTGGAGCTGGCCATAATAAGCTGCAATCGCCTGGAATCACTGAGCAAAAAGCCTCACCCTGCCACTGGATGAGTAGGTGATGATGGCTTTTCTATTGCAATTTGATGTACCTGTGATTGAGTGGAGTGCACCATAAAGATTGGGGATTTCGGCTGATTCATTCCCCAACAGCCAGCGTCCTTGAAAACATCTGTCAGCGCTGCGAGGGATGGATCGGCTCCCAGAAAAAAAAACATGCTGCAGAGTGATGAGGTCCAAGGTGAATTCTGGGGGAATTACGGGAGCTGAAAAGTCAAGAGAAGTTGCGACTTGTAGCTGGAAGTTTGTCAGTTGTAATCCCAGTCATGTTCTGGCTGTGCCAGTCTTTCTTATTAGTTATATTTTATGTGATTTTGGTTTGTGTTTGGTTTCTTTTATATCCTCATTTCAGTTTCCTGTTTTATTTTGTAATTCACTCCTCCTGTGTCTTGTCTGGTTTTACTTCCCTCCTTTGTTTGCTTTCCCGCCTTTTGTTGATTGTCTGCCCCGCCCTGATTTGTTTCACCTGTGTGTAATCATGTCTTGTATTTAAGCCTGTGTGTTCCCCTCTGTCCTTGTCGGTTCGTTTGTCTCTCCAGCCCCGTCTACCTTGTCCTCCATGTTTCCTGTTACCTCCTGCTCTGAACATCGTGTTTCCCTGGTTAGTGATTTTTGGTTTTGGTCCTCTGTTTGGTTTTTGTTGTTTGTTTCCATTTGTTGTTTTGTACTTGGTTCCCCTCCCTGCCTTTTGTGTTTTGGATTTTCAGCTCTATTAAAGCTCGCTTTATTTTCAAACTACCTGTCCTGCCTGTTACTCTGCGTTTGGGTCCCCTTGTAAACTCCACATACGACAATCCCAGTTGAAATGTATCCGTTGGAGAGGTGAATGAAGGCTCCTCTTTCCTGTTGTGTAAAGTTTAAGGTGCCCTGGAGAATGGCAATTAACCCCCAACTGCTCCAATGGACCAACTCAGTGGCAAAGATGCAGATAGTGTCACCTGGACCAAAGGCTTTAAAGGGACAGTTTGGTTTGGGGGAATGTTACTACTTTTTCCTCTTACTATGCCAAAGAAAAATATTCAGAATTTATTCCTAATATGTTTTCTTGCAGTTTGAATGTATATTGATGCATCAGTCCAAAAGTTAAAATGTATTGAAAAAAGATAGATGCAAGGTGTATTTCCACACTGCTGTCTGTATTGCAAACTGAAATTCTCCAAGATTCCATCAATGAATGAGATTCAACCCCATCCAACAAAAAAGCCCTTGGTGAGTGGAAGTCATTCATTGAGTGAGTCTTTTTATTGGGGTTCGTCTGCCTTTTTCTTTCGGACTCTTGTCTGATGAAGTTGTTTCAGAAAAGTTTAGTTAAATGTTGGCCACATGTTTGTTGGTGTCGTTTTAAAAGTTGTTCCTCTGTGATACTATGCAAACTAGCAGCAGGAATGTTGTTGTTTTTTATATTGTTACATGCACGTTTTGAGAGTAGCAACTGGAATGTAATGCTTTTAGAGTAACTGGAATATTCACTTTTTGACAGTGGCAATGTTGCGCAGTTCTCTGTAAGAATATCTGGAATACGCACTTTTGACAGTGGCAATGTTATACAGTACTCTGTTGGAATAGCTGGGAAATGCACTTTTTGAGAGTGGCAGCTGGAATGTTATGTATTTTGTCCTGAATTGTTTTAATAAAAAATGCTAAAAATAAGAATGCTTCTGGTGGCTTAATTTAAGACAAAATTGCTTGTTTGTAGTATGCTTTTTGAAGAAATTGTCTTATTTTCAGCAATGTTAATTATTATTCTTAGAGTTGAGGTATAAATTCTTAGTCAGCTCAATCATGAAAACACAATATTAATTTTAAGTAAACATTTCTTACATAACAGTTTCTTTGCTTTTAATAAGCAACATTTTGGCCTATTTTTCTAGTTTTAAGACACATTACAGTCTTAAAGTGTCTAGATTTTTGGTCTAGTTTTAAGAATTCTAGCCAAGAAAAATTTGCTTACCCCATTGGCAGATTTCTTTGATCAAAACAAGAAAGTTTGTCAAAATTTAAGAATATTTTGCCTATTTCTCATAGGGCAGTTTTTGCAGTGTAATAATTTCCAAAATTCACAATATATTTTATCTAACAAAACATTCTGCTTCAATCCATATTTTTTGGCGTTTAGCCTTTCAAAAACATTTTCACTGAGGTCAAAAACCTGCTCTCCCGCTTGCTGCACACAAAGAGAGGCACACACTGACAAGTTATGGATCAGCTACGCAGTCTTAAAAACATTAAGATTCCTTTTAAAGAAGGATATATGGAAAAAATATTTTAGCCTATTTTAATACAATTCAAATTGGGCTTAGAGGGAATTATTTTCACCAGACATCTTGACCAGTGTGTGTGTGTGTGTGTCTGCTCGTCTCTTGCTCTCTCTCTCTGGGCAGGAAAATCAAAAGGGTTGGCAAGGATGGGATGCATATACAGTATATCATTTATCAGAATCAGGCTAATTTATATCATATATAAAATATACTTTAGTCCTATACTGTTTTTGTATATTGTCAGTGTGTTAGAGACCACCGATCAAACTAAATTATTTAGAACGAATATCGGCCGATAACGATCGGTGACCGATTTTGTTCCAACAAGTTGTGTACTTCATCTAACCTGTTTGCGCAATTCATGGATGCTGTTCCTGGAGAGTAGTTTTGACTAGTCCCACCCTTCATACAGTAAACTTGTAGCAGAGGTCAGCATAGTTGAGGGTCAAAATTAAAAGTTTAGTTGAATGGCTCGCCAGCTGCCCGAGGACACAGCTGCTTAAATGAAATTTGACCTGATGATGCAACTGGATGAAAGTGAGGGAGTTCATCCTGTGGGTGTAACTGGAAGTGCGAAAAACACACTTTGCGCGTAATTTCTGACTTCCAAAATCTTGACTACTTTACCGTTACTTGTCATTGTTCAAGTCAACACAAAAGGAGAAAATCTAAATGGACAGGCAAACACTAAGTGAATTGGCCACCGACAAAAAAGGGCACTAGACTGACTAAATAACGCTCTTAACAAAGCAGAACACAATGGAGTAGAGGCAGCTTGGCCTACCGCTTTAGGAGACCAGTGGCATGTCCTGAGTCTAGTAACTCCAATGGAGGAAGTGAACGTGAACACAGATTATGACTGATTCTTTCGCCCCATAGTCACCAAAGTAAATATTGGATGCATTTTTCACGAGCCACATATCTTCCCGCACATGCTGACACTAAAACGTCATTTTTCAGATGGACAAATCAGGAGAAAATTAACTTTGTTTGAGACCTTTCTCTGTCTCAGCAACACTGGCGACTGAAGTTCGCGAATGCCCGAGCTTACTAATTTTTTGTAATGCTAAATATGACTGTTGGCTATGTAAATATCTAATGTTGGCAAAAGACAATATAAATACATTGTGCAAATATAACTCAATCTGCTTTCATCCATCCACACAACGTTCACAACACTACCAAACAAAGTAGGTTGATGAGGGGGGGCAAACACGCCATGACCACGCCCACTTAGGAGACAGGAAGTGTATACCATTTCAAAGCACTGGCGGAGCTTGTAATGTGTTATCTTTATTTTAAAGCATCTCTTTCGTGACATTGGGGAACATGAATATCTGTGCCATATTTAATGGCAATGCATCCAATTGTTTTTGAGATATTTCATTTTGATCCAACAAAGGCCAACTTGCTGGAGGTGCTTTGGTGGATCCCCAGAGTTATTAGGAGCTATTGTCAGTGAACCATGAATGTCTGTACCAAGATCTTTGATACAGACATCTGTACCAAATTTTGTGCCAATCCAACTAATAAATCTGGAGATATTTCAGTGAATAAATGAAAAAACTCGGCCTGCTGGTGGTGCAGGTCATATGTTTTCATGGCACTCAATCCTAATATTGGATTTGTCAGGATATTAAATAACAAAGTAGTGAACTAACCATCATTGCCTTCCCAACGCTAACATGGCTTAAAATATCCTCATCTACTAACAATACATTGTAGGGGACTCGGTCCTATCATTCAACAGAAAGCCCCTCCAAATGCAGAAAGAGTATAGAAGCAAAGAGACAAAACTCCGATGTTTTTTTGACAACAGCCGTTGCCGCCATTTTGGACTGAAAACGCTTATTATATCTATAATATTTTATTGTTCAACACAGGCCATTTCAGTAGAATACGACAATAGAACAGAAATATTTTTGTTTTACTTCTGTACGGGACTTTGTAGGCGGACGTTTTACTGGCGTTCCGGTAGTCGCTTTCAGTCCAAAATGGCGGAAGCCTAGCTCTGCTGCTGGGCGCTGATGTTGCAATGGAACAAACGATTGACTTTCACTTCTTATCAATATGCAGATGCAGACACATTAAAAACGGCATTAAACACGAAATGTCTCACTCTCTGCAAGAACATGAAATTGACAAATTTGCTGACCTTCAAGATGGGAAGCGTTTCTCGCCACCTCTGTTTGAGTTAGATTCAATGTCAGCGTCATATGTTGCCGACTGTGCAGCTGCTTGAAAATAGCTGAACAGCCACCCACCGTGAAAGCAGCAATTTTGGGATATTTTCCCAGCTACGGTGTCATAATCAATTACCAGCAATGTGAATGCTTGTCACAAGCAGTCAAATTGCTGCTGACACATTGACAGCTTATCTACCAGCACCAACAACAGTTTTATCACATCTCTGCCCCTCCCAATTACTCCTTTTAGGAACGGCCCCCCCTCCCTGTAATCACAAGGTGATTAGAAAGTACACTGTCATTTATACTGTATGGAATCACACTGGCCGCTGCTCATCTGACACCCTCCAAATCCAGCAGCCTCTTACCTTTATTCAGTCAAGGTTGTTACATTTCACGCCTCAACATTTGTACACATAATACAATTCAACACACCAAAATGTTTTATTTTAGTAACTTTTGGCAGCCTTTAATGAAGTAATAATTCATCATTTCTGTCAAGGCACTGAATCTGACAGTTTCATCTATCAGTGTACATAGTTCAGCCATAAAACAATGTGTATGTATGTGTGTGTGAGACAGTTGTCTCCCACATCTATGGATGCTATGTTGTGAACAGCTCTACTGCCTGTGTATGGTATGCCATTTCATTCATTATGAAATAAATAAATATGCCTATGAAATACATCCTGAAATAGATAAATGAAGCAATAAATATATAAATAAATATAGATATGTAAATGAGTAAAGTTCAATAAATAAATAAATATGCCTATGAAATACATAATTATGGCTATGAAATAAATCCTGAAATAAATAAATGAAGCAATACACATATAAATAAATGTAAATATAAATATGTAAATGAGTCAGTATAATTTAATAAATAAATACAAAAATATGCCTATATAATACATAAATATGCTTATGAAATAAATAAATTAAGCAATATGTATGTATATATATATATATATCTTGAATGAGCAGTTTTTTTATTTGTAACTTTGTTGAATAATATATCAAATTACAATTATTTCTTTGACGACATTTATAATCCATTTTCCACAGCTTAAATAAGCTTTATTTAGCCTAAATAAAATAACTTTTTCAAATTCCTTTAATTCAGATTCAGATCAACTTTATTATCCCACATGGGGAAATTCATTTGGTTCACTGCTCAAAACATGAGGTCACCATATAGTGATTTGATTACTAATAGTAAGTATCTGACACTCTGATTTCTGCAACATTTTGAAAAAAATAGGTGAAAAATGGATTAAAAATAGCCCCCAAAAAATTGCATTGAAAATAAAAGATTCAGTGGCCTCATTTCTAAATTATTATGGAATGTTATTTCTTCTGTACCCAGAATTTTCCGACATTTCTTCCCCTTCATATTCATGCATTTCCAGGCACTATATGCCCTACTTAACATTGCTGTTGAAGAGCCTCATTAGTGAAATTAGACATGATTAACTCCCCATCCAGTTCTTTCATCAAAGCAGCCTTCCCTCAATTTGGTGAAATTTCCTCTACACTTTCCTCAACATCTGTGTTCTGTGCAGCTTTGCAATCAAGGCTGCCTCCTCCGCGCCGGCGGAACGGGGAAGGGGCGGAAAACAGAAACAAAAACCCCAAAACAGAGAAACTGGGACAAGCAGACAGACGCACAGTGAGGGAGACATTCGTCCCGTATCTTTTTGAAAAGCTCTGATGAAATGATTGCTGATATGCTAGTAGAACTCATCTGGGAATGTTATTGATTTCACAGCTGGTGTCGGAACTCACGGAAATGGAATGGCTCGGTGATGCAATGAGATGAAAAGCTGCTCCGCAAACCTTTTACTACTGAGCTGCATCATAACCATGAAAATATGAGACATTTCTATAAATAGCATTTTTCTAAATTTATTTATCTACCGTGTAGCCATGACGGATAGACATCTCCGTTCAAAAGCTTATTAACAGCTGCAGTAAGTCAACTCGTAGTTTCTTCCTCACCATCACAGGCTGCCATTCACATGTCCAAAAGAGATTACTGCTGAAAAAGATGCCAGCATGCATAATAGAGATAATTGGTTGATGTTTGGAAAAAAACTAAGTTTAATTGTCAGTTTGGCATATTTTGCTGCATGTCTTGCATAATTTCTGTTATTATAAAATGGTAAAGTAAGCTACATTAATTTACTGTACACTTAGTACTCTGAAATTAGCATATAGCACATACTGTATGGTATTGGTACTGTATCTATGGCATTGCAACACGTCAGACTGTGTTTTGGTCAAATGGACGGTTGCACTGACAACACTGCATCTCTTAATAGCTCAGGACAGTGGTGTAGTGGAGGGTAAATGCAGGTATAGGTACTATACCCACCTTTTTTTGTTTTGTTGCAGTTAACATTATACCCACCTATCAGCCAAATGCCATTGGACCATTTAGGAGAGTATAGCCACTTGCTCCTCTGTAACCTACCTATCTCTACCAGTACACCCACCTTATCGACGACCACTACAGCACTGGCTCAGGGCCGTAGACTGTATATGAAGATGGACGACATGACAGCTCCGCAAAAGTGAAGCTGAAACATCTGGATCGCCCCCTGGTAGCTGGCTGCAGTAGAGGTCATAAACCCCGCCTCCTCCATATTAGTGGATGGGACATGGGCCAAACTAAAAAGTCAAAGAACACGTCAAGTAATTTTTTCGCAAAGATGGTTTCTGTCATTTTAGGTAGTTCTCATCACGCTGATGTATGTTCAAGTTTTGATTAGTTATTTGATGCTACAAAAAGGGGGTGAGAAGTCATGATGTCTCGCCTACAAGCTGCGGCCGTGCTCGGCTCACGATTGGTTTGGGCAGTTGACAGCTTAGCATAAATACTGGAAGCAGGGGGAAACCATTAGCCTGGCTCTGTAGAGCCCTCAGGATGCCAATTTCCGTAGTGGCCAAACGGTGGTACTACAACTTCTGTGTCCGTCACGTGATACCATTGGCCCCATAAAGACTTTTTCCCATAGACTTACATTGGGTAAGAGACGTCTGCGGATATTTAGTTTTTTGGAGGTAAATCAATTTCCCAGTATGAACACTTGAATAGCCTTCATTTCATTTGTTTAGGTCCTAAAAGTTGTAAAATGCACTAATAGCCGAATCCAGAGCTATTTTCCTTGCTCTGTTCATATGAATGAGACCCAGACCGAGGTTGGAGTGAGGGCTGGGAGGCGGAGTCAGCAAGCCTTGACGACAACGTGATGGCTGTGACCCCGTGACCGAGCCATGTGACCGAGCGGACGCTACTGCGCTTGTTCTATCGGCCCAATGGATGCGGAAGATCCGGGTACTTTTCCACTCGAACGTCGAGCCATTTTGGCTTCATGCTACTGAGCAACTTTCATAGGAATGAACTATTATTAAGTATTTTTGGCCTACTGCATTTCTGTCTGTCTGAGAAACGTTGGAGGATTCAGTGTGAACAATGGACAGATGGAGAAAGATAAATCTGCTTTGGAGTAGATTAATTTCATTATAATCATTATTGTGAATGTGTAAATGATAATTAAACTAATTTGTTAACTTGTTTCACATAATAATAATCTGAGGACAAATGATAGGACTTATTTCATTTTATTTGTTTATTATATTTCCTTAAACTTTATCTTCAGCATATATCTCCAGCCCTGTCCATGGTGCTGAATCGGCAGGGCTTTTGAATAAAATCAAGAGTTTTACCTCAGTTGGTGCGTGCTCTCGTCACCCTAGTTGTTAGATGTAAACTGATCCAAAAACAGCAATATCACATCAAACACACTGATGGAAGCATTGATAGAAACTAGGCTAGTGGAGAATGACATTTTGAGAGAAAAAACGTTTTGGGAACAACAGGATACGGAATAAGGGGTTGTCGGACAAACGCGCTTTTGGGTCCAATGGTGCATTTTTCTGACTAGTGGGCTGTCAGTACCCCGGGTGAGCCTCTGTTCCACTAGCTTCTGTAATTCCACAGCAACACTCCCCAGTGTCAAGCTACGTATCAATTAACACGTGGAGAGACAAAACAAAGTCACTATGATAGAGTTTGCAAACACAAGTAACTGCACTTTAATCAAAAACGCATAGCTAAAATACTGAGGCAAAAATAATTAAGAAGCCATCAGTATTTACCCGCACTCCACGTCTAAAACAAGCCTACAACAACACAACGCCAGTGTGAGAAAAAAAACGCACGGACGAGCCCCCAATTATGTTACGGCCTCTCAAACAAACAAAGGCTCTGGAGAGACCGAAGCATATGATAGGACACCAAGAGACAGTTCTCTGAGAATATAACAATCATTTTATTTTAAATCAGGACAAAAGCAACTTTCAAAAATTTAACTGAGTAAATAAAAAAACGTTAAAAAGCAGTTGAAGTCGCTGGGCCAGCCACGCAGTGGGCCGTCGCACCCAGCTCATCCCTCTAAACTCAAAAGCGTCTAATTTAAACCAAAAAGCATGGAAACTTAACTACCGGAGATCTTCAACCCAAAAACAAAGTCACAAACTAAATGCTGGGAAAAAGGTCATCTAAGATCAAAACAACTAAACAATGGAGACGGGAGTCTCCCGAGCAGTGCTGCCGGCTGCAGCCTGAGTGCCAGAGAGTGTGCGCCCGTCCCTTCGCCCTTTTTCTTCCCTCCCTTAATCAGCGCACCATCTCAGGTGTGCTCCTCCTGAAAAAAAAGTAGGTCAGAATGGAGGGGAAAGAAAACAAGTTCTGCTTTTTTTTCTTAATCCATATACTCGCGTGTGTGTGTGTGTGTGTGGGCCTGTATTACCAACGTTGTGGTGACATAAGCCTGTTTACACAGTCACATTGTCCTTCCAAATGGGGACAAAATGCACATCTCCATAATGTAAATCATTATATTTTAGGGTGAGGACTTGGTTTAGAGTTAGGGTAAGGTTATGTTTAGGTTAAGATTAGATGTAAGGGCTAGGATTAGGCAAGTATCAGTTACAGTTACGGGTAGGGTAAGTCTCCAGGAAATGAATGTCAATGTAATGTCATCAAAAGTCATGAAAACTCAACTCTGTCTCTCCCTCTGTGTGTGTGTGTGTTTGTGTGTTTGTGTTCGAGGCCTGCTCCGGGCCGTGCTTCGTTTTGGCTCAACTGTTTTTAACATAGCTAGCTTCATTTATTTATGTTCTTTGTAACTGACAAACCGAATAATAAAAGAAAGCTCTTTGCATTCATTCTCTGTATGTATTTGTTAATATTATACAAAGGGTTTAACCTGAGCCAGGCCATACAACAAAGATGGTAATCATATCACATCCATACATGGTCAGTATTAAACAGCTGTTGAATAATAATAATATCTGTATATTTTTTTTATTATGCTGGTATCTGATTGGTACTCGGTAGCAGACCTCTTGGAGAAAACTTGTATTATCTCGTTCCCTCGTTTTATTATCTCTTTCCCTCGAGTTACTTTATAGAGCACTTCCTCCAATCATTCCGGACAGTCCACGCATTGCTGATGTACGGAGCCCCCCTAGATGATGAACTTCGGTAAAGCTGGAAAGATATCGACAGATTCAAACTTCCCGGATCAATAACTCATAACAGAAACGTTGTTAAAAACAAACGGCGGCTCTTTCTAACCGTAGTAAGGTTGACAATGAGCTACAACCTCATTTTAATCAACACACAGTATGGTAGACAACGAACTACAACCTCATTTTAATCAACACATAACACATTACATTGGTCTCTATGTGCAGCCGGCTGTGATACGAGTGGTCAGGGACCGTCTACAAAGTGCAACACTGAAAAGAGAAAAATATTCAATTGCTTCAGTATTATACAGTGCAGTACCACCAAAATTACTTCACACATCAATGATCTCCTCATAGTTGTACTACAAGATTTAGTTTGGAAAAATATGCTTTGCAAAATTTTGGTAAATTTCTTAATGGGAAAAATATTCAATAACTTCCCTTTTATAAAGTGTAGTGCCATCAAAATGTCTTAATTAGTTTAATAAGTATAATCAGGAAGAGACCATTGATGTGTGAAGGAAAAATCTGTTTTCATCGCATTATTATGCGGATTCGGATTCAGGGTGCATCCCTAATATAAATAAAGTTGTCTTTACTTTGCTGTGATGTTCATGACAACAGTTACTGTCTCTTTATCTGGATGGTTATATATTTTTAATTCTAAACACTTTTAGACGAGATAGAATTATAATAAAAATGTAGCACCAAATTAATCAGTTTGTAGCCAAATGCAGGAAGGACAGCTGGCAAAAGAAAATAAATTGCAGATGTGTGAATGCGTAAATGAACATAATTATTAATTTAACGGACTACTCAAAAGTCAGATATAGTCGTCCAGAAGTGTATTTTAATACGTATTTTGGTGTTTTCCAGGAGAACGAGGAGGAGGAAGTGCCCCACGTCACCCGCTGCAAAACACCCTGTACACCAGACTCACCCCACTGAAATATATCAACAATAAACAAATGAATTCATAAATACATCCGTGTGTTCATTTAACAACATGTATCATTAAGTGTATTCAATAACCCATTATGTATAGTAATTATAGTGAAAAATACTATAATTACTCGAGTAACGTCGTTACAAGCAATAATGAGGCATGTGTGACTATTTCAACCTTCTCTCAGCTGCGTCTCCGTCTCGGTGTGAAACGGACTTGAGAGAAAACCGAAAAATAAATATAAAAACATAATTCAAAGCGGTAAAAACCCACAGCATAAATCCAACTGTCCTTCCTGCATTCATCAGTTTAAACTGTTGTGTGTGTGTGTGTGTGTGTGTGTGTGTTCAAGGCCTGCTCCGGCCTGTGGGCGATGGTTAGTTATGACTCAACTGTTTTCAACATGGCTGCCGGGTCATAATCTTTCTCAGTTTACAGCTAAATAGTACTTTAAACTACTATGTTTCTTGATTCATGTTTCATCAGCGCTGCATAGTTTGACCGTTTGATCAGAGTTCACAAGCAGTGATTGACAGCTGCGTTAGAGTCTCCTCAGCTCTGATTGGTTGTTTTTCTTTGGGCACGGTGTAATTTTGCAAATACCATTATGAGCACTAAAACAAGGCAGAGGAAACTGATATCAGGTATCACTGAGTACGCCAGACTGAGCCGATCCAATACCATCATTTATTAACCAAGAAAAAAATCTATTTATTTAACCTGAAATCAATTCTTTGCTGATCCAAAACAGCAGCCTTCACTGTGCTGTCACCCTGGCTGTGTCATGTGTAGGGACCTGCCATTTCTGGTGGCAGACACAGTGAACTGTCTCCCAGAATCATGGAGGTATGCTCTCATTGGCTACAGTAACATTTCACCCAGAGGTGTGAAAATCACACAGAACAAAACCAGAGGAATGTCCTTTGTTCCCTCTCTTTCTTCTCATCTGCTCATCTCTCCTGACGTGTGAGAGGTGAGCTGCTGCGCTCTCTCTGCTCTTCATCTCCTCAACCCAGGCTGACCTGGTTGAGGTGAACGGCTCTCAAGTCCAGAACTTGCAAAACAGTTCTGGTTCTGATCAATGGCCTGTTAGGAAACAGCCATTGCAACCAAGGAACCAAACGGCAGACGACGCGAGTGCTCTGCCCTTTCCACCAGCTAACTTCAAGCTATCAAGCAAAGAAGTTAGCACCAAACTAACAGCAAAGACGACATCTTTGACTTGGAACCACAACTTCAACACATGGAATCACAAACCGGTTCTTCCATGGATTGGTAACGTACTGGGCCTTAGCATTAGCAATCGCACAGGGCTGAGCAAGACTGTCCAACTTTGATTTCTAGAATGTACTTGTATTGATTTGGTTTAATGTTATTCATTGAGTTTGACTGTGGTGATTTATCTGTATTTGATTTTTGGGTAACTGGCTTCGCCACATCTGATGTGTTTAGTTTATGCTTCACATAGACAAGGTCTTGCATGCAAACTAACCATCTTTTCTAACCCACTGCATATCTAACACACATTAAGATCACATACAGAAACTGTGAATTAGTTAAACATAAACATACAGCTTCAGATAATCTTAACCCCACATCACCCCCCTCTCTGTCCTAGAACAAAGAGGTCATGTGATGACATGCTGATGGCCATCTTTGATTCCGCCATCTTTGATTCAGCCATCTTTGTAGTTTTACAGTGCTCGCCATTTTGTTTGTAGGCCATACAGACATTTTGAGACAAGAACCCATCTTTTTTCCACCCCCCTCTCTCTCTCTCTCTCTCTCTCTCTCTCTCTCACACACACACACACACACACACACACACACACACATGCTTACACACTGTGTTTGGTTTGTTTAGTTTAGTTATTTAGTTAGATTAATATTGTGTTTTGAACCTTTATTAACTTGTAAATAAATGTTTGTGGAATATACATGCTGGTCTCTTTAATGTTGCACAAGAGTGAATAATGCCAACCTCTGCTATGTCAAGAACTCCGATATCCTTCAACCTTTACTTTCTATTTTGGTTATAGTTATTAATTTAATTATTAATCAACGTTCCAAATTGATAGTTTAGCATATATAATGAGACTATATTAACGTTTTGGTCATTGGTCCCTGATTCCAGGGTGGTGCCCCGTTTATTATTAATGTTTATTGATAATCTTTATTAATATTAATAATTATATTATTATTTATTAATTAATTTGCTAATAACCAAAACCTACCAAAGTAGAACCCCTACACATGGATGCCACTGTTTTAGAGCAGCAAAGAAGAACTGATAGCAGGTAGTTTCTCACATGATAATAGCAAACTACAGTGCAGTGCTAGTGGAGAGTGTAACAGTAACGGTAGTCAGAGCGAGGAAAATGTCAGCCATTTGGCAATATTTCACAGTGGAAAATCCAACAAGTAAAACGGTGATATGTACAGTACATAAGGGTTCCGCTTTGAGGGGTGGCAGTACCCTAGTAGGGGGTGTGGTTAGCACACAGGCTGTCCACTGAGGAGACAGCAAAGAGAATATGGAATTGTTATTTATTCCTAGCTTCATTTATTTATGTTCTTTGTAACTGACAAACTGAATAATAAAAGAAAGTTATTTTGCATTCATTCTCTGTATGTGTTTGTTCATGTTACACAAAGGGTTTAACCTGAGCCAGGCCATAAAACAAAGATAGTCATCATATCACATCCATACATGGTCAGTAGTAAACAGCTGTTAATAAAAATAATAATAAGAACTATAACTATATTTTTTTATCATTCTGGTATCTAATCGGTACTCGGTATCAGCCGATACCACAAGTTCAGGTATCGGAATTGGTATCAGGAAGGAAAACAATTATATCTGAACATCTCTAATTTTTTAACAGATGATCTGTCTCATGTGCAACTGTCAGGATATAATGACAGTTTAAGCAAATATGACAAAAAGTTATTTGTTGTAACTGTAACTTTAAGAGATGTCCTGTCCTTTTTATATCAGAAGAGATCATCAAGTTTATCCTCAGTTTGTGAGTAATAAAAATTATTTGATTTTTCATATTCAAGTCCAAAATCCCTTTTAGCATTTTGATAAATATGGGTTTGTCAGCATGATAACAGTGATGGGCATAAGATGATGAAAATACGTGAAAATACTCCAAGTGAAGTTTCTGTTGTGTAAAGTCTGAAGCAAACACACTTTAAATGCAAAGTTGTCTTTATTAAAAAACAGGAAATATGCAGAATAAAGTGATACAGAGTCTTAATATCCAATCATTCATTAACATTGTTGTTGAAAATCAGGAAATAAATGTTTATATTTAAAACGGTTTGATTTCATTGACAGCAAGTTATAATTACCAGTAGTTATACTGTAATATAATTAATCACATTGTTTTGTATAGAAAAAGATAAGAAAACAATTTAAAGAGGCAATGACCAAAATGATTTAACAATATTGTAGGACTTTGCTTTTCACTTCAGTGAGTGTTGAGAATTCTCAGGCTTGCCACTGATAGAAACACACGTTCTCCATGGTGCCTCGGTTGCCTTTGTTGAGATCTCTTTCGATAACCGGGACACCAGTCACCTTGTACGCCTTGATATTAGACTCGCCGAGAAGCAGGGTGATGGCCGTAATGGGATGTTTGACGTGGTCTTTCTTGTACCACAGGTTCACCCGGTTCCCTCCGGTCCCCTTGTTGAGGTTAACACTCACTGGCGTGTATTTTTGCGCATGAAAGGACTGATACTCGCTACTATCAGTGGAGACATTCAGTTCACTGAGTGCACGCTGGGAGTCGGGGGTCTGACGGTACCAGATGAAGACAAAGGATCCTCCTGCACCCCTGTTAGTATCTTCATCCAGACGGATGAAACCTTTCTTATAGTGGTCGGAATCTGTTTCGTAGCAAACAGTGGCAGTGACATCACAGATGTAGGTTTTCTTCTCTCTCTTCACCCAGAGGTGGATCCAGTTCCCTCCAGCCTTGCGGTTCAGATCACAGGTCAGTCTCTCCCAGCCATTCTTAAACTTCATGGCTTCATCGTCTGCATTTGTAGTGACATCAATGGCCTCTATGGGAGTATTGTACTCTCCGGACCCTTTGAAGTACCAAAGGTAGAGGCAGTCACCTCCTGCTTCATCATTGAGATCTTTAGGGATCTTTGTGTACCCTGCATTGATCAATCCAACAGCCATTTCTTTGTTGAATGTAATTTGGAGTTTGGTGATTGGTTCTGATCCACGTTTGAACCAAATGTAGATGTTCTTTCCCCCTGCACGTTGGTTCAGCTCAGCATTGACTTTCGTGAATCCTTGGTTTGCGAACTGTTGCTCATCAGCTTCATCAAGGGACACTTCAAGTTGTGAGATGTATGAAGCCATCGTGGGTAACTGCATTAAAGAAAGACAAACCATGAGTACACTGAATATGACAAGTTAGCAGCATGACTGTGACTTTTCAACTGAGCTCCAATATAACGATTAGAAATTATTATATCAGTTGTCAAATATGGATCACCATAACGATGTCTTAAATAAATTATTTTTCAAATGTGCATGCATGCTGCACTCATTTACACTATTTACACTGAATATAATCATTTAACATCTGAAACAGAAAAACACATGTTCCACAGTACTTACGTGTCTGCTGACAGTGACTGGTAGAGCGGCAGTAAGAAGTCAACTGGTCTGCTGAATTCTGTTGTATCTACCACAAGTCGGCTGCCTTTATATAGATATGTTGAAGGTCATTGGGTAATCACTACTTCGGAGGAGTCATATTCCAAAGAATAAAATACCTTACAAAACCAGTTTAAAATCATGATTACTTCCAAGTAAATGTCGTCACTCTCAACCTCTGACTTCCTTGGAAAAGAAGCCCCAAAGCTACCTTGGCCAACGCCTTGTGTGTGTGTTTGTGTCTACCTCCTGAGCTCTCTTGAAGAACAATTTTATATCACAAGAAATTATCAATTTAATCTGAAGTTTGTGAGTAATAAAAGTGAAGGATTTGTTCTGTGATTTTTCATTTTCAAGTCCAAAATGTCCCTTTTTAGCATTTTGATAAATATGGAACCTGGTGTGTCAGCATGATGACAGTGATGGGCATAAGATGATGGAAATGAATGAATTTTCTATTGTTTACAGTCTGAAGCAAACACACTTCACATGCCAAGTTGTCTTTAGTTGACTTTGTAGTTTTAAGGTGGACAACACTTCTATAAAAATGTTTTATTGTTGTTTTATCGAATCTGTCTTGAACTTCTCTTTTATCAGCTGGTATGTGTTGCTCACCCTCAAAAACAGAAACAGGTTGCAGGACATAGTCAAAGTCCATCCATCCATCCATCTGCAACCGCTTATCCCGTTAAGGGTTGCGGGGGGGCTGGAGCCGATCCCAGCCGACATTGGGCGAAGGCAGGGTACACCCTGGACAGGTCGCCAGTCCATCGCAGGGCTGACACATAGAGACAGACAACCATTCACACCTACGGGCAATTTAGAGTCCACAATTAACCTAACCTGCATGTCTTTGGACTGTGGGAGGAAACCGGAGTACCCGGTGAAAACCCACGCTAACACGGGGAGAACATGCAAACTCCACACAGAAGGGTCCCAAGCCGGATTCGAACCTGCAACCCTCTAGCTGTGAGGCGCCAGTGCTAACCACTGCACCACCGTGCATAGTCAAAGTGTGCAGCACAATTGCAGGCAGCACCCTTAATGACTTGACTCCCTTGTTCCAAAGTAGGACCTTGAGGAAGGCTCAGTCGGTCCTCGCTGATCCTAGCCATTCCCTGTCCAATGAGTTCAGGTTGCTCCCGTCAGGCCGCAGATACAGTTTGCCTACATGTAGGACCAATAGGCTCAGAAATCCTTTTGTTCCGACCGCCATTGGTTTCCTAAAAAATGCCCTGTAATGTTGTATGTTGTAGGCCTTTTTGTATTTATTGCCTTTAATAGGCTATTTATTGTGTTTATTGTTGTTGTTTGATGGCTGTGTGTAACTGCTGACTGAACAACAAATTGCCCCCAGGGGATAATAAAGTTTTCCTTGACCTTGACCTTATTGAAAAGAAATTTGCAGAATAAAGTGAAACGGAGCCTTAATAGCCAATCATTCATTAGCATTGTTGTTAAAAAACAGCAATTTCAAATGGTTTGATTTCATGTAGCAAGTTTAACAATAGAACCCATATACCATTGATACTTTATGATATTACTTCTGGTCCAGCATTGAGATCTTTAGGGATCTTTGTGTACCCTGCGTTGATCAATCCAACAGCCATGTCATTGTTGAATGTAAATTGGAGCCTGGTGATTGGTTCTGACCCACGTTTGTACCAAATGTAGATGTACTTTCCCCCTACACATTTGTTCAGATCAACATCGATTCTCTTGAAGCCTTGGTGTTGGAGCTTTTGCTCATCAGCTTCATCAAGGGACACATCAACTTGTCGGATGTATTTGGCCATTGTGGGTAACTACATTAACCCTCTGAGACCCACGCGATCCTGACCAACTTTACTGTCTTTCAGAGGCTGTAGCAGGTTCCGTTATCTTTGGGCCAAATTTTGCTGAGGAAAAACTGGCATGGCCATTTTCAAAGCAGCCCCTTAACCTCTGACCTCAAGATATGCGACTGAACGTGTGTTCTATGGGTACCCATGAGACTCCCCTTTACAGACATGCCCACTTTATGACAGCTATGTGCAGATTTGGGCAAAGACCATGCAGTTGTTTTAATGCAGTGTAAATGTGTGATTTTGCCTGTTCTAAAAATGGTGAATTGGAATAATTCCGCATACTGGGGTCCCTAAACAGTCTTAGAATTACATAAATTGGGTATCACTATAAAGCTGAGCCAATTGTGGATCTAATGAGCCCAACTGTATTCATGTGTGATGATGTTAGTCCCCATTTCTAAACTTGGCCTCACTGTGTAAAATGACCTGTGGTGACCTCTAGGATAATCACAGCCTCATGAAACATTACAACCACAAAATAGAGACCTAGAGCATTCAGAGGATGGATGGCTTTCCTAGCTAGGTTTACAATAAGGAGGTTTCTGCAGGATTGGTAGGTCATCCAAGATGGGATAGGTATTCTAATAGGCAGCCTTGGCACTCATGAAAGGAGGCAGTTCAGGGTAATCTGTCTGTAGAATATAGAATAGTGAGTGATTCTTCACCTGAGGGGCTGTAATCTAGAAATAGGTCATGGATTTACAGGATAGTTGGAGTAGGTGAGAACCAGTATGTGTGTTTGTGAGTGTGATTGAAGACAGAGCTCCGGCTTTGGTGAGGAGGAGTTGCACACCTGTCCTGGACCGTCACCTAAACGTGACCTGGTAGAGAGGACGCATTTCCTCTTGCACTGAGGGTGTGTGTGTGTGAGTGTATTCTGATCACTGGCAAGAAGGTCGTACTGTATATCCTATACCGGATTGTCACTCAGTGTGATCTGGTGGACGGGGTACGATCGTCTGTGGACCACTGAAAGGAATAAATGAGTTCTGAAACAATAGTTGCTTAAATAAGAATACTATTGTGTAAGAAACAGTGTGATGGAGTGAGGTGCTAAATAAGCATTGGAATAAGACACTCTTGAGATAAAGGAGTGTCAGGAAGAAATTACTAAATTAGCAATTGGGCAGGTGAGAAGAGGGAGAAAAGAACTACAACTAGAATTAGATTTAGGATTAGATTTCTATGATACAGGCGCACTTATAATATACTTACACAATCAGTGCACACACACACACACACACACACTTACACAATCAGTTCACACAAAGACACACACACACGCCCACACATGTATTCCCACAAGAAAGAAGTATTAAGAAAAATGCTCTTTTCTTGAGACACACCTTCTCCTAAAAGTCCTGCCAAGCACACAGTTATCTATTTCACTCAAAGCAGCCGTGATTTACACAGAACTGTCAAAACACTAAATGGGAACCTGTGTGGGCGTGTGCATGTGTGATAAACTACCTTACAAAACCTGATTAAAATCATGATTACTTTTAATTAAATGTTGTCACTCAACCTCTGACTTCCTTGGAAAAGGAGCACCAAAGCTACCTTGGACCACGCCTTGTGTGTGTGTTTGTGTCTACCTCCTGAGCTCTCTTAAAGAGCATTTTTATATCAGAAGAAATTATCAATTTAATCTGAAGTTTGTGAGTAATAAAAGTGAAGGATTTATGCTGTGATTTGGCCATTTTCAAATGGCCATTTTCAAAGCGGCCCCTTAACCTCTGACCTCAAGATATGCGACTGAACGTGTGTTCTATGGGTACCCACGAGTCTCCCCTTTACAGACTTGCCCACTTTATGACAGCTATGTGCAGTTTTGGGCAAAGACCATGCAGTTGTTTTAATGCAGTGTAAATGTGTGATTTTGCCTGTTCTAAAAATGGTGTATTGGAATAATTCCGCATACTGGGGTCCCTAAACAGTTTTAGAATTACATAAATTGGGTATCACTGTAAAGCTGAGCCTCTTGTGGATCCAATGAGCCCAACTGTATTCATGTGTGATGATGTTAGTCCCCATTTCTAAACTTGTCCTCACTGTGTAAAATGACCTGTGGTGACCTCTAGGATAATCACAGCCTCATGAAACTTTACAGCCACAAACTATAGACCTGGAGCATTCAGAGGATGGATGGCTTTCCTTGCTAGGTTTACAATAAGGAGGTTTCTGCAGGATTGGTAGGTCATCCAAGATGGGATAAGTATTCTAATAGGCAGCCTTGACACTCATGAAAGGAGGCAGTTCAGGGTAATCTGTCTGTAGAATATAGAATAGTTAGTGATTCTTCACCTGAGGGGCTGTAATCTAGAAATAGGTCATGGATTTACAGGATAGTTGGAGTAGGTGAGAACCAGTGTGTGTGTTTGTGAGTGTGATTGAAGACAGAGCTCTGGCTTTGGTGAGGAGGAGTTGCACACCTGTCCTGGACCGTCACCTAAACGTGACCTGGTAGAGAGGACGCATTTCCTCTTGCACTGAGGGTGTGTGTGTGTGAGTGTATTCTGATCACTGGCAAGAAGGTCGTACTGTATATCCTATACCGGATTGGCACTCAGTGTGATCTGGTGGATGGGGTACGATCGTCTGTGGACCACTGAAAGGAATAAATGAGTTCTGAAACAATAGTTGCTTAAATAAGTATAATATTGTGTAAGAAACAGCGTGATGGAGTGAGGTGCTAAATAAGCATTGGAATAAGACACTCTTGAGATAAAGGAGTGTCAGGAAGAAATTAATAAATTAGCAATTGGGCAGGTGAGAAGAGGGAGAAAAGAACTAGAATTAGATTTAGATTTCTATGATACAGGCACACTTATAATATACTTACACAATCAGTGCACGCACACACACACACACACACACACACACACACACACACACACACACACACACACACAGAGTGGATGGTGGACAGATGGAGCAGACACGCCAAACAACAAAAAACTGTTAGTCAACCACTGGAGTTACCTGTGAATGTCCATTATTCATGAATATGAAGGTTAGTGAAATGACTTGTGTACAGACACATATAAGTGTACATTTGTGTCTTTATTGAGGAGGCCAAATGCATGTCAACAAAGCAACAGATGAGCAGTGACCAGGTTCAATCAGACATGTGTAACATCTCAGGTGCTAAATAGAGGTTATACCAGATGCACAAACAGAGGGAGAAATATAAGAACATTTGATGTCATTCCATTTCAGATCGTTATTGTAGCTGTTTTGAACACAGTTTTCATGTCCTCCCCTGTTGTTTGGTTCTCCTGTTCCCCAAAAATGAAAGTTGAATGCAGAGCCATCAGACCACAGATGGGATCAAGACCCTGAGGGAGACCGGTGACATGCTGCTTTTATATGCTTCAGAGAGGGTGTTTGCACTGTTGGCATAATATTATTGGTCAAATCAACTTGGCAAACACTTTCAAGTTGCTCACACAGTATCTGAATATAAGCCAAAAATAGACCACCAGCTCACCTGGGGCCTCATGTATAAACGGTGCGCACGTACTAAAATGTTGCGTACGCTGTGTTTCACGCTCACGCCAGGATGTATAAAAATCAACTTGACGTGAGAATGTGCGGGCCGTCCTCAAATCTCTGTCATTTGGCAGTGTCAAACTACAAAGTACTGAAACTTGCTAAATGTGTAAAAAAATGTTTCCACTCAACTTACTGAGCTTTATTTATGATGTGGGATCAAAGAAAACCCACATATTTCTTAACTAGTTTGCGCATAATGTTTAACATCAGAGAGGCACAACAAAAACACATTTAAACTAATTTCCCAGAGATGACAAGCCTTAACCACCGTGCCAAAAACAAAATCGCGTGCTGCACAATGTGGCAAACCACCGGGGTGAGCCTGTGCTCCAGGAGCAACAGATGGATGAACCGGACCCTGGCACACCTAACAATGAGCCAAATGCAGCAGCTATACAGCGCCGTTTGGATGAGATACACAGAATGTAAAGCAACGAGGTGAGTTGAGACAAACGTTTATTTTTCAACAAGGTCTTTTACTGTATGACTTATCCCACCAAGAACGTCATTCATTCTTTTTAATTCGTTGCATATATATATATGTATATATATATATATAGAGAGAGAGAGAGAGAGAGATGTATAGATATATCTCTATATATCCTTCATTGTATTGACAATCTCTCTCTGTGACTCCAGCACAGCGTATAGTATATATTTAGTGAGGACGCGGCCAGACCGGCGCCCCTCAGCAGTCGAGGCACGGGGCGCAGCTGACCGTGCGCCTTCGGAAACCTTCGGGAGCCTTCGGGAGCGCACGGTCAGCTGCTGTGGAGACGCGTTGCGTTTGATACTGATTCCTGATGAAAGACCATCAAATAAAATATGTTTTCTAGCTTCCACCTCAGTAACAAGCACTTCCATTTCACACTCTGTGAAATTCTTCTTTTGTGTTCCTTTTCCAGCGTGATTTCCCGTTGTTATTGTTATTTGGACAATAGGTGACAGCATGGCGCGTGTTTATAGTCATTTGCATAGTTATTAATGGGAGGAGACAAGGCGGGCCAAGCGGCACGTGCAGCTGCGCTCAATTTCACGTCAATTGGGATGTATAAAGGAAAGGTGCGCAGGAACAGGCGTACGCACGGTTTTATACATGTGGAAATTTCTGTGCGTACGCACTTTTACAATTTTGTGAGTACGCCATCTTCCAGTGTGAAAGCTGCGCAGTCTTTTATACATGAGGCCCCTGGAGATGTCACTTAAAACCTAGAATTTATCCCTGATAAAGACCCTCTGAGCTAAAAAGCTGTGTGTGTTTTAAAATGAAATGATGATGAACACATTTCTACTTTTTTTTCCATTATACCCCCTACAGATCCTCGTGGGACAATATTTAAAAAGTACAAATATGTTTGTTTGTTTACTGCTCCGGTCCTGCCTGCTGCCTCTGCTACACACTTAATATAAACTTTATGCTGCTCTAACTCACAACAGTGTCATTTCATTATCATAAGTGAGAGTGCAGTAAATATTTAGTTTTGTGTACAAAATGATATATTCACATGCTGGATAGTGTACTTGTGATTACAACATCTGGTACACCTGTGCTGTTCCCATATTTATCTAATACACAAAGACTGGAACAGGACATGGAAAAACTAATAATTGAAAGCAACACAAACAAGTTGTAGAATGAAATGCCTTCATGTCATTACTGTTTACTGCAATACTAATTCTGTTAATATTACATTTCTATTTTGCACAATGAAGGGAAAATACATTTATTATTAAAATTATAATAATAAAAATAGTCATGGTCAGTGGTCAGTGAGCGGTTCAATCAGACCAGCCTGGTCTCCTAAAAATTACCATCGTTCCCATACAACGAAACTGCATTGTCAATTGCGTTTCGAGGGAAACGTATCGTCTCCCGGATTACGTTTGTTTTTGACGTATCTGAAAAACGTTTCACTTCTGGCCGTGCAGATTCAAACCATGCCGCGTTGACTTCCGTTTCCATTACCAGTTTTAGCACGTTGAGTTGTGCCAAGTCATACCCGAGATGGACCATATCCGGAGTTGGGTCAAAGCGCGCCCCACCGCCTCCCAGCAGGTTAATTGCAGTGAAGTTAGATGGGCTTCGTCACCATTCAGTGACGATTCAGCGTAATGTTTAAAAAGCCTCTGCTGCTATTGCCAGATATAGCAGATATGGTGCTATGTAGCTGGCTACCAACAACCATTGCACAGCGTAATAGTAAATAGTGCTAAAGAGGGCGCTGCTTTTAAATGTCATCGACTCAAGACAAGCATCAGTGGGTATCCCTGTTGTAATGGAGATGCAAATCCCTGCCATCGGCCCGCCGAGTCAACCCGAGTCAAGCCAAGCCATTTTATTTCAATTTACAATGTTAGCCACGTATTTAAAACTGCAGCCGTAATCCAGGAGAAAATATGTTTCCCTCGGGGAAACACACATACACACACACACAAACACACACACACATTACAAACACACACACACACACACACAGAGTGGATGGTGGACAGATGGAGCAGACACGCCAAACAACAAAAAACTGTTGGAAATTTGTATTTATTTATTTATTATTATTATTATTATTATTATTATTATTATTATTATTATTATTATTATTTTATTTATTTATAAATTTTTTAGGAGGGTGACCAGCGCCCCCGACCACACGCCCACACATGTGTTCCCATGAGAAAGAAGTATTAAGAAAAATGTTCTTTTCTTGAGACACACCTTCTCCTAAAAGTCCTGCCAAGCACACAGTTATCTATTTCACTCAAAGCAGGCGTGATTTACACACAACTGTCAAAACACTAAATGGGAACCTGTGTGGGTGTGTGCATGTGTGTTAAAGTTTATGATTTCACCTTCATGACAACACGTATTTTTGCAGTAGTTGAAGTTCTTTGCAGACATTTAGCTACAAACTGATTATTTTGGTGCTACATATTTATTATGATTCTATCTCGTCTAAAAGTGTTTAGAATTAAAACAATATAACCATCCAGATAAAGAGACAGTAACTGTTGTCATGAACATCACAGCAAAGTAAAGACAACTTTATTTGTATTAGGGATGTACCCGAATCCGAATTGGTTATTCAGGAAAGCACAAATAATGCCATGAAAACAGATTAAACAAGCGTACAACAACACAACGCCAGTGTTGGAAAAAAAACGCTTGGACGAGCCCCCAAATATGTTACAGCCTCTCAGACAAACAAAGGCTGTATAACAATCAATTCATTTTAAATCAGGACAAAAGTAACTATCAAAAATGTAACAGAGTAAACAAAAGGTTGGAGATCACAGTTAAATGAACAAAAGAAGGGGAAGTTGCTGGGCCAGCCACGCAGTGGACCGTCACACCCAGCTCAACCCTCTGAACTCAAAAGTGTTTAACTTAAACCAAAAACCACCAAAACTTATCTACCGGAGATCTCCAACCCAAAACAAAGTCACAAACTAAATGCTGGGAATATATATATATATATACATATATATATATATATATATATAGAGAGAGAGAGAGAGAGAGAGGGGACAGAGATGTTGAAGGTCATTGGGTAATCACTACTTGTGGTGGGTGATATTCCAAAGAATAAAATACCTTATAAAACCTGATTAAAATAATTATTACTTATAAGTAAATGTCGTCACTCTCAACCTCTGACTTCGTTGGAAAAGAAGCCCCAAAGCTACCTTGGACCACGCCTTGTGTGTTTGTTTGTGTCTACCTCCTGAGCTCTCTTAAAGAGCATTTTTATTCAGAAGAAATTATCAATTTAATCTGAAGTTTGTGAGTAATAAAAGTGAAGGATTTGTACTGTGATTTTTCATTTTCAAGTCCAAAATGTCCCTTTTTATCATTTTGATGAATATGGACCCTGGTGTGTCAGCATGATGACAGTGATGGGCATAACATGATGGAAATGAATGAATTTTCTATTGTGTAGAGTCTGAAGCAAACACACTTCACATGCCAAGTTGTCTTTAGTTGACTTTGTAGTTTTAAGGTGGAAAACACTTCTATGAAAATGTTTTAATCTTATTTTATCGATTCCTTCATGCACTTCTCTGTTATCAGCTGGTATGGGTTGCTCACCCTCAAAAACAGAATCAGGTTGCAGGGCATAGTCAAAGTGTGCAACAAAATTGCAGGCTGCACCCTTAATGACTTGACTCCCTTGTTCCAAAGTAGGACCTTGAAGAAGGCTCAGTTGGCCCTAGCTGATCCTAGCCATTCCCTGTCCAATGAGTTCAGGTTGCTCCCGTCAGGCCACAGATACAGTTTGCCTACATGTAGGACCAATAGGCTCAGAAATCCTTTTGTTCCGACCGCCATTGGTTTCCTAAAAAATGCCCTGTAATGTTGTATGTTGTAGGCCTTTTTGTATTTGTTGCCTTTAATAGGCTATTTATTGTGTTTATTGTTGTTGTTTGATGGCTGTGTGTAACTGCTGACTGAACAACAAATTGCCCCTAGGGGATAATAAAGTTTTCCTTGACCTTGACCTTATTGAAAAGAAATGTGCAGAATAAAGTGAAACGGAGCCTTAATAGCCAATCATTCATTAGCATTGTTGTTAAAAAACAGCAATTTCAAATGGTTTGATTTCATGTAGCAAGTTTAACAATAGAACCCATATACCATTGATACCTTATGATATTACTTCTGGTCCAGCATTGAGATCTTTAGGGATCTTTGTGTACCCTGCGTTGATCAATCCAACAGCCATGTCATTGTTGAATGTAAATTGGAGCCTGGTGATTGGTACTGACCCACGTTTGTACCAAATGTAGATGTACTTTCCCCCTACACATTTGTTCAGATCAACATCGATTCTCTTGAAGCCTTGGTGTTGGAGCTTTTGCTCATCAGCTTCATCAAGGGACACATCAACTTGTCGGATGTATTTGGCCATTGTGGGTAACTACATTAACCCTCTGAGACCCACGCGATCCTGACCAACTTTACTGTCTTTCAGAGGCTGTAGCAGGTTCCGTTATCTTTGGGCCAAATTTTGCTGAGGAAAAACTGGCATGGCCATTTTCAAAGCGGCCCCTTAACCTCTGACCTCAAGATATGCGACTGAACGTGTGTTCTATGGGTACCCATGAGACTCCCCTTTACAGACATGCCCACTTTATGACAGCTATGTGCAGATTTGGGCAAAGACCATGCAGTTGTTTTAATGCAGTGTAAATGTGTGATTTTGCCTGTTCTAAAAATGGTGAATTGGAATAATTCCGCATACTGGGGTCCCTAAACAGTCTTAGAATTACATAAATTGGGTATCACTATAAAGCTGAGCCAATTGTGGATCTAATGAGCCCAACTGTATTCATGTGTGATGATGTTAGTCCCCATTTCTAAACTTGGCCTCACTGTGTAAAATGACCTGTGGTGACCTCTAGGATAATCACAGCCTCATGAAACATTACAACCACAAACTAGAGACCTAGAGCATTCAGAGGATGGATGGCTTTCCTAGCTAGGTTTACAATAAGGAGGTTTGTGCAGGATTGGTAGGTCATCCAAGATGGGATAGGTATTCTAATAGGCAGCCTTGGCACTCATGAAAGGAGGCAGTTCAGGGTAATCTGTCTGTAGAATATAGAATAGTGAGTGATTCTTCACCTGAGGGGCTGTAATCTAGAAATAGGTCAAGGATTTACAGGATAGTTGGAGTAGGTGAGAACCAGTGTGTGTGTTTGTGAGTGTGATTGAAGACAGAGCTCCGGCTTTGGTGAGGAGGAGTTGCACACCTGTCCTGGACCGTCACCTAAACGTGACCTGGTAGAGAGGACGCATTTCCTCTTGCACTGAGGGTGTGTGTGTGTGAGTGTATTCTGATCACTGGCAAGAAGGTCGTACTGTATATCCTATACCGGATTGGCACTCAGTGTGATCTGGTGGATGGGGTACGATCGTCTGTGGACCACTGAAAGGAATAAATGAGTTCTGAAACAATAGTTGCTTAAATAAGAATACTATTGTGTAAGAAACAGTGTGATGGAGTGAGGTGCTAAATAAGCATTGGAATAAGACACTCTTGAGATAAAGGAGTGTCAGGAAGAAATTACTTAATTAGCAATTGGGCAGGTGAGAAGAGGGAGAAAAGAACTACAACTAGAATTAGATTTAGGATTAGATTTCTATGATACAGGAGCACTTATAATATACTTACACAATCAGTGCACACACACACACACACACACACTTACACAATCAGTTCACACAAAGACACACACACACGCCCACACATGTATTCCCACGAGAAAGAAGTATTAAGAAAAATGCTGTTTTCTTGAGACAGACCTTCTCCTAAAAGTCCTGCCAAGCACACAGTTATCTATTTCACTCAAAGCAGCCGTGATTTACACAGAACTGTCAAAACACTAAATGGGAACCTGTGTGGGCGTGTGCATATGTGATAAACTACCTTACAAAACCTGATTAAAATCATGATTACTTTTAATTAAATGTTGTCACTCAACCTCTGACTTCCTTGGAAAAGAAGCACCAAAGCTACCTTGGACTACGCCTTGTGTGTGTGTTTGTGTCTACCTCCTGAGCTCTCTTAAAGAGCATTTTTATATCAGAAGAAATTATCAATTTAATCTGAAGTTTTTGAGTATTAAAAGTGAAGGATTTATGCTGTGATTTGGCCATTTTCAAATGGCCATTTTCAAAGCGGCCCCTTAACCTCTGACCTCAAGATATGCGACTGAACGTGTGTTCTATGGGTACCCACGAGTCTCCCCTTTACAGACTTGCCCACTTTATGACAGCTATGTGCAGTTTTGGGCAAAGACCATGCAGTTGTTTTAATGCAGTGTAAATGTGTGATTTTGCCTGTTCTAAAAATGGTGTATTGGAATAATTCCGCATACTTGGGTCCCTAAACAGTTTTAGAATTACATAAATTGGGTATCACTGTAAAGCTGAGCCTCTTGTGGATCCAATGAGCCCAACTGTATTCATGTGTGATGATGTTAGTCCCCATTTCTAAACTTGTCCTCACTGTGTAAAATGACCTGTGGTGACCTCTAGGATAATCACAGCCTCATGAAACTTTACAGCCACAAACTAGAGACCTAGAGCATTCAGAGGATGGATGGCTTTCCTTGCTAGGTTTACAATAAGGAGGTTTCTGCAGGATTGGTAGGTCATCCAAGATGGGATAAGTATTCTAATAGGCAGCCTTGGCACTCATGAAAGGAGGCAGTTCAGGGTAATCTGTCTGTAGAATATAGAATAGTTAGTGATTCTTCACCTGAGGGGCTGTAATCTAGAAATAGGTCATGGATTTACAGGATAGTTGGAGTAGGTGAGAACCAGTGTGTGTGTTTGTGAGTGTGATTGAAGACAGAGCTCTGGCTTTGGTGAGGAGGAGTTGCACACCTGTCCTGGACCGTCACCTAAACGTGACCTGGTAGAGAGGACGCATTTCCTCTTGCACTGAGGGTGTGTGTGTGTGAGTGTATTCTGATCACTGGCAAGAAGGTCGTACTGTATATCCTATACCGGATTGGCACTCAGTGTGATCTGGTGGATGGGGTACGATCGTCTGTGGACCACTGAAAGGAATAAATGAGTTCTGAAACAATAGTTGCTTAAATAAGTATAATATTGTGTAAGAAACAGCGTGATGGAGTGAGGTGCTAAATAAGCATTGGAATAAGACACTCTTGAGATAAAGGAGTGTCAGGAAGAAATGAATAAATTAGCAATTGGGCAGGTGAGAAGAGGGAGAAAAGAACTACAACTAGAATTAGATTTCTATGATACAGGCACACTTATAATATACTTACACAATCAGTGCACGCACACACACACACACACACACACACACACAGAGTGGATGGTGGACAGATGGAGCAGACACGCCAAACAACAAAAAACTGTTACGCCGGGGCCACACAGCGCGCATCATGCTCGCCTGACGGCAGCGTCACGTCGTGGCCGCGTCATGCCCACCTAGGGTGTTCACACTAGACGCGAGTTACCCACGTCTCGGGAGCGTCCCGGAGCTACCTGTCAGCTGTGTTTTTGCTGTTGCTGACAGCCCTTTCTTTCTACATAGAGTTTGCCTTTTAATGGCCATTTAACTTCATAATAAATGTGATTTATATTTATTTAAGACAAAAAAGGGTAAGAACTGTGTGGTAATTTGTAAATATTATTAAAAACAAGCAAATAAATTCATACATAAATATTAATATATAGCCCATATAAATCCCTCTTTTCTGTCAGTGAAGAGGGATTTATATATATACAATGAGGAGGGATTTCTATGGGCTATATATATATATATATATATGTATATATATATATATATATATATATAAATCCCTCTTCATTGACAGTGAAGAGGGATTTCTGTGGGCTATATATTAATACAAAAAAATAAATAAATACATTAGTAGTAAGAGAGAGCCTACAGCAATCCCTCTTCACTTTGACTGGCACAGTTTTAAACAACATTTCCAGGGGGTTTCGGGTTCCTGTTCTACAGCATTCCAGGTTGCGGCTTTTATCGAAATTACATCTGGGGCGGGACAGCAATTTACATTATAAATGCTGATGTTCCGACATCTCAGGCAACTTGGAGCTTTTCACCACCTTGTTGCTGAACTGCGCCTTGATGGAGAAAAACACCTGAAGTATTTCAAAATGATAAATATAAGTAAAGTGTTTTTTATTATTATTATAAAACAAAGCAAAATAAACAGTTTCGTTATTTGTTAACCTTTAGAAAACGAAAATTATTATTAAATATCTTTAAAAAAATTAAATAACACCTCTAAAAGAAAGAACAATAAAGTTACGTGGTGTTTGTTGAGAGAGAGAGAGAGAGAGAGAGAGAGAGCGAGAGAGAGAGAGAGAGAGAGAGAGAGAGAGAGCGAGAGAGAGAGCGCATCGGAAAAATACTGCCAACTATCACCTGATGTTCTTATAACCTATTAACCCAGTCTATTATATGTATAGCATATGCAGGGTTTCTGCTATGACTACTACAGTGTTTACATAATTAAAAGCCTGTACTATATTAACTTGATGGAAACCTGCAAGCAGACAACTGCTTTATTTAGAGTATTTCAGAATAAAAGCATTGTGTTAATGAATGAATGATTCTGTGCACTAAAAACGCTAGAGGACTTTTATTTTGAAATCTAGATAGGAAGTGTAAAATATTGATGGTCAGTGACATATTCTACAGATGTCTAGACATGGAAACTGTAGTAATCTTGCTCATATACTGTCAATAGATCACCTTCACTGTCTGTTGCTGCTGGGAGACGCAGCCGAGAGGTAAGCGGCAAGCGTGAAAAATAGGCGAGCCTTCTATTCTATAAAATAGACGCACGTCTGACGTGCGTCTCATGCGGGCAGTGTGTCCACTCTAACCTGTTAACATGGACGCCGAAATAAAAAACAACACGCGACGTTGCCGTCACGCGAGCATGATGCGCGCTGTGTGGCCCGGGCTTTAGTCAACCACTGGAGTTACCTGTGAATGTCCATTATTCATGAATATGAAGGTTAGTGAAATGACTTGTGTACAGACACATATAAGTGTACATTTGTGTCTTTATTGAGGAGGCCAAATGCATGTCAACAGAGCAACAGATGAGCAGTGACCAGGTTCAATCAGACATGTGTAACATCTCAGGTGCTAAATAGAGGTTATACCAGACGCACAAACAGAGGGAGAAATATAAGAACATTTGATGTCATTCCATTTCAGATCGTTATTGTAGCTGTTTTGAACACAGTTTTCATGTCCTCCCCTGTTGTTTGGTTCTCCTGTTCCCCAAAAATGAAAGTTGAATGCAGAGCCATCAGACCACAGATGGGATCAAGACCCTGAGGGAGACCGGTGACATGCTGCTTTTATATGCTTCAGAGAGGGTGTTTGCACTGTTGGCATAATATTATTGGTCAAATCAACTTGGCAAACACTTTCAAGTTGCTCACACAGTATCTGAATATAAGCCAAAAATAGACCACCAGCTCACCTGGGGCCTCATGTATAAACGGTGCGCACGTACTAAAATGTTGCGTACGCTGTGTTTCACGCTCACGCCAGGATGTATAAAAATCAACTTGACGTGAGAATGTGCGGGCCGTCCTCAAATCTCTGTCATTTGGCAGTGTCAAACTACAAAGTACTGAAACTTGCTAAATGTGTAAAAAAATGTTTCCACTCAACTTACTGAGCTTTATTTATGATGTGGGATCAAAGAAAACCCACATATTTCTTAACTAGTTTGCGCATAATGTTTAACATCAGAGAGGCACAACAAAAACACATTTAAACTAATTTCCCAGAGATGACAAGCCTTAACCACCGTGCCAAAAACAAAATCGCGTGCTGCACAATGTGGCAAACCACCGGGGTGAGCCTGTGCTCCAGGAGCAACAGATGGATGAACCGGACCCCGGCACACCTAACAATGAGCCAAATGCAGCAGCTATACAGCGCCGTTTGGATGAGATACACAGAATGTAAAGCAACGAGGTGAGTTGAGACAAACGTTTATTTTTCAACAAGGTCTTTTACTGTATGACTTATCCCACCAAGAACGTCATTCATTCTTTTTAATTCGTTGCATATATATATATGTATATATATATATATATATATAGAGAGAGAGAGAGATGTATAGATATATCTCTATATATCCTTCATTGTATTGACAATCTCTCTCTGTGACTCCAGCACAGCGTATAGTATATATTTAGTGAGGACGCGGCCAGACCGGCGCCCCTCAGCAGTCGAGGCACGGGGCGCAGCTGACCGTGCGCCTTCGGCAGCCTTCGGGAGCCTTCGGGAGCGCACGGTCAGCTGCTGTGGAGACGCGTTGCGTTTGATACTGATTCCTGATGAAAGACCATCAAATAAAATATGTTCCGTTATCTTTGTGCTAAATTTTGCCGAGGAAAAACTGGCATGGCCATTTTCAAAGCGGCCCCTTAACCTCTGACCTCAAGATATGCGACTGAACGTGCGTTCTATGGTGTTACGGTCTCAGAAGTGACCGTTCGTTATTGTTTATATTGTTGTATGTTGCTGTGCTGCGCTCTTCCTGCGCTCTTTTCTTTTGGTGCGCTCTGCTGTCCCTTCGCTTCAAGATGACGTCATGTCTAGGGGATCCCCTTCAGGGCCACGCCTCCGGACCGCACTCAGGTGGATGCCCTTAGTTTCCCGCCGTTTGTGGTCCTGCCTCTGACACGTCACACGTGATTATCCAATCACCAGCTGGCTGTGCCGCGTGGAAAGATTTAAAGGCCAGCTGTGACTAAACCAAGGGGGCAGTGATTATCATTGATCTGTTCCCCGTGCCTCTCGATTGTTGTTGTAATTGTTAACTAGAATGTGTACAGGTCCAACTGGAGTCAGTGGACTTTAGATTGTTGGGTGAGCTGTTAACTAGTCTGAGGTACTCGGTTGTGGTTATATTTAGTTGTGAATAGCGCAGTTGTTTAAATTGTCTGTGGTTAGGGATCATTCAGGGCTAGGGTGTGTGCCTTTTTTTGTTCTCCTTTTCGGCCACCCTAAACCCTCGTTTTCATTTGTTATTAATTCAAGCTATTGTATGTTTTATTTTGCTTTAATTTCAATCACCATCAATAAACAAGTGATTGCCTGATAACATCGGCTCAATGTTACTTCCTTTACCCCTACACCAACTCCGGGTTGTAACATATGGGTACCCACAAGTCTCCCCTTTACAGACTTGCCCACTTTATGACAGCTATTTGTAGTTTTGGGCAAAGACCATGCAGTTGTTTTAATGCAGTATAAATGTGTTATTTTTGCCTGTTCTAAAAATGGTGTATTGGAATATTTCCGCATACTGGGGTCCCTAAACAGTCTTAGAATTACATAAATTGGGTATCACTGTAAAGCTGAGACTCCTGTGGATCCAATGAGCCCAACTGTATTCATGTGTGATGATGTTAGTCCCCATTTCTAAACTTGGCCTCACTGTGTAAAATGACCTGTGGTGACCTCTAGGATAATCACAGCCTCATGAAACTTTACAACCACAAACTAGAGACCTAGAGCATTCAGAGGATGGATAGCTTTCCTAGCTAGATTTACAATAAGGAGGTTTGTGCAGGCTTGGTAGGTCATCCAAGAAGGGATAAGTATTCTAATAGGCAGCCTTGGCACTTATGAAAGGAGGCAGTTCAGGGTAATCTGTCTGTAGAATATAGAATAGTTAGTGATTCTTCACCTGAGGGGCTGTAATCTAGAAATAGGTCAGGGATTTACAGAATAGTTGGAGTAGGTAAGAACCACTGTGTGTGTGTTTGTGAGTGTGATTGAAGGCAGAGCTCTGGCTTTGGTGAGGAGGAGTTGCACACCTGTCCTGGACCGTCACCTAAACGTGACCTGGTAGAGAGGACGCATTTCCTCTCGCACTGAGGGTGTGTGTGTGTGAGTGGAAACAAAACTACAACTTATTTAGGTTTAGGCAACAAAACTACAACTTCTTGAGGTTTAGGCAACAAAACTACAACTTCTTTAGGTTTAGGCAACAACAATATAACTTTAGGTTTAGGAAACAAAACTACAACTTCTTTACGTTTTGGCAACAAAATTAAATCTTCTTTATGTTTAGTCAACAAAACTACAACTTCTTTATATTTAGGCAATAAAACTACAACTTCTTTAGGTTTTGACAACAAAACTACAACTTATTTGCATTTAGGCAACAATACTAGAACTTTAGGTTTAGGAAACAAAATGACAACCAGGTTTATGCAATAAAATTACAACTTCTTTAGGTTTAGGCAACACAATTACAACTTCTTTAGATTTAGGCAACAAAACAACAACTTCGTGAGGTTAAAGCAACAGCTACAACTTATTTAGGTTTTGGCAACAAAACTACAACTTATTTGGGTTTAGGCAACAACACTTCAACTTTAGGTTTAGGCAACAAACCTACAACTTCTTTAGGTTTCGGCAACAAAACTACAAATTCTTGAGGTTTAGGCAACAAAACTACAACTTCTATAGGTTTTAGCACCAAGAATACAACTTATTTAGGTTTAGGCAACAAAACTACAACTTCTTTAGGTTTAGGCAATAAAACTACAACTTCTTGAGGTTTAGGCAACAAAACTACAACTTGTTTAGGTTTAGCAACAAAAATACAACTTGTTTAGATCAGGGGTGCCCAATACGTCGATCGCGATCTACCGGTCGATCGCAAAGGTAGTGTGGGTAGATCGCATGGCATTAAAAAAAAAAATTTTTTTTTAAAATAGACGTCAGCCTATCAGAGCAGATTGAGAACTGTCTGTCACAGTTTGACACACTCTTTCAAGACTTTGTTTTACTGGAGCCAGTCGCTACATTCATGTGCTACCCTTTTCGGTAAGATGCTGAGGCTGATTCACTTGCATCAAAAATTGCAACACTGTTTCACCTGAACTCATCTGGAGTGGAGGATGAGATTTTGACACTACAAGCTGACATTCAGCTTAAGTCCAGGGCTCATGGACAGTTCTGGAACTTACTCACAGAGGAAAAGTACCTCAACATGAGGAAATGTGCTACCTCCTTGACTGCATTATTCGGCTCCACTTATTTATGCGAGTCAGCCTTTTCCCACATGAAGATTATTAAGTCCAAATACCGTTCCACCTTGACTGATGATCATTTGGAAGTGTGCTTGAGGCTGGCTATCAGCAGCTACTGTCCGGACTATGCATCCCTGGCTGATTCCATTCAGTGCAAGTCATCAGAGTAAGGTAATGACAAAAAATGTACAGAGTTATATTGTACAATATGGGTTCATGCAGTTATGCAAGGTACACCAACATATATTGTACATATAAAGAATACTCAATATATTTATAAATAAATATATGTTATGCATTTTTATAGTAGGTAGATCATTTTGACTTGGTCATTTTATAAGTAGCTCGCATGCTGAAAAAGTGTGTGCACCCCTGGTTTAGATATAGGCAACAAAACGACAACTTCTTGAGGTTTAGGCAACAAAATTGCAACTTCTTTAGATTTAGGCAACAAAACGACAACTTCTTGAGGTTAAAGCAACAGCTACAACTTATTTAGGTTTTGGCAACAAAACTACAACTTATTTGGGTTTAGGCAACAACACTTCAACTTTAGGTTTAGTAAACAAACCTACAACTTCTTTAGGTTTCGGCAACAAAACTACAAATTCTTGAGGTTTAGGCAACAAAACTACAACTTCTTTAGGTTTTAGCACCAAGAATACAACTTATTTAGATATAGGCAACAAAACTACAACTTCTTTAGGCTCAGGCAACAAAACTACAACTTCTTGAGGTTTAGGCAACCAAACTACAACTTCTTTAGGTTTTAGCAACAAAAATACAACTTCTTTAGGTTTAAGCAACAAAACTACAACTTATTTAGGTTTAGGCAACAAAACTACAACTTCTTGACGTTTTAGCAACAAAAATACAACTTATGTAGATATAGGCAACAAAACTACAACTTCTTTAGGCTCAGGCAACAAAACTACAACTTCTTGAGGTTTAGGCAATAAAACTACAACTTCTTAAGGTTTAGGCAACACAACCTTAAAAAAGGTATGGGTTTAGGAAACAAAATGACAACCAGGTTTATGCAATAAAATTACAACTTATTTAGGTTTAGGCAATAAAATTGCAACTTCAGGGCAAATTTCTTTAGGTTTAGGCACCAAAACTACAACTTCTTGAGGTTTAGGCAACAAAACTACAACTTCTTTACGTTTTAGCAACAAAAATACAACTTATTTAGATATAGGCAACACAACTACAACTTCTTTAGGTTTAGGCAAAAAAACAAACAGTTAAGTTAAGGGGAAAACATTGTTTTGGCTTAAAATAACTACCAACACAAAGACAACTACACGTTGTTGGTTTCACACAGGATGCGAACTCCAGTCTCTTGGGTGAAAACCCTGTGTTTTGTCTATACTACATCGCCTGACTTCCGCTTTTGCTCCTGTCATATTTACTACGGTCGCTAGAGGTTTCTTTCGGTGATCTACCATGTGAATACATGATAAAACCTACTAATGGGTGTAGTGGGCCCCTGGTGACCTACATCTATGGGACTTATAGTGACTGATAACGCCTATTTAATAGCCTGACAACAGTCTAATCGACTGGTTTATCAGAGCTTTTTCGCTGAAAGCAGCTGCCATTGGAAACAAGATTGATATGGACAGAGATTGTTGGCTGAAAAACCAAAACAATGAACTGAAAGAGGCCAAAAAACTCCACAGAGCTGAGGGATGATAATTCTTTGTAGGTTAGATTACTTTGAGTGACCCCATTCACTTTACACACAGTTATTTGATCCAATCAATTAAAAATATAGAAATATAGTAGTAGTGAGGCTTTAAAGAAGAGACCAGAGTAAAGTGAACATGTATCTAAGTGTCATGGTCTCTCTTCTGTCCTAATTATTATTTCTAAGTAGCTGTTTCTTTTTGGATGAGCACAGGTTTAAAGCGCTTCTTTTATTTAGCTTGAGGCGATCTTTCCTTAAGACTGAAATGTTTGATAATGAGGTCAGATGAATGAGAGAGAAGGGTGGCGAGATAAATAAAAAATAATTAAACAATTAATGCAAATATAATTAAAAGAAAATGCAAAAATACATAAATAAATTGAAAAAATAAATACTTAAATAAATAAAAGGGAAAATTAAACAGAAGAGTAAATAATTAAGGTAATTAATACAAAGAAAAATAAATAGAAGAGCAAATAACAACAGAAATATAAATGTATGTGACATTTAATCATTAATTAATGGCTACATTGATTTTGTAATATTATTTTTGCTACATTTAATGACAAACGTATTTATTAATTGAGTTATTTATTTTTGGATTTTGGCAAGTTCCGTCCTCCATACATTTCTGGACATTATTGCTTGACTAATCTGTCTCCATTAGCAGAATAGGTCCTGAGTGACTGGTGTCCTTTTGCCCTTTAGCTCGGTGTTGCGGTCTCAGAAGCTGAATAAACACCCCTGGTACCACTTTACAAAAGGACCGAGTCAAATTAGAAAGGTGAGTCAAAGTCAAAGCAGGAAAGAAGCCCGAACAAATTAGTCGGAAAAAAATGTCGGGCTGGGGGGATGAGGGTGGTGGCGGCGGGGGGAGATAGAGGGAAAAAGGGACGGAAATGAAAGGAGAAAGAGAATATAAACTTTTTTTTTCTACAAACAAGACTAAAGGAGCTCTTAAATAAATGAACCCTATTCCCTAGTGTGCCTTTAAAGGGGCAGTTCGCCAAGCCTACTGTTACTGCTTTAATGTCGTGTATTGATTAGCTGCACGTTTAAATGAAGGTGAGCTCTTGGAGAGGTTCCAAGCCATGTTGAAGGGGTCTGCTTTCCTCGTCTTTTCCTGGCAACGGCGCTGGCTCCGGGTACTGTATCTGACACGCTGATGTAAAGGATGCGAAACATATCGTGCTCATTTCCAGGTTCATACTTGTACTTAGGTTTTCTACTAGAACATGTCTACATGCTTTAATGTAAAAAAAACAAAAAACATTATTTTTCTAATACAGTCTGAATATACCTGTATTAAACCAGGGGTCAACAACCTTTACTATCAAAAGAGCCATTATAGGCAAAAAAAAATAAAAAAATCTGTCTGGAGCTGCAAAACATTTGATCATTGTGATGAAGGTAACACAGTTTATAGTCTAAGTATATAGTGTATAAGTCTAATGCAGTGAGGGCCAAAGTGCAAATGTACTACGGAGTATTAGGGCCACATTGAGGAAAATAATTGAAATTTTGAGAATATAGTCGTAATATTACGAGAATAAAGTCATAACTTTACCAGAAAAAAAAAAATAACACGTAAAATGACCACATTTTTTAATATTATGACTTTATTCTCATAATATTACGACTTTTTTCTCTTGAACTTATGACTTTATTCTCGAAATCTCCGATTTTTTTTTTTCCTCAAAGCGGCCCTAATACTCCGTCGTACCGTCTAACCATAGACCTACAACAATGATAAAAAAAAAAATGAGATGTAAACAAAAAAAACAGTTATTCATTTCCACTAATTTTTTTAAAAAATCCACAGGGAGCCACTGGAGAGAAGCTAAAGAGCTGCATGTGGCTCCGGAGCCGCAGGTTGCTGACCCCTGGTCTAAACGCTCCATTTTGGCGCCTGTCTCTTTAAGACCCCCCTCCTGAAGTAGCCCAGTCTGCTCTGATTGGTCAGTGTTGTCCGGTCTTCCACATCTACACTGTCTTCACGCCGTCATTTTAGCGGGGGACTCACTGTATGTCAACTACACAGAGTTTAGCAGCACTTCTACCGATGACTGCATAGTTGTGACATCACAATGTTACGGAAGTCTTGGCGGCTCTTTTAAAGGCGCAGTTTCTGAAAACGGGCTGCGTACATTTCTCCAGGCTAAATAACGCTCCAAACTTACGCTACATTTTGGCGAGGAACAACTGTCATGGCCATTTTCAAAGGGGTCCCTTGACCTCTGACCTCCAGATATGTGAATGAAAATGGGTTCTATGGGTATCCATGAGTCTCCCCTTTACAGACATGCCCACTTTATGATAATCACATGCAGTTTGGGGCAAATCATAGTCAAGTCAGCACACTGACACACTGACAGCTGCTGTTGCCTGTTGGGCTGCAGTTTGCCATGTTATGATTTGAGCATATTATTTACGTTAAATGCAGTACCTGTGAGGGTTTCTGGACAATATCTGTCATTATTTTGTGTTGTTAATTGATTTCCAATAGTAAATATATCCATACATTTGCATAAAGCAGCATATTTGCCCACTGGGAGATATGTTGATAAGAGTATTAAATACTTGACAAATCTCCCTTTAAGGTACATTTTGAACAGATAAAAAAATGTGCAATTAATCTCGATTAAATATTTGAATCGATTGACAGCTCTAGATGAGATCAATGAAGACTAAAGATAGCCACTAAGGACCTTTAAGTTGAATTAAAATGCGATGACGATGAGCACAAAAATGGCCAAAAAAAAAACAAATTAAATTTTGAAAGAAGAAAAAATACGAATGGGATGAGATGTAGCATGCTAGAGCATGTAGCCTCGGCTCCCTGTGGTGAGCCTCATCACCCCGGAATAGAGTTTTCTCTCTCCGTCTCTTTGAGCAAAATGCTGATCCAGCAGGCTGTGCCCTACACAGATCGGCCCTGGCACATTCAGAAAGGCACTGTGTGTGCTACGCCTTCTTCTCTACTGCTACAACCCCCGAAGGCTCACACACACACACACTCACAGCCAAACAACAAATAACCGGAGCGACGCTCGACGAGGAAATAACGGCCGAGCTCTGAACAGATATAGCTAAACTGATAGATATTCAGATGGATGCAACAAATAGTGCCGCGTGTCTCTGTGATTCGCTCTGCTGGGGGAGAGAGAGAGAGGGGGAGGGAGGCTGTGACTTTGCAGCAAAGCTCGCTCGCTCTTCGGCAGATCGCTGCTCCCTCTGCCAGGGCCCTAATCGAGTTCTCTATAGTCTGTCACATTGTGTACAAACAAGCAGTGCTGCAGGTGATACAGAGGAGCTACAGAGATGTACTAGTGCAACCGCGGGAATTACACGGTGCAGAAACGGGATTCCGCAGCACGATGTGTCAGCGTGACTCACCCCTGCTAAATTCACATTTTCTTTTATTATCCTGCAAGATTCATTTACATGCTCAGTGGAGAACATCTCTGCTGTGACTTCTACTTGTGGCTTTTATGCTTCGAATCACACAATGGTAATTGTGTAATTATCTCTGCCGTATATATATTGTCTGAATGGTAACACTTTATTTTTTGGGGTTGGGTAATTTCCTAATAATATTCAGGTAGGCTTCCAATAAAAGACGCTGTAATTTGGTACTAATTATTGTATAGAGAAAACAGAGACAGTGTACATAGTAAGTACCCATTCAGTTATTTGATTTAAAAAAAAGATCAGCTCACTAGTCACGAGCAAGCCCCCAGGAAGTGCGCCGGTCGTCGATCCGGACTTTCGTAGTGGCCAAACGGCGGTACCGCAACTTCCGTGTCCGTCACGTGATGCATTGGGACATTTTCCAAGTTCTCCCTTGACCTCTGACCTCAAGATATGTGAATGAAAATGGGTTCTATGGGTACCCCGAGTCTCCCCTTTACAGACATGCCCACTTTATGATAATCACATGCAGTTCGGGGCAAGTCATAGTCAAGTCAGCACACTGACACACTGACAGCTGTTGTTGCATGTTGGGCTGCAGTTTGCCATGTTGTGATTTGAGCATATTGTTTTATGCTAAATGCAGTACCTGTGAGGGTTTCTGGACAATATCTGTCATTGTTTTGTGTTGTTAATTGATTTCCAATAATAAATATATACATAAATTTGCATAAAGCAGCATATTTGTCCACTCCCATGTTGATAAGAGTATTAAATACTTGACAAATCTCCCTTTAAGGTACATTTTTAACAGTTACAAAATGTGCGATTAATTTGCCATTAATCACGATTAACTATGGACAATCATGCGATTAAACGTGATTAAATGTTTTAATAAATTGACAGCCCTTATATAGACTCTATATATATAAAAACACAAAGCTTTTGGTCTAGTGGAATCTACTACTACTAAAAATACTTTCTACTACTGGGCTTTTTTCTTTCCCATACAGGCAGTATAAAAATAAACTGAAAGGGAAAAAACAACAATCCTGCTTTGGAGTCAAAGGTCACCGCTCTACACGTTATAGTGCCTGCAGCAGTGCGGGGAACCATCCGTTTTTATACAAGGCAGTCAGAGCCAAACAGGATGAGAGCAGCTGCTTCACACAGCTGCGTATCGATCGGTGATTCATCTTAAAACATACAGCAGCAGCAGCAGTAGGAATCCTGTGTGGGCTTTTTTGTGCAACATGTGCCTTGTTGTGGCACTGTACAGTACAGATAGTACAGTACACGGCTGCTCTGTGTGTGCATCTGTAGTAATAAGTGGCAGTTTGTCACATACTGTAGCATAGAGAGATGCTGGCCAGCTGCAGATCGTGTTGGAGACAGCTGATGGGCAGCATGCTGAGAGGACAAAATGTTATGAGAGAAATCCATGAAGCATGAGAGGAAGGAAATTAAAGACTGTCATCTAGTGGTGATGCTAGAAATTACCTCTGGGATGGACTGATGTGAACTGGTGAACACTGAGTGGAAAGCAAAATGTTGGCTGGGCTGCATTTTTACCCCTATTAGGGAGTAGAGACAGATGAAGCAAGTAAAAAACAAAGAAAAAACACATCATATAAAGCAGTTCTGGCTTGTTTTATTTAGCGCATTTGTAAACCATCAGATTCATACGGTTGCCTCGCTAAGTAATAATCACTTTGGGGTGTCCCTTTGGGATCCTCCTCTACACTTAAAGTCCCATATTGTAAAAAGTGCGATTTTCATATATTTTATATCATAAAGCAGATTTAAGTGCTTTATAAATACTGTTAAACTATCAAAACGCTCAATATACGGAGAAACACACACAGCCCGTATTCAGAAATTGTGCGTTTGAAACAAGCCGTTAGGATTTCTGGCCATTTGTGATGTCACAAATATACAATATTTGGACCATTACACGGTTTTAAACATAAACATTCTAAATGTGTCCCAGTTTATTTCCTGTTGCAGTGTATGTAAAGAACATCAGCTGACAGGATGTAAACATGGACCCAAGCTGTTGCCTAGCAATGCAATTCCATTGAAATTCCATTGAAATTCCGTTGAAATGCGCTAAAACGGAGCGTTTCAGACAGAGGGTAAAATACAGGTATATTCAAGCAGACAGTATGAGGAAAATAACGTGTTTTTTTAACATTACAGCATGTTCTAGTAGAAACACAAAATACAAGTATTAACCTGAAAATATGCACGATATGGGACCTTTACAATCATGCAGCATAAATATAATCATTAAAGGGGACCTATTATGCTTATTTTCAGGTGCATACTTTGGGTTTTTTCTTTCGTATTTTGGGTTTCTACCAGAACATGTTTACATGCTTCAATGTTCAAAAATCACTTTATTTTTTCTTATACCAACGCTCTGTTTGAGTTCCTGCCCCGCCCCCCTCCCAAAAAAAGCCCATTCTGCTCTGATTGGTCAGCTTGACCACTCTGTTGTGATTGGTCAACCAAACCAAACTCTTCTGACTCAGCTCCGCTCTGACTAGCTTTATTTGAGGGCGTGTCAAAACAGCTGCAAGGCAGGTATTATACAAATGTGTTACTTGGTGACATCACCACGTTACGGAAGAAAAGGCGGGACTTCAAGCGAGGCGTTTCAGGCAGTTCAGGAGCAGTGTTTCTACCCTTTGGCGTGGCATAATAGGTCCTCTTTAAACATGTTGCTGATCATTTTAGGATACATTTAGGTTATTTCTGTCAGCTATGAACTACTGAAACTATTTTTCCACGAGTGCCTGAGGCAATACTTAGATTTATTTATTTTTATTTAACATTTTCATTCATTTTTAATGATGAAATTAGGCCAGATATTACACAGAAGACATTTTAGTATTTAGCTTAGTGCAACAGTAGTTTGACAAGTAGGACGTTAACTTTCCATCTAATTTAAGATTTGATCTAGGTTTTCTTCCATTTGTACATTAAAACACTGAAAATAGAATGCCAGACCTAACAATTACGATTTATGACGATTATCATCGCCATCGCGTTATCATCACGTTATTATCATCACGTTATTATCATCACGTTATTATCATCACGTTATTATCATCACGTTATTATCATCACGTTATTATCATCGCCATCACGTTATATCATTGCGTTATCATTGCGTTATTATCATCACGTTATTATAATCGCCTTTGCGTTATTATTATCACGTTACTATCATCGCATCATTATCATTGCTTCATTATCATCGCATCATTATCATCGCATCATTATCATCGCCATTGCGTTATTATTATCACGTTACTATCATCGCATCATTATCATCGCGTCATTATCATCGTCATTGCGTTATAATCATCACGTTACTCTCATCGAGTTATTGTCATCGCCATCGCGTTAATATCATCACGCTACTATCATCGCGTTATTATCATTGCGTCACTATCATCGCGTCATCGTGTTATTATCATTGCGTTATTATCATCACGTTAACTTTGGCAGCCCCACTTGTGTTATATAATCATATTAAAGATTTTTTTGGGGGGCTTTTCAATGCTTTTTTTATTGATGGAGAGAGATAGTAATGAAAGGGGGAGAGAGGGGTTGACATACAGCAAAGGGCCACAGGTCGGATACGAACTCTGGGCCTTTGCGGTAAGGACTCAGCCTTGGTACATGGGAAGCCCACTCTACCAGGTGAGCTACAGTGGTGCCCACGTGTTATATAATCTTGATAATATCCTGTAATTTTGTCACATCCTCTTGAACATATTCACTTAAATGTATTTGATGGAAACATGCTTAAAATGAACTTGAAACTGTATTAGATTTGTCACAAACAGGTACATACATGTAATTTCACCTCTTCCTTTAACCCATCCTAAGGAGCAACTTAAGTTTAGGGGTTAAGTGTTTTTGCTCAAGGACCCTTCGACATGTAGAACCGGGGATCGAACAGCCAACCTCGAGGGTAAAGGGGTCTGGGTATCATCGGATAATCCGTTTTTCCTTTTGAATTCAGAAAGGAAAAAACGCTTTTTTATTTTTTCGTTTTAAACCAAAAATGAGAAAACGGCCGTTTTCTCATTTTTGGTTTCTGAATCAAAAAATGAAAAACAAACCCAAACCGGGCCGTTTTTTGTTTTTGCGAATTCCTTTTCTCATTATTCGTTTTTAATTGAAGAACGGAAGTCACGTGGGTTTTTCGTTTTTTTCGTTTTAAACCACAAACGAAAAATGGAATCACGTGGTGCTCTGTTTGTTTTTTGTTTCCAAACGAAAAACGAAAAAAACAAATTAAAAAAACGATCCGATTTAGTTTCTTCAAGTTTCTTTCTGTCATTTTCTGTTTTGAATCGAAGAGCGGAGAACGGCAGTCACGTGACCCGGAAGTGAAGGCAAACATGTCAAAATAAAAGCCAAGAAGATAGTTTGGTCATTCTATAAAAGTGTAACATTATTTAAGCACTGGATCAAAGTAACAGTAGAAGATAGATAGGCTAAATAAATACACAAATAAATACATACATAGATATTTTTTTGTTTTGTTCTTTTCATTAACACATGAATGTCTTTTATCCAAAAAGTGTGTGATAAATTACACGGAGGGTCTCTACAGATGTTATACAACAGGGAGGGTCTCTACAGATGTTATACAGAACTCTCACATAATTGACACTTTTCTCTCTCACACTCTTACTATGGGCTGTTTCTTTATGTCGGCAGGTGAGAAGCACTATGTGGCTACTCCTTTCAACACACCTGACACTTCCACCTGATCCCTTCACTCCACTAGGAAGGCTGTAGCCGAGTAGTTCTATATCATGATAATGCTGATTTTTCAACCAGCGATTATGACATTAATGCCAGCTAGACAGAATAAAGCTCTGTCTGTCATGACAATAGTACTGGACTGAAGGCCACTTCATCAAAATCATGGAAATTCACAATAATTAGGCCTGTGCTAAAAAAGCCGACGCAAGTAAGCCAAATGATCTGTGGCCTATCGCAATAACCTCCATATTGTGTAAAACCATGGAACGAGTTCTTGCCAGCCACCTGACCAGCACAGTGCTAGATCTGCTCCAGTTCGCTTAAATAAGAGCAACAGAGGCCCAGACGACGCTGTGCTGACTCTGCTTAACACAGTCACAAAACACTTTATGCATCCTAAAGGTTATGCCAGAGCTTTATTCGCGGATTTTAGCTCAGCTTTTAACTCAATGAAGACGCATATTCTCCTGAAAAGGCTCATTGATCTCAACATCAACACAGGGTTAGTTGTGTGGATCAGAGGGTCTGTGTCAGGGAGAACATATCAGACGTGCTGCCCACAAGGCTGTGTTCTTTCCCCTGTGCTATTCTCTCTTTTTACTAATGAATTTATGATCAATGAGAAACATTTTAGACTGTTTAAGTATGCGGATGACATGGCCTTAGTTGGCCTTTTACAGGAAACAGGCCCACTAGGTGAAGCTGCCTATCTGGCCCACACTACAGCCCTTCAAACACGGTGTCACACTAGCCAGCTAGAAATCAATGTGGCCGAGACGAAAGAATTAATCATGTGCTGCACAAAACAACATCTGATCACAGAGCCAGTTTCACTTGATGGCCAACATGTTGAAACTGTGGAACACTTTAAATACCTCGGTATAGTCCTGGACACCCAGGTGAGCTTCTCTGTAAATACAGAGTATATTTTCAAGAGATGCTCACAGCGACTTTATCTTCTAAGGAAACTCAGTGGCCTCGGTGTCAGCCGGCAGATTTTAGAATTAGTGTACAAAACTATTGTTGAGAGTGTTTTAACCTTTAACCTTCCTGCCTGGTACGGTCACCTACACTGTAGACAGAAGAATAAACTATTTAGGATTGTGTCAATGGCAGGCAAAATAGTTGGTAAACCCCAAAAGCCCTTGACTCAACTTTTTACAGAAAGGACGAGGAAGAAGGCGAGGAGTATCCTGGCAGATAGCTCCCATCCTCTCTGCAGCCAGTCGGGAGGCGCTATAGAGCCCCTCTGGCAACTAAACATGTGTTTAAAAAGTCTTTCATCCCAAATGCCATCAATATTCGTACCTCAACACAGTGACTGAGCAGATCTGAGCCACAGACACTGACATGAACTGTTTTTAATGTGTAACATAACCTTTTCTCTGTTTTTTACTAACTGCTGTCTGTTGTTTTCTGTGTTTTGTGAGCTGAAGACAAATTTCCAGCCTGGTGGACAATAAAGTTTGATTGTATTGTATTGATCAGATCATATTGAGGGGCCGTCAGTTTTACAATTTAGTTTGGAGGGAGATTCGCTATCAGTGAAGTCAGTGCATTTTATGAGTAGGCCTTCTGTGACGTTACCCACCGTAGGGGTCAGAGGTCACCACTCCTCAATCCCCAAGGATTTTCTTTTCAGTCAAATTTTCAATTTTGACGCATTTATAGATGAAAAGTCAAGTCAATAAACATGGTCAATGATAGATAAGTATGGTTGATCAGCATGTTTGCCAACCTTCAGACATCATACTCTAATATGATGATTAATCAGCCTGAGTTCACAAAAAACTGAAATCACTAACTTTCTGTATTCTGTTTGGTGGTTTATGATGCTTTTCAATCATTTCTAGCCTATTTGGTATAATATGTAATTTTACTTAATTTGTTCGACATCATGATAGTGCAGATTTTTCAACCAATGGTTATGACATTAATGCCAGCTAGATAGAATAAAGCTCTGTCTGTCATGACAGTAGAACTGTACTGAAGGCCTTTCCTTTACTCGGGTGACTCTTTACAGCCACCTGAAGGCAGCAGGTATCTGTTAAATCTACAGTATCTGGAGTGATGAAGTGGCCTTCAGTACAGTACTATTGTCATGACAGACAGAGCTTTATTCTGTCTAGCTGGCATTAATGTCATAATCGCTGGTTGAAAAATTAGCATTATCATGATGTAGAACTACTCGGCTACAGCCTTTCTAATGGAGTGAAGGGATCAGGTGGAAGTGTCATGTGTGTTGAAAGGAGTAGCCACATAGTGCTTCTCACCTGCCGACATAAAGAAACAGCCCATAGTAAGGGTGTGAGAGAAAATTGTCAATTATGTGAGAGTTCTGTATAACATCTGTAGAGACCCTCCCTGTTGTATAACATCTGTAGAGACCCTCCCTGTAATTTATCACACACTTTTTGGATAAAAGACATTCATGTGTTAATGAAAAGAACAAAACAAAAAAATATCTATGTATGTATTTATTTGTGTATTTATTTAGCCTATTTATCTTCTACTGTTACTTTGATCCAGTGCTTAAATAATGTTACACTTTTATAGAATGACCAAACTATCTTCTTGGCTTTTATTTTGACATGTTTGCCTTCACTTCCGGGTCACGTGACTGCCGTTCTCCGCTCTTCGATTCAAAACAGAAAATGACAGAAAGAAACTTGAAGAAACTAAATCGGATCGTTTTTTTAATTTGGTTTTTTCGTTTTTCGTTTGGAAACAAAAAACAAACAGCACCACGTGATTCCATTTTTCGTTTGTGGTTTAAAACGAAAAAACGAAAAACCCACGTGACTTCCGTTCTTCAATTAAAAACGAATAATGAGAAAAGGAATTCGCAAAAACAAAAAACGGCCCGGTTTGGGTTCGTTTTTCATTTTTTGATTCAGAAACCAAAAACCAGAAAACGGACGTTTTCTGTTTTTTGGTTTAAAACGAAAAAATAAAAAAGCGTTTTTTCCTTTCTGAATTCAAAAGGAAAAACGGATTATCCGATGATACCCAGACCTAAAGGGACGACCACTCTACCCACTGAGCTACTGCGGCCCCAAAGCACTGATTAACATCATATTTTTATTAAATTTATTGAAAATTACTTGTGCGACGCCGAAATCTGTCTCGTGCTGCTTGTATGAAATGCTCGCCTTAGTTGCAGCTTTCACTACACAGTAGCAGGAGTTGGTTGGGCTTGACGTGCCGAGACAGCTTGTACACGACCCAAAGCCTGTCTGGCCTCACGTGGTATGAGACTGTAATCCACTACCTGGAAGACAATAAGTTAGGGGAGAGGACTAACAAACCAACTCCAAAACTTACCAGAAGCCAGAAATGTTGGAAGGTTAGGCTTGGGGTTAGCAACCCCAACTTGTAAAAAACCTATATGCTACAGAAACGTTGACAACAGAAAGACAAAATCAAATCCTGGTAGAGGAGGGTTCCTCATCAAGAGGAAATATGACACTGTGTGATGAAAGCCACAAAGTCAAGGAAGTCACAGAGCCGAAACCCCTTCTGTCAACCTAGGGACATCCGGATTGGAACATGGATCGTTAGGACCATGTATGAGACCGGAAAGACCATGCAAGCAGCAGCAGAAATGAATAGATACAACCTAGACCTGTTGGGAATCAGTGAGACAAGATGGATTCAATCTGGACAACAAAGACTGATGACAGGAGAGCTGCTACTCTACTCAGGCCATGAAGAAGACAAAGCCCCGCACACAGAGGGAGTCGGTCTTCTTCTATCAAGAACAGCACAGAGAGCCCTGATTGGATGGGAAGCACATGGTCCAAGAATCATAACAGCTTCTTTCAGAACTAAGAAGCAGAAGATCAAGATACTCCAACATGTTATAAGGACCAGGATCAGAGTAGAATGGAGATCATTTACACAAGTACCATTTTCCCAGCAGGCAAATCCGAGGTGCCCAGAAAATGAAATCGCAGAACACTAGAAACCTAATCTATCTTGGTGATGGGCTATGTATCGACACATTACCTGGGATGGATGGCGAAACGAATTGGAGCTGAGACCAGCAAGGGGACATAATGGATATGGTCGGCATGGGTGGTCATATGTTTAAATATATAGAAAGCGTGGACCAGCAGGGTAGGTTTGCACTTCTGTTATTACGGTATCATTAATGGGTGATTCATCCACACAAACTGTAGAGTTCTAACTTTGCCACCAGGGGGCGAACAAATGGTAAATGGACTTGCATTTATGTAGCGCTTTTCTAGTCTTCCGACCACTCAAAGTGCTTTACACTACATGTCAGCATTCACACACACTTTCATACACTGATTGCAGAGGCTGCAAAGGTGCTAACTTTGCCCATCTCAGGATCTAATCTGAATACTCATTCACACACCGATGGCTATGCCTCCGGAAGCAATTTGGGCTTAAGTGTCTTGCTCAAGGACACATTGATATGTGACCTCGAACCACCGACCTTCCGATTGGTGGACGACCTGCTCTACCCTCTGAGCCACAGCCGACACCAATAAATCTCACAGATGTAATGCTCTGACATTCCATGAATTCTTAAATATGATGAATGAGAGACACAGACGGTATATTTACAACAACATATCCATATATTTGTGTCCGACAGTCAGAGAAGATAACAGTCGATACATAACGCACAGTGAGGGCATTCATACAGTTGAGTGTTTATAAAAGTGCCACACTGTGTGATGTGTTTCTTGACCCCCATACACCTCCAGATCCATGCCAATATTGAGGTCTTTTCATTGATAGTGCTCCACGTTCTTTCTTAGGGCAGACGCTGGGATTTGATCCGTTTCCCCCGCGGTAACCCAGAATTCTCCACCGCGGGCTCAAAGATGCATATGCTGTCATCCACAAGGTAGTTAAGTAAATGACCACGGGGAAAAGCGGGACTCCTCATCAGAAGAAAACCAGATATTTTCCTGAAAGTAGGTAGAGTATAAGCGCAGCACCAACGAGACAAGAGGGTGGTGAAGAATCGACAAACAAGGAATTAATTAGGCCACATCAGCTGGGGTGAAGTCTTTGACTACGCTCTGGTCAAAGGAGCCATAAGTAATGTCTTGTGTCTCAAAGGACCACTCACTCATCACGAATGGATCAACTGCCCTGATAAAAGATGATTCTATCCAATACCCACAGTGGGACGATGAGGAAGAGCATAGCCATTCTCAGGCCCTGTTCAGACCCGGTATTAACATGCGTCCCGAATGATCTGATGACAAGTGGACAGCTTTAATAACGTCTGTTCACACCTGGCATTAGAATCGTCTCCACTAGGGATGTCACGGTACCAGAAATTTAGTAGTCGATACCAATACCAGTGAATTTCCACGATTCTCGATACAAAATTCGATACCACGGTAAAAACAAAACAAAACAACAATAAATCCCATGTAATTCAACACGTACTCTTTTATTAAAAACATTTGAACATTACAACAAACAGAGGCATGTAGCCTTTAAGTAATAAGTAAAAAGAATTGACCCATTTTGTTAATTTTGGCGTATCAGCAGCATGTTATCAATCGATAGTCAGACGACGGACACTACATACTGACCATGAACGCATCTGTTCCGTCAGCTCAGAGTAGTACCCAAGCAGGTGATGGAAGCTTCAAAAACAACAGATCTTCCTCTCAGGTTTCAGTCCTCACACTCCGAAAGCTAAGCACCGTCAGCACCTTATGTTCAATGCCGTTTCAGAAGCACAGCATCTGCAATTTCATTGTTATTGGACCCCTGCAAAAATCATTATTCCAGATGGGCTACGGTGGCTTGATTTGCTCTGGCATTATACACCATGCTTTATAATCTGCATATCAATTTCTACGCAGTGAATATGCTTTTTTTTATTCAGTCCTCATTCTGCGGAGGCAGAAAAGCTGTTATTCGTGGTAATAGTTATTGCTTTGGAACAATAGCCATGGGCAGGCTGGGGGAAATGGTTTCCACATAAAGTGGCGAGTGTGTGCCTCCACCTCCTGCTGGAGTCGCTCGTTCTCTTTGTATGCAAACACTCGGTTGATTGTAATTCACCTGCTTCTCTGTTTTCAGGATTCATTTTCACCAGCAGGGGGCTGTGGTTAACAGTTAGTAACCCACAAACGCAGACAGACACCTGCTGGTGTGTGTGTGTGTGTGTGTGTGTGTGTGTGTGTGTGTGTGTGAGAATGAAGGCATCTAATGATAAAAGATTCAAAAACTAGAATGGCCCTCGGAGAGCGCAGACCTAAAAAACTTGACTTTAAAAACAGATCACAGCTCACAGCTTGCGGTACCGCGAGGTGGTCGGCTTATCATGGACACGGTGTGTTTCTGTGTAACGTATCGGCGGATGCCTCTGTCTTTCAGCAGCCTTGTTATGTCTGTATAACGTTACACTAAGTTGTCTCTCATCCATTCATTTTTTCAACGCTCTGTTTTAGCGCATTTCGACGGAATTGCAACGGAATTGTGTTGCTAGGCAACAGCTTGGGTCCATGTGTACTTCCTGTCAGCTGATGTCGTTCACATACACTGCAACAGGAAATAAACTGGGACACATTTAGTATGTTCACGTTTAAAACTGTGAAATGGTCTAAATATTGTAGATTTGTGACATCACAAATGGACAGAAATCCTGACGGCTTGTTTCAAAAGCACAGTTTCTGAATACGGGCTGTGTGTATTTCTCTGTATATTGAGTGTTTTGATACTTTCACAGTATTTATTTTCTATATTAATTTTACAATATGGGGCCTTTAAAAAACAAAGTTTGCTTTCTTAGTTTGTTTATAAATTCCAGCATTTTTAATGCCAAGTTGAAAACGAATGGTTTGAGGGTGCACACCAGTCACCAGTACAACACAACTTGAAGCACTGAAGTCATGCCTTTTATCTGTAGGCGCTTATTGCATCAGCTAATATACAAAAAAAAAAACGGTTGGCTCCAGGGAGGTAACGGCACAATCAGCAGCATAGTATCCCAGATAGAAGCAGTCATTGTGTTTCATTTGGTTGGTTGATAGCTTTGGGGGCTTATTGATTTAATCATTATCACAACATTGATCTGTCCAGATCACAGAAACAACCAGCACAGCACTTCAGGTGGTGGCTCTGCTGGAACTATTGCTGTGACCACATATTGTTAAAGGGGGACTTCAATTGTAATGACCTGACCTAAATGAGTATTAAGCTAATCAATGAATGGTACCAAACGATTATTACACCGGAACGTTCTGCATGCAGTTTACTTGTTCTCTCTGTGTTTGTGTGGATTTCTATTGGATGGATGGATGGATGGATTTTTAACGCAAGTGATTTCGGATGTTGTAGAGCTTTTAAAGCCAGAGTGAAGATACTCTGAGGATCTAAGGAATCCATTGGTACCAACCATAGCTTATTGCAATAGAGGCTAAATAACGCTCATTTAATTTTGGCGAGGAAAAACTGTAAAACTGACCTTAAGATATGTGAATGTAAATGGGTTCTATGGGTACCCACAAGTCTCCCCTTTACAGACATGCCCACTTTATGATAATCACATGCAGTTCGGGGCAAGTCATAGTCAAGTCAGCACACTGACACACTGACAGCTGTTGTTGCCTGTTGGGCTGCAGTTTGCCATGTTATGATTTGAACATATTGTTTTATGCTAAATGCAGTACCTGTGAGGGTTTCTGTACAATATCTGTCATTGTTTTGTGTCGTTAATTGATTTCCAATAATAAATATATACATACATTTGCATAAAGCAGCAACTTTATGCAAAGAGAGGGTATGAGAGGAATGAGGGTATCTGCTTTGAGATGTGACATTGTCCTGAAAAAGGATCAGTTCAGTCTAAGTAGTTTGCTGTGAAACTGTCACTTTTCATGTCATATTATGTAAAATGACATGCTGTTTTTACTTCAGCTCTTCTCAACTTCAATGTTAAAAAAAGGAGAATTGCACCATCTGCTGGACGAATGTCTCCAGTTCGTCTCTCAGGGCTGTGATGTACAAGCCAGTGGCCGGCCCTCAGTATACATTTTGACTCGGTCTGCTATTACTGCCACATTACTATATAACGTATGAACCGCTCATATTGCTGCATTTACTTGTACCTTAAAGGTCCCATATTGTAAAAAGTGAGATTTTCATGTCTTTCATATTATAAAGCAGGTTTAAGTGCTATGTAAATACTGTGAAAGTATCAAAACACTCAATCCACAGAGAAATACCAACAGCCTGTATTCAGAAACTGTGCTTTTGAAACAAGCCGTCAGGATTTCTGTCCATTTGTGATGTCACAAATATACAATATTTAGACCAATTTCACAGTTTTAAATGTAAACATTCTAAATGTGTCCCACTTTATTTCCTGCTGCAGTGTATGTGAATGACATCAGCTGACAGGAAGTAAACATGGACCGAAGCTGTTGCCTAGCAACGTAATTCCGTTGAAATGCACTAAAACAGAGCGTTTCAGGCAGAGAGTAAATACAGGTATATTCAGGCAGACTATTTGAGAAACAAAGTTTTTTTTAACATTAAAGCATGTAAACATGTTCTAGTAGAAACATAAAATACAAGTATGAACCTGAAAATGAGCACGCTATGGGACCTTTAAAATTAACACTATTTTTTGTGTCCCAAGTCCCAACATCTCGTTTGAGATAATTCAATATTGTAGCCAGTTTTTAACTTTTTTTTTAAACTGATATAACTCTTTATCAAAGAGTTAAATCAGTACAAATTGTGTTGATGAAACTCCTTCACTGCTTTAACTTTCCAACAGCTCCATCAGAAACTTTCATGACATATTGACTTCACATTATGTTCGTTCCATTTCCACTTTTGTCTCTTAAACCTGCAGTAGGCAGAATGTTTTTGGCATCATTGGGCAAAAAAAATCCATAATAACCTTTCAGCATATTGTAATTCAAGTGTTCTGAGAGATAACTAGACTTCTGCACCTCCTCATGGCTCTGTTTTCAGGCTTTAGAAAATCTAGCCCGTGACGGGAGACTTTGACCAATCACAGGTCATTTCAGAGAGAGAGAGAGAGTTCCTATTGGCTGTTCATTCAACGGAAGCAGCTGTCAATGACTCGCAAACTCTGTGCAAACTAAGCAGCGCTGATCAAATATGAATCAATATTCTCTTACTGTAATGCCTATTTCATTCCTCAAATGTTTCCAGAAACATCTCGTAGTGTACTGTTTAGCTGTAGAAAGTTTGCTCCGGCTGGTGGGCGGTGCTTGGTATTTCCTCAACTGATCTCAACATGGCTGCCGGGTCACAAATGTTCTCAGTTTACAGCTAAACAGTACACTACAAGATGTTTCTGAAAATATTCTATGCGTGAAATAGGCATTACAGTAACAGAATATGGATTCAAATTTGATCAGCGCGGCCTAGTTTGAGCGTTTGGTCGGAGTTCGCGAGTGATTGACAGCTGCTCAGAGACGGCGAGGCTCCAGCTCGGCTCTGATTGGTTGTTTTCCTCCTGTGTGTGAAATCTTGCAGATGCCAAGGTACGAAACGCACCAGGTGTTTCATTTACTATAATGTAAACCCATCTGCGGCAACAGTAAACGGGCCAAGAAGGTGCGCCGGGAGTGTGGTGACGTAGTTTAAAGAGTGAAAAGACACACGCCGGGCGGCCGGTGAGGGGAGGTGGATGGATCCAAAAACACAAGGCTTTCATCCAGGAGACCGCTGTTCATGTCCCCTGTTCACAACCATGTAGTTCTTTCCTAAACCTAACTGTAGTGGTTTTGATGCCGACAAAGTGACGCCATAGGCGTGACAAAGCATCGGTATGTGACGAGTTGGGATGAGAATATGTAGGATAAAACTAGATATGGTGCACAACCACACGGGCATCGAGTGGCTTCCATGATCAGTGTAGCAGGGTTAGGGGGTTAACCCTAACCCTAAATGGCTCGACTTCCGTCTGGAAAAGTACGCGGATCCTGGGCAGATGGACTGTGGATGAAACATGCGCAGTAGCGTCCGCTCAGTCACATGACTCGGTCACAGGGACCCAACGTCACGCCGTCGTCACGGCTTGCGCTCAAGCCCTCGGTCTGGGTCTCACTCACATGAACGGAGGAAGGGAAATAACTCTGGATTCAGCTATTAGTGTGTTTTACAACTTTAAAAACTTAATTTTTTAAGTAAGGGCTTATTTACCTAAAAAAAAATGATCCGCTGAGTTACAGACGTCTCTTTCCCAATGTAAGTCTATGAGGAAACGTCTTTTTGGGCCCAATGGCATCACGTGACGGACACGGAAGTTGCAGTACCGCGGGGTACTTGTGGCCACTACGAAAGTCCGGATCGACGACCGGCGCTCTTCCTGGGGGCTTGGGGCAGACGTGTCGCATGTATTTCAGCCGTAAGTATTGAAAACACGCTTAGTATTTTATTATAGTTTTTTCATTTGTTGAACATGGGCGCTGATACATAAAAATGAACTAAACAGGTTTTATTTCAAAACGGCGATGCGGGGCGGTGGGCAAGTAATGTAATTGGCGTATGCTCGAACCGCGGAACACCGACTACCAGGGTAAGCCTACGCTGAACTGACCTAGGAGATGTTCAAATCACTTCACATACTAGGAAACTCTAGACTTGTACAACCAGTTGCTACCATGATGCTGACTAGGGATGCACCGATACCACTTTTTTTCAGACCGAGTATAAGTACATGTACTTACATTTGGGTACTCTCCGATGCCGATACCGAGTACCGATACGAGTACTTCTCTGTGAAAGAAGGCCAAAAGGCCCTCATTAACAGCCAACTGGAGGGTGTGATCAACACACGACAGGCTGGGAGTCCCGCATACGAGGCGGTGCGCAGCGACCGGCTCCAGGCCGGCTTGGAAAGGCTCGGAGCGAAGGTGACTCGCGGCCGCAGCTTTACAGCGCTCCCCGCCCGGCTCGCTGCGCCCTCTCTCCCCGCCGGGTAGGAACGGGGGGTAAAGTGGTATCGGAGTCGTTGTATCGGAGCCGCTTTGCGAGTACGAGTACATGAGCACAGTATCGGACCCGATACCTGATATCGGTGCATCCCTAATGCTGACCATTGACCAACGCTGAAGAAACTGCAGAACTCCCAAGTGTGACTAGCACCTTCTGTGAGTGCATATCAAACAGCTGCTCCTGAGGAGTAATAATGCTCTCCCTTGGATAAACAGAAAGCAGAAAAAGCTTCTTGATTGGACAAAAAGGATTATTAGTTGCTATGCAACACCATTTGAAATGCCTACTGGGATTTGAGCACATTATGGCCTTGGCCCGTTTCCAAACAAAAAAAAATGAGTGCCCAATTTGTGCAATGCTGCTTTCACAACAGAGCTGTAACAAGGCCAACTCTGACACATATAGCTTGTCAGTGCTAAACATGAATCCCCCAGGCAGCTGATACTGATGGTCCACTGCTCACAGACACTGGTGTGGGCACAACTCTGACAAGTTATTTTAAATGAACATTTCCATTATGTATGCTACTCAGTTGAGCAAACTTTCAGTACATGGATACTGCAGGAATTTGGGGATTATCGGCGTACCATGGGCAGACAGTGCCGATGGAACTACTTGGGGCAGCGTTGCTCAAATGGGGGTACAAGGGTGTACTGCAGGGGGTACGTGAGATTTTTTTTCAAATGTTAATTTAAGAAATATCAGTCATGCATAATTCCTAAAATAATTAACCCTGTTTCCAACACAGGAACTTTCCCCTGGAACTAAGAACCCAGAGTCTAAATTAAGTTCTGGGGACATTTTGCGGGGACTTTTTAACCTCCAAAAAGGCCCTGGTTTAGGGGTAGTACTTTCTAAAAGTACCGGAACTTTCGGGGTGGAGTTTGCAGGGATGACCGTTGCTGATTGGTAAAACACACACAGCGCCACTGCTTCAACAGCTTCAACTTTTGTTCCGCTTCATTCATAAACAAGGAAGTACTCTGGTATCGATTTAGGACCATTTTAGGACGAGAGAAGAACATTTCTCTAATATTCACGGGTCTTTAGACCGTGGTGGAAACACGGACAACAATGGGCTGAAGTAGTTCCAGGGACTAAAAGACCTGGAAACTTTTGGTGAAAACCCGGTTTTATACTATAGTAAGTTCAATTAAAAAATACAAATGTAAATTTGATAAACCACATTTTTATTCAATATTAATATTTTTGATGTCATCCTTATCAAATGCAATCATGCACATGACTACGTTTGTTCAGCATGACCAGGAAGCTGGTTTGGATACCGAATGCCAGACGAAAATCAAGAAAAATTCAATTAAAATTGATTTTTGGTTGAAACATAGCATCAATACAAGCTGAAAACACGGAGAAAGAAGTGAAAAAGAAAGTGAAAACAGTGGCAATAAAAAAGTGCAACTCATCAAAAAGACGCAGTTCATAATGACAACAAATTGGTTTGGATTTAGCAAATGCATGGCTTATTTCTCACATAAAATGTTTTCAGAAACACATTTCAGTGAACTATTTTTGTGATATAAGAGAAGAAAATGTATGAATATTTTTAGTGCTTTATAACTACAGTGCTATAAGCAGATTATAATACATCATAAGTATGTGTATAATGCATTATGGATATTTATGAGTGCTTATAACTATAATTATTCAGTGCTATAAGCAGATTATAATGCATTAATGCATTATAATTGTTTATAATGCATTAAGGATCTTTATGAGTGTTTATAACTATAATTATACAGTACTATAAGCAGATAACAATTTATTATAAGCATGTTTAAAATGCATTATGGATATTATGAGTGTTGATAACTATAATTACACAGTACTTTTAGAAGCTTATAATTAGAGCTGCACCGATACCGATACCAGTATCGGGTCCGATACTGTGCTCATGTACTCGTACTTGCAAAACGGCTCCAATACAACGGCACCGATACCACTTTACGGTGGTGCGCCCAACCCCGCTGGGCCGGGATCCCACCTCAGCCGGCGTGCACAGGCCCTCACTTTCATTGCGCCACAGGGTTTTGCTTGCACCATCTGACTCGCGCATGCGTTAAGACTCCTTGGTCTCAGCACGACGCGATTGACTGAAGACAGTCCGCGCTGTAAAGCTGCGGCCGCAAGCCACCTTTGCCCCGAGCTTTTCCAAGCCGACCTAGAGCTGGTTGCGGCGCACTGCCTCATATGCGGGACTCCCCAGCCGCCGTGTGTTGCTCACACCCTCCAGCTGGCTGTTAACGACGGTCTTTTGGCACAGAGAAGTACTCGTATCGGTACTCGGTATCGGCAATACCCAGATGTAAGTACTTGTAATTGTACTTGGTCTGAAAAAAAGTGGAATCGGTGCATCCCTAATTATAATTTATTATAAGTATGTTTATAATGCATTATTAATATTGTTAGTTATAAAAACTATAGTGCTATAAACAGATTAAACTGCATTATAAGTAAGTATGTTTATGATTCATTATAGTTATGGGCGTCAAAGAAAATGTAACCAAAAGTTTACACTATACTATAAACACACTCTACCTATAGACAGTAATAGACTGACTACACTACAGCTCACAAGGATATAATAAACTATATATTATACTATATCATTTTTTTTGCGGAGCAGGCGTACATGTTTCCCAGGTGTCTAGACACAGCATCATGCCTCTGTGAAATTTTTATTATTACTCCATGGCACTTGCAATTTACAAAAGCGCCAGACGGTGGCGCCAGTCCCACAGTTTAAATATACTGTGTATGCCTCAATCTAAAGCAGAGGATTTGGTTCATCTGAAGATCATCAATGAAAATGTATTTTTACTTAGTCCCCCCCCCACATGTAAATGATAATTTTCGAACAGGGGGCATCAATAACTTAAAGGGGAACACCACGCAAATTAAGTATTCCAATATGTTATTTCCATGGCGTAGGAAAGTTCAATAAACATCAGTGAACATGAGCCAGAAACCAGAGACGTAAGTCTCAAACTTGTGATGTCATAGGCTATAAAGTCTGGAGCTGCTCCGTAGACAATGAATGGGAGACACACAGAATGTTTGTTTTCTTTTTTTATACCCAATGATCTACCCTTGTCAATGAGTATAGAAGCAAAGAGGTGAAACTCTGGTGCTTTTTTGACAACAGCCACTAGATGGCGCTATGGCAATGAGTCCATGGCTATGGATGTATAAAGAGACGTCTGTAAATCAGAGGATCTTGGGATCTTTTTTTAGATAAATGAACTTCCCAGTATGAACACTTAAATAGCCATCATGTAAATCATTATGTCCTAAAAGTTGTAAACTGAACTAACAGCTGAATCCAAAGTTATTTTCCTCGGCATAATGAACGTGCATCAGACCTACGGGACCGCACCGCCCTGCACACTCATATCCGGTTCTGCCAGCTTCCTGTTAGCTGTATACGGCTGTAAAACACAACCTCTTCTACATCCATGCTCTGTGGTCTATTGGACTCCATTTTGGATCCTTGACATGAAAAAGTTTGAGATTGCTCTCAAAATCTGTGTGCTGGATTTTTCTAACTTCCATTAATTTCCATCGCTCACTTTATGCTCCTCTGGGAATCAGCCGGGCAAAAAGGTTTAATAAATAAATCAGTAAATAAATAGTTATAGTAGTATGCATATTTGTAATATTTTTATTGTTCAACACAGACCATTTCGGTAGACATTAACTATGACAATAAAATAGAGATAATTTTGTTTTACTTTTGTACAGCACTTTATAGGCGGAGGTTTTGCTGGCGTCCGGTAGTCGTTTTCAGTTACGCTGGAAGTCAGTCAGAGTGTGGGGTGCTGAGAGAATGTCTAAAGTGGTGGACACACTGCCCGCATGAGGCTCGCGTGAGTCTCGCGTGGCGTGTTGTTTTTTATTTCGGCGTCCATGTTAACAGGTTAGAGTGGACACACTGCCCGCATGAGACGCGCGTCATAAATGAATACAGTACGAAGTTTTAATTGTGGATTATTACTATTATTTACTAATTACCACACGTTTCTGAACCTTTCTCTGTCTAAAATAAATATAAATTATATTTATCATGAAGTTAAATGGCCATTAAAAGGCAAACTCTATGTAGAAAGAAAGGGCTGTCAGCAGCAGCAGAAACACAGCTGACAGGTAGCAGACACGCTCCCGACAGGCAGCTAACTCGCGTCTAGTGTGAACACCCTAGGTGTGCATCACGCAGCCACGACGCGACGCTGCCGTCAGGCGAGCCTCATGCGGGCAGTGTGCCCACGGCTTTACACAGTCTCACGACAATTTAATCTATTTGATTCGTGTACATAGACCCGAATTTCTAATTTTTTTTTCGTGGCACTCAGTACGACTTTCAACAACGCATTTTTTTTTTCCTACCAATGTCCAGGAACACGTGACACACATGTCAATATCCGCTCCTGTCCTTTCAAAATAAATATAATTTAGTTAAGCTAAGGAAAAGATTGCATTTTTTGTGCATTTTCCTACGAATGCCCTGCAACATGTGACGCACGTGTCAATGTCCACTCCAGTCTTTTCAAAATAAAACTATTTAGGCTTAGCGGTTTGGGTCAACATAACACCGGAAGTGGCGTAACTTAAGTACAGAAGTTACGTGACAAATACATCAACTTTGACTTGTGGTTTCACACGGGACATGAAAACACCGGTGTCCTGGGCAAAAGTCCTGTGTTTTACCCACCCATCTACCCAAATCTCCTCCCTACGTGGCGTTTGCCGCTCATTATACTTTCCGGTTCACAATTACGTGGATTACATACAAATTGATTTTGTGTTGACCACCACGAAAATAATAAGTGAACTCCGTAAATTTCGTGACTATTTGACAACCTGCTGTGCTGTGACTGTGGCTGATTATGTGGAGCCACAGAACGTTTGTTTTCTTTTTTTATACCCAAATGAGCTTTATTATATTGTAGTGTTGTCAGTTGTGAAACAAAATTTTTTTCCCATGTACTCAGAACATTCCCCTGGCTACTCTCAGTGTCATCTAGAACATCTCTCCCAGTTCATTGTCTATGGAGCAGTTCCCCACTTCATACCCTATGACATCACAAGTTTGAGTTTTTCGCGCTCTAGTTTTTGGATTTGGGAGTGCTTTGTTCATGTTAACTAATATTTTTTTGGACTGTTTTAGACATTAGGAATAACATGTATGGATTTAGAAAATGGGCGTATATTCCCTTTAAACCATGTTCCAAATGCTCAAAATAATTTTTTGGGCATCAATATTAAACTACACTACTGAGAGCAGTCAACCTTGATAGCAAGTCCCTGTGGAACTAGATACTCGAGCACACGCACACGCACACACACACACACACACACACACACACACGTGTTCACGCGCTCCCTGCTCGCTGCTGCTGATTTGTCAGGGAGAGAAAACTGTATTTTTTTTTTGTTTAACGCCTTGTGCACGAAGTGGCGAGGAGCTCCTCATCATCACCACCACAACACCACCATTACCATCATCAGCACCACAGATAGAGCAGAGCCGCCGCCGCTGGATGGATTACCTCCACAGTCACCTCTCTCTGGATGCTTTTGCGCACCTTGCTCCTCATTTGATTGCTCGTGATTACATGATCGCCCATCATCATCATCATCATGCCGCTGATTTGAGAGCAGCTTTTTGACTCCGGAGTGAGTCGCATCGCCGCTGCTGTCTGCCTGGAGGAGGACGCGCGGCGCGGCGCTGATCATCTGGAGAGCTTCTTCTTCTTCTTCCCCGCAACAATTTGTTGCAAACAGCTATGTTTGGGGCTGAAGTCATGGTGCCGGTACCGCATCGGCTCCTCATGGCACCGTGAGAGAACTTTCCTCCAGACTCCCCCTCCCCCTTTTGTTCCTCCTTCTTTTCTTGTTTTAGATGTGGATCTTTGGGAAATCCTCCACCGTTTCCCTCTTTCAATTATGTTCACTTTTGCTGCCTTCTGCTACATGCTGTCTCTGGTCCTCTGCGTGTCCCTCATCTTCTTCGCAATATGGCACGGAGTACTTTTGAATTTTTTCTCATGTTTTGTAACTAGCGGATGGATCTGATCATCGGGGGGGAAAGGTGCGCAAATGAGGACGCACAGGTGCGTAATTAGTGGCCGATTTCAAATTTCCAAATGTCTTGTAAAACATTAGGATCATTTTCTGGCAGATATCTCCCTTCAACACGACAGGTGCGCACCTGTATCTCCATCTCCATCATTCACACATGCATCACCTCTTTTCCTCTCATCTGGCTACTTTCCACATGCATGCTGACCCAATTTGATATGCAGAAAGGCTTTGCAACCCTGTGCTAGATAAATTAACTCCTCCTACTCCTTTTCGGACACTATAACTCTTGTTTTGTTTGTTATTATTTTGTATCTGTTTTTAGTTATTATATGTTCGAAATAAAGTCTTTCATTCATTCATTCATTCATTCATTCATTCATTCAAACGACCTTCCTTCCAGATCAATTAGGAAACCTTGTAGTGTAACCTCCACCCACCCCCCCCCCCCCCCCCCCCCGCCTCCCTTCTCATCTCCCTGCTCTGCCTTTAATCAAGCCTCAGCTCAGCTATTCACCAGTGCCAATATTGACTGACTGGCATTATTATATTTGAATAATCTAATTATTTGCTCCCAGAGCCACATCTCCATCATGCAGAGAGGGGGGCCTTATGTAAAGACAGATTTGGGTCAGGTCTTCCAGCCTATTGCCCCCACGAATCTGCCTTTTGCATGGAAACAGAAACTAGACCTGATGCACTTGGGATGACTGATCCTCTGGCAATTACAGCTAAGAGTCGGGTCTGCCTGTCTGTCAGACAGTGGCCGATGTGTCTGCTCACAGAGCAGAAATAACAGCGAGAGTGAGAGTGCAGACACCCATGATATAGTACAGTTAGAACTGAGTGGTAGTGGCAAAAAAATAGACAGCACCTTTATGATGCTAGTGACACTGAGAATGAAATTCATCGCCGAGAGTTCATTATAGAGGGACAGGAAAACCACATCACCTCCCTTAGTTCTTGTCTGTGATGTACATTCAGCACTGGATCACAATGGAACATGTCATTCTGTAGCTTCAGCAATAATCCACATCGTACCAGGCTTTTATTTTGCATTCTGCTTAAAACGGCAGAAAACAGCAGAGATGTGCCTCCTCCACTGATTTCCCGTTTGTGACACACTAGACGTGCAGCATAATAAGCCGGTGGTGGCTCCATACTGCGAGGAAACATCATTAAGGAGAGGCTGAGCGCGGGAGTGTGTGGAGCCAAGGCTGCACGTTAACCAGACAGCCACCTGCCAAACGCTGGGAGATTTTGGCTGCATAACTCTTTCACTTCTATCAACCACTTTGGCAGGTAGCCACATCTCCGTCGCGCTTTTGTTTTTATCTTCTTGAATTTCAAGAACTCTGTCTGGTTTCAAAGAGCTGCTGAATCCTGCTGCCACAGTGGCCACTTGACCAAAAAGGTTCATTTTTAATGCCCCCGAACAGCGGTGCATCGCTGAAAAGAGCAAGCGTGCTGGCCCACTCATTGACAAACTACCCAGGGTAAAAATCAAACTATAAATAAAGTGAGTAAATTAACTTAAAAAGACGAGGTATGTCACCATACCAGAAATTTAGTAGTCGATACCAATACCAATGAAATTCCACGATTCTCGTTACCAGTTTGATACCACAGTTAAAAAACAAAAGTAAAAGTCCCATGTACTTCAACATCCATTCCTTTAACTTCCTAACAAACACCGGTATGCAAATTGGTAAAAAACAAGTCATAATTTCCTCTGTGTTATCTCTTTTATATTGCTGTGAAAACATCTCTTTCAAACAGCTGGATTTATTCAAGCTTCTAGCTAAGAATACATTTTTACAAGATTCGATTTTAATTAGGGCTGTCAATCGATTCAAATATTTAATCGTGATTAATCACGATTGTCCAGCGTTAATTGCCATTATCTGCTCAAGATGTACCTTAAAGAAAGATCTGTCAAGTATTTAATACTCTCATCAACATGGTAGTGGGCAAATATGCTGCTCTATGCAAATGGATGTAATTATTACCTCAACCAAGGCCGAAGTCTGAGGAAGGAGGTCATGTTTTACCCGGTGGTAGTTTGTCTGTTAGCAGGATTACTCCAAAAGTCTGCAATGGATTTGACTGAAATGATTTGGAGGGATGGGGTGTGGCACAATGAACAATCCATTAGATTTTGCACTGGCTCGTGTGTTTGACCAATCATCATACACTTATGTCTCTCAGTAGGGGTGTAACGATTCTTCTACTACATCATCATATCAATTTACATTCCTACAATCCAACTACAAGGATAGGTACTCGGCAAGTTGTCCTTCACGGGAGAAGTATGTCGATCTAAAATCGATTTGCAAGGTAAATAATCGATTGTATCGATACTACGAATTTGCACCTTGTATTTAAGCACGACAAACGTTATACGGATGTATTTTTTTTATCACTTTTAATAGCAAAGAAAGATGTTAAACGTTACTCTGGTTCACTCTCTGTGTGTATGACGTCATCGACGTGCGCCAGCAACGCCAATCTCAGAGAGATGACGACAAAACGAAGCATGGCTGATGGCGAGGAAGAGCAAGACGAGCGAGAGATGTTCGAGCTGCGTTTGAGGTCCAGCGTGGAAACATTTTGGCTTTTGCAAAAAAAAAAAGGGAGATAATAAAATTCTGGCTGTTTGCAGAATATGCAAAGGCCAGATAAAATAGAACGGCAATACGACCAATCTTTCCACGCACCTACTGACAGCGGTTTAACCTGCTGCTTCAATTCTCATTTTCACTATTGCTCTACCTTTGTAGTGCAAATGAGAACAATATCAGCAGGTTCAACCACTGTTAGTCAACCTGAAATTTGTTAAATACTATTGCTCTACCATTTATATTGAAAATGAGACCAGAAGCAGCAGGTTATACCACTGTTCATTTAAAGGGACTGTTTGTAACGTCTTGCACGTATAAATCATTGCAGGTTGGTGTCCCATGTGTGCTCGTGTGTGGCTACGCTGTTCAGATGAGACTCCAACACAAACTACACGGAGGCACCACAACCACAAAGTTATGGCCTTTGAAATGGTGTCCGACGTGGGCGCATTTCAGTTGAGCTGAAGCCAACAAACGTCTGCTTCCTGACTGTCAAAACGGCTCACAGGGGTATGTTTTGCCAGACTGATGTTTTCCTGTTAGCTAAAGCTGGTTAATATTTCATTCTTCTATTTCCCCCTTTCAGTCACTGATCCACCCTTGCAGTGTTCTCAACGACTTTAAAAAAGTGAAAAAAAAATAAAATAGATTAAAATATATATATATATATCCTTGCAGAGAAAGATCTCTTTCATTAAAGTAAATACATAGCATGTAAAATCAAAGATATATATGTATATAGGGCTGTCAAAGTTAACGCAACATTTAAAGTCAGAGTTAAGCAGGCTCAGTTTTAAAGCTTGAGTGAAGATACTGACGTCATATGAAACTAGAAAAACCTAATGAAATATTAAATATTTTAATCGATTGACCTAAAAAATATATTGTGTGACCACACCGCAAGAACTAGGAACGATTGCAGTTCTTAAACGGACATTTTGGTGGACTTCTTTATCTCCTATTTCAGAGTAGGTACTCTATTAGCACAAGCTAATGGGCTGGTTGTGGTAGAAATCAACCGTCCAGAGATCAAGTCTTTTAAAATAGACCTTTATTACGAGTAACAGAGGCCGAGTCAATCTGCAGAGTAACTGGAGTACCAGTGAAAACACAATGTCTACAGTATATGTCTATAGTATTACAGAATGAGTAAAATAGTTGAGAACACTCCTCCTAACTGTTGCCTACCCTTGTCTCTTCTTTCTTGTCCCTTGGGTGCTATTCTATCCACAAAAGGATTTGCTAATATCTTAGTTAAACTCTTTATCTGCCCCGCTGATGACCTGTTGACAGATTAATAGTCATGTTGGTGAAACAGGAAGTTCATGCTCTGGGCATTGTGCCTAAAGTCAGCAAAGGTGTTCTCCTTTAAACTGCAACTGTGTGCAAACTGATAGGAAAACAGTGAAAAAGCAGGCTATATAAAATGATATGTCCAATACGCATAATTCATTATAGGTCACAGTGTGTGAAAACCAGTACATGGTTCCAAAACTTGAATTATTGCATCATTGTGTATGATATGTTTCCTCCTGCCCTGACTATTCTGCACATTCCTGTATCGTCATATTGATCGAATAACATTTAGAAAACCAAAAAGGCGGGTTTTTGGTGTTTATTTTCATGACAAAAGCCCCCTGTAGTCATACGGAGTAGCGCCGATGAACGCTGGTCCTTCTGGTATCTTAATCGATTGATATATATACTGTATATGTATATACGCACCCCATAAGCAGTGATAAAATCACAACATATCACAGTCTGAAGTGAGCTATATTGTTTTTGTAAAGCGGTCATCAAATATGGCAATATAAAAGTTATAGACACATTCCAATGTAAATAGTTTTTTATCAATAAATAATAATAGGCCCTCCTTTCGGCACATACTGAGGCGGTTGCTATGGAACGGTGGTTGCTATGGAACATACACTAGCAGCTAGCATATTTATTTTCTCATCACAGGCTAGCGTTATATTGATTCCATTATTTGTCTCTTTATTTACATTACTATATGTTGCCATTTACTGTGCAACCACTGAGAAACCAGCGTCAGGAGGATGACTTTGATAACTGCTTGCATTAGGCTTACCACCATCCCCCCTCTTCAGAGGACTCCATGTACTTTGTTTTTATTCTTTTTCAAATTAATAGCCAATGAAGGTAAAAAAAAGTGATAATACTAATAATAATCATAATCTTAGTCAAACCATATTACTTTAATAATAATAATAATAAAAAAAAAACGAAAAAAGTAGGGTGAATAGGCTGGCCACCTTAATGACATATAAACCAATAAAGAGACAACAACAACAACAAAATAAACCTTTCAAGAGTGGACATGGACACATTTATGTAACCAGACAAATATCAACAATGACAGAAAACAACGAGCTGACAAATATAGAACAGAGACATAGAAAATAAGGTCCCCTTTTGTTTAAAGGGACTGTTTGTAACTTCTTACACTCTTATAAATCATTGCGAGTCGGTGTCTGAGGCGCGATCGCGTGTGGCTACGCTGTTCAAACACAAACTACACAGAAGCACCAAAACCGCAAAGTTCTATCTAGTGAAGCCCGTCTGTTAAACAGTGTTAACTCTTCCTGCTCCAGCCCCCCCGACCGCAGTCAGAAGACACAGAGGAGACTGTAGCTTTGGTCTCCAGGACCGGAGTCTCTGCTGTACTCTGCTCCTCTGCCTGCCTTCACTCACACACCGCGCTCGTTCTCACTCGCTCCACTCTCACGTGCATGCGCTCACACTCCACACTGCAGAAGAGTTAGTTTAGCTCTGAGAATATCTAGTGAATGTACAGTGGACGTTTGAGCAGAAATAACTGCTGCAGCTCCTCCAGACCAACAGAGGTTTCCCGTGTCTTGTGAAGTGACGGGGCTCCGGAGCGAGTAACGTTATCGTCTCCGAGCAAAACTCCGGTGTCTCCCCTGTTCCCTCCGGCCGCGGTCGGGAGGCTGAAGCAGGAAAACACAGGATCAGCATTGATTCATGGAGAGACCTTCGTCTGGTCAGCTAACATTACTGCCAGGCAGCTGAAATATAGAGTGATATTGTGGTTTTAGCTGACGTGTGTGGCCTCACTGTTTTAACCGATGCTCGTTCTTATCTATGTAGAGAGCGAGCACAAGCGTGAGCAACAGGACGCTGACTTTTCTCGACCTAACGGCCACAAGGTGTCGCTGTAAACAAGCATTTCTGATTCTTACATAGAGTCCCTTTAACTATGTAAAAATGGGTTATATGAAAGGGGTGGGGTTGTAATATGAAGATGATAGTAGTGACGGGGTGGCATTTAGCTCACCGGCAGATTAAGAGGGCAGGATAAGATATGAGAAATGTTTATTGAATTCCAGGTTGATTATTTTGTTAGGCAGAGACTTGCTCTAGTGATTTATGTTCTGAGAGGAGGTTCAACCATTGTTTTATAGGGAGGAGGTGTCTGGATTTCCAATTCAGGGGAATAGTTTTCTTGGCGATAGCTAGAGAAACAAGAAAAGACGTGTTGCTTGGTGTTATTAATCCTGACAGGTCACCAAGAAGGCAGATGGATGGCGATAGTGGAATGTTACATGAGAAACATTCGGAGAGTTTAGCTGTTATGTGTTTCCAGAAGTTTTGAGCCGGGGGGGTAGGACCAGAGGGCGTGTAGATAATTGTACTGTGAGTTAGTGAATCCCATTGCATGCATGTTATGGCCTGTGAGATGTGTGCGGTGTTTTATCTTGCATTGGATCAGTTGTAAATTGATATTTCTGGTCATTTCAAAGGTAGATTGACCTTTACTGTCTCTCAGAGGCTGCAGCATGATCAGTTTCCCACCGAAGGAATCCATCGGTACCAACCGTGTCATACTAGCTTGTCGGGGAGGAGGCTAAATAACACTCCAATGTTAGGCAAAATTTTGGCGAGGAAAAAACTGGCACGGCCATTTTCAAAGGGGTCCCTTGACCTCTGACCTCAAGATATGTGAATGAGAATGGGTTCTATGGCCACCCAGAAGTCTCCCCTTTACAGACATACCCACTTCATGATAATCATATTCAGTTTTTTTAATGCAGTATAAATGTGTTATTTTCTCCTATTCTAAAATGGTGTGTTTGAATATTTCTGCATACTGGGGTCCCTAAACAGTCTTGGAATTTCATAAATTGGGTATCACTGTAAAGCTGAGACTCTTGTGGATCCAATTAGCCCAACTCTATTCATGTGTGATGATGTCCCCATAGCATCCATTTCATTGTCGTGAGACCATTTCTTTTTTATTTGACCTCACTGTATAAAATGACCTGTGGTGACCTCTAGGATAATCACAGCCTCATGAAACTTTACAGCCACAAACTATAGACCTAGAGCATTCAGAGGATGGATGGCTTTCCTACACAGATTGACAATATGGGGGTTTCTGAGTAGTTTACACAACAGAAGCATTCGCCATCCAATTGCCGAAAAATGCAATTCTTGCAGAAATCTCCAAATGTCAAAAGTTTTTGATCCCAAATCACAACATTTCTTTTTCTATGGTGTTCCTAAAGGTCTTCGTGTCTTAATGTGGTATTTTGGAGAGATTATTGATCATTTTTATCTATTCTCGAGTGGTAAAAAATGGTTACATTTAGCACCAAATCTGTGTAACAAATGGTATCAACCCCAAAATTGCTGCAACAATTTGAGACATAAGTCAGCATGTGAAGCTCACTGGAAGGGGAGCAAGCCCTTACATAAACTTTCATGTTTTACTTATTTATTAATTAATTATTTTTTATTTCTGATTCATGTCTAGAACAACTTGACACACAGTGCTGAGCTGCATCTGCAGGTTCCCAGCTTTCAGATGATGTACACCACTTGTATGTGACATCTACTGCTAACCTGCTATCTCCCCCTAAAGACCCCCTGTACCCACCTAAAAAAAGACAAAAATCTGTTAAACCTGTGGCGTGAAATAACGCATGAAAAGCCTAACATGCGTTATCATGACATGTGGAATGTCCCCTAAAATGTTGTGCTCTTTATACGCCTTCCCTTGAGATCAGATTGGCTCTTCTGCAGACATAAAGAGTGGCTTCATCTGCTGGAGTGATGTGCACATACTGCACACAACAAGGCTTAATGGATGCTCTGGGTAAGACATGCATTATGCATATGGTGGGGTTCAATTGAGGACAATGTGACCTGGGAGGATTTTTGCAGTGCACAGTGAGAAATGACTAAATTTCATTTGTTTCCAGGGTTGTACCTTTAAGGCACCCAATATTTAGAGCATAATTTATTTCCCCTTTTCTTTGAAATGGCCAATTGCTACTCCCTTGTTCTGCATAGTCTTGTTTTGTTCCACTGTAGCCTACCAGTGGGAACCAGCAAGTATTTTATTAGTACCTGATACAGCTAAATTACACTGTAAATTGCAGGCTGTTACCAGTTAGTCAGTGCAAAATTTCTCAATTATTCCCGATCATGATTCAGCATTTGTCTTTTCTCTCAAAAAGGAAAGGGGAAAAAAAATGTTGAAGGATAAGTACAACTAAATTGGAGCTGGCCATAATAAGCTGCAATCGCCTGGAATCACTGAGCAAAAAGCCTCACCCTGCCACTGGATGAGTAGGTGATGATGGCTTTTCTATTGCAATTTGATGTACCTGTGATTGAGTGGAGTGCACCATAAAGATTGGGGATTTCGGCTGATTCATTCCCCAACAGCCAGCGTCCTTGAAAACATCTGTCAGCGCTGCGAGGGATGGATCGGCTCCCAGAAAAAAAAACATGCTGCAGAGTGATGAGGTCCAAGGTGAATTCTGGGGGAATTACGGGAGCTGAAAAGTCAAGAGAAGTTGCGACTTGTAGCTGGAAGTTTGTCAGTTGTAATCCCAGTCATGTTCTGGCTGTGCCAGTCTTTCTTATTAGTTATATTTTATGTGATTTTGGTTTGTGTTTGGTTTCTTTTATATCCTCATTTCAGTTTCCTGTTTTATTTTGTAATTCACTCCTCCTGTGTCTTGTCTGGTTTTACTTCCCTCCTTTGTTTGCTTTCCCGCCTTTTGTTGATTGTCTGCCCCGCCCTGATTTGTTTCACCTGTGTGTAATCATGTCTTGTATTTAAGCCTGTGTGTTCCCCTCTGTCCTTGTCGGTTCGTTTGTCTCTCCAGCCCCGTCTACCTTGTCCTCCATGTTTCCTGTTACCTCCTGCTCTGAACATCGTGTTTCCCTGGTTAGTGATTTTTGGTTTTGGTCCTCTGTTTGGTTTTTGTTGTTTGTTTCTATTTGTTGTTTTGTACTTGGTTCCCCTCCCTGCCTTTTGTGTTTTGGATTTTCAGCTCTATTAAAGCTCGCTTTATTTTCAAACTACCTGTCCTGCCTGTTACTCTGCGTTTGGGTCCCCTTGTAAACTCCACATACGACAATCCCAGTTGAAATGTATCCGTTGGAGAGGTGAATGAAGGCTCCTCTTTCCTGTTGTGTAAAGTTTAAGGTGCCCTGGAGAATGGCAATTAACCCCCAACTGCTCCAATGGACCAACTCAGTGGCAAAGATGCAGATAGTGTCACCTGGACCAAAGGCTTTAAAGGGACAGTTTGGTTTGGGGGAATGTTACTACTTTTTCCTCTTACTATGCCAAAGAAAAATATTCAGAATTTATTCCTAATATGTTTTCTTGCAGTTTGAATGTATATTGATGCATCAGTCCAAAAGTTAAAATGTATTGAAAAAAGATAGATGCAAGGTGTATTTCCACACTGCTGTCTGTATTGCAAACTGAAATTCTCCAAGATTCCATCAATGAATGAGATTCAACCCCATCCAACAAAAAAGCCCTTGGTGAGTGGAAGTCATTCATTGAGTGAGTCTTTTTATTGGGGTTCGTCTGCCTTTTTCTTTCGGACTCTTGTCTGATGAAGTTGTTTCAGAAAAGTTTAGTTAAATGTTGGCCACATGTTTGTTGGTGTCGTTTTAAAAGTTGTTCCTCTGTGATACTATGCAAACTAGCAGCAGGAATGTTGTTGTTTTTTATATTGTTACATGCACGTTTTGAGAGTAGCAACTGGAATGTAATGCTTTTAGAGTAACTGGAATATTCACTTTTTGACAGTGGCAATGTTGCGCAGTTCTCTGTAAGAATATCTGGAATACGCACTTTTGACAGTGGCAATGTTATACAGTACTCTGTTGGAATAGCTGGGAAATGCACTTTTTGAGAGTGGCAGCTGGAATGTTATGTATTTTGTCCTGAATTGTTTTAATAAAAAATGCTAAAAATAAGAATGCTTCTGGTGGCTTAATTTAAGACAAAATTGCTTGTTTGTAGTATGCTTTTTGAAGAAATTGTCTTATTTTCAGCAATGTTAATTATTATTCTTAGAGTTGAGGTATAAATTCTTAGTCAGCTCAATCATGAAAACACAATATTAATTTTAAGTAAACATTTCTTACATAACAGTTTCTTTGCTTTTAATAAGCAACATTTTGGCCTATTTTTCTAGTTTTAAGACACATTACAGTCTTAAAGTGTCTAGATTTTTGGTCTAGTTTTAAGAATTCTAGCCAAGAAAAATTTGCTTACCCCATTGGCAGATTTCTTTGATCAAAACAAGAAAGTTTGTCAAAATTTAAGAATATTTTGCCTATTTCTCATAGGGCAGTTTTTGCAGTGTAATAATTTCCAAAATTCACAATATATTTTATCTAACAAAACATTCTGCTTCAATCCATATTTTTTGGCGTTTAGCCTTTCAAAAACATTTTCACTGAGGTCAAAAACCTGCTCTCCCGCTTGCTGCACACAAAGAGAGGCACACACTGACAAGTTATGGATCAGCTACGCAGTCTTAAAAACATTAAGATTCCTTTTAAAGAAGGATATATGGAAAAAATATTTTAGCCTATTTTAATACAATTCAAATTGGGCTTAGAGGGAATTATTTTCACCAGACATCTTGACCAGTGTGTGTGTCTGCTCGTCTCTTGCTCTCTCTCTCTGGGCAGGAAAATCAAAAGGGTTGGCAAGGATGGGATGCATATACAGTATATCATTTATCAGAATCAGGCTAATTTATATCATATATAAAATATACTTTAGTCCTATACTGTTTTTGTATATTGTCAGTGTGTTAGAGACCACCGATCAAACTAAATTATTTAGAACGAATATCGGCCGATAACGATCGGTGACCGATTTTGTTCCAACAAGTTGTGTACTTCATCTAACCTGTTTGCGCAATTCATGGATGCTGTTCCTGGAGAGTAGTTTTGACTAGTCCCACCCTTCATACAGTAAACTTGTAGCAGAGGTCAGCATAGTTGAGGGTCAAAATTAAAAGTTTAGTTGAATGGCTCGCCAGCTGCCCGAGGACACAGCTGCTTAAATGAAATTTGACCTGATGATGCAACTGGATGAAAGTGAGGGAGTTCATCCTGTGGGTGTAACTGGAAGTGCGAAAAACACACTTTGCGCGTAATTTCTGACTTCCAAAATCTTGACTACTTTACCGTTACTTGTCATTGTTCAAGTCAACACAAAAGGAGAAAATCTAAATGGACAGGCAAACACTAAGTGAATTGGCCACCGACAAAAAAGGGCACTAGACTGACTAAATAACGCTCTTAACAAAGCAGAACACAATGGAGTAGAGGCAGCTTGGCCTACCGCTTTAGGAGACCAGTGGCATGTCCTGAGTCTAGTAACTCCAATGGAGGAAGTGAACGTGAACACAGATTATGACTGATTCTTTCGCCCCATAGTCACCAAAGTAAATATTGGATGCATTTTTCACGAGCCACATATCTTCCCGCACATGCTGACACTAAAACGTCATTTTTCAGATGGACAAATCAGGAGAAAATTAACTTTGTTTGAGACCTTTCTCTGTCTCAGCAACACTGGCGACTGAAGTTCGCGAATGCCCGAGCTTACTAATTTTTTGTAATGCTAAATATGACTGTTGGCTATGTAAATATCTAATGTTGGCAAAAGACAATATAAATACATTGTGCAAATATAACTCAATCTGCTTTCATCCATCCACACAACGTTCACAACACTACCAAACAAAGTAGGTTGATGAGGGGGGGCAAACACGCCATGACCACGCCCACTTAGGAGACAGGAAGTGTATACCATTTCAAAGCACTGGCGGAGCTTGTAATGTGTTATCTTTATTTTAAAGCATCTCTTTCGTGACATTGGGGAACATGAATATCTGTGCCATATTTAATGGCAATGCATCCAATTGTTTTTGAGATATTTCATTTTGATCCAACAAAGGCCAACTTGCTGGAGGTGCTTTGGTGGATCCCCAGAGTTATTAGGAGCTATTGTCAGTGAACCATGAATGTCTGTACCAAGATCTTTGATACAGACATCTGTACCAAATTTTGTGCCAATCCAACTAATAAATCTGGAGATATTTCAGTGAATAAATGAAAAAACTCGGCCTGCTGGTGGTGCAGGTCATATGTTTTCATGGCACTCAATCCTAATATTGGATTTGTCAGGATATTAAATAACAAAGTAGTGAACTAACCATCATTGCCTTCCCAACGCTAACATGGCTTAAAATATCCTCATCTACTAACAATACATTGTAGGGGACTCGGTCCTATCATTCAACAGAAAGCCCCTCCAAATGCAGAAAGAGTATAGAAGCAAAGAGACAAAACTCCGATGTTTTTTTGACAACAGCCGTTGCCGCCATTTTGGACTGAAAACGCTTATTATATCTATAATATTTTATTGTTCAACACAGGCCATTTCAGTAGAATACGACAATAGAACAGAAATATTTTTGTTTTACTTCTGTACGGGACTTTGTAGGCGGACGTTTTACTGGCGTTCCGGTAGTCGCTTTCAGTCCAAAATGGCGGAAGCCTAGCTCTGCTGCTGGGCGCTGATGTTGCAATGGAACAAACGATTGACTTTCACTTCTTATCAATATGCAGATGCAGACACATTAAAAACGGCATTAAACACGAAATGTCTCACTCTCTGCAAGAACATGAAATTGACAAATTTGCTGACCTTCAAGATGGGAAGCGTTTCTCGCCACCTCTGTTTGAGTTAGATTCAATGTCAGCGTCATATGTTGCCGACTGTGCAGCTGCTTGAAAATAGCTGAACAGCCACCCACCGTGAAAGCAGCAATTTTGGGATATTTTCCCAGCTACGGTGTCATAATCAATTACCAGCAATGTGAATGCTTGTCACAAGCAGTCAAATTGCTGCTGACACATTGACAGCTTATCTACCAGCACCAACAACAGTTTTATCACATCTCTGCCCCTCCCAATTACTCCTTTTAGGAACGGCCCCCCCTCCCTGTAATCACAAGGTGATTAGAAAGTACACTGTCATTTATACTGTATGGAATCACACTGGCCGCTGCTCATCTGACACCCTCCAAATCCAGCAGCCTCTTACCTTTATTCAGTCAAGGTTGTTACATTTCACGCCTCAACATTTGTACACATAATACAATTCAACACACCAAAATGTTTTATTTTAGTAACTTTTGGCAGCCTTTAATGAAGTAATAATTCATCATTTCTGTCAAGGCACTGAATCTGACAGTTTCATCTATCAGTGTACATAGTTCAGCCATAAAACAATGTGTATGTATGTGTGTGTGAGACAGTTGTCTCCCACATCTATGGATGCTATGTTGTGAACAGCTCTACTGCCTGTGTATGGTATGCCATTTCATTCATTATGAAATAAATAAATATGCCTATGAAATACATCCTGAAATAGATAAATGAAGCAATAAATATATAAATAAATATAGATATGTAAATGAGTAAAGTTCAATAAATAAATAAATATGCCTATGAAATACATAATTATGGCTATGAAATAAATCCTGAAATAAATAAATGAAGCAATACACATATAAATAAATGTAAATATAAATATGTAAATGAGTCAGTATAATTTAATAAATAAATACAAAAATATGCCTATATAATACATAAATATGCTTATGAAATAAATAAATTAAGCAATATGTATGTATATATATATATATATCTTGAATGAGCAGTTTTTTTATTTGTAACTTTGTTGAATAATATATCAAATTACAATTATTTCTTTGACGACATTTATAATCCATTTTCCACAGCTTAAATAAGCTTTATTTAGCCTAAATAAAATAACTTTTTCAAATTCCTTTAATTCAGATTCAGATCAACTTTATTATCCCACATGGGGAAATTCATTTGGTTCACTGCTCAAAACATGAGGTCACCATATAGTGATTTGATTACTAATAGTAAGTATCTGACACTCTGATTTCTGCAACATTTTGAAAAAAATAGGTGAAAAATGGATTAAAAATAGCCCCCAAAAAATTGCATTGAAAATAAAAGATTCAGTGGCCTCATTTCTAAATTATTATGGAATGTTATTTCTTCTGTACCCAGAATTTTCCGACATTTCTTCCCCTTCATATTCATGCATTTCCAGGCACTATATGCCCTACTTAACATTGCTGTTGAAGAGCCTCATTAGTGAAATTAGACATGATTAACTCCCCATCCAGTTCTTTCATCAAAGCAGCCTTCCCTCAATTTGGTGAAATTTCCTCTACACTTTCCTCAACATCTGTGTTCTGTGCAGCTTTGCAATCAAGGCTGCCTCCTCCGCGCCGGCGGAACGGGGAAGGGGCGGAAAACAGAAACAAAAACCCCAAAACAGAGAAACTGGGACAAGCAGACAGACGCACAGTGAGGGAGACATTCGTCCCGTATCTTTTTGAAAAGCTCTGATGAAATGATTGCTGATATGCTAGTAGAACTCATCTGGGAATGTTATTGATTTCACAGCTGGTGTCGGAACTCACGGAAATGGAATGGCTCGGTGATGCAATGAGATGAAAAGCTGCTCCGCAAACCTTTTACTACTGAGCTGCATCATAACCATGAAAATATGAGACATTTCTATAAATAGCATTTTTCTAAATTTATTTTAAAAAGTTATGAAATGTTTAAAATGTAAGATTGGGAGCATTTCGATTGCCTCCGCACGGCTCTCGACATGGCGACAGCTGGGCCGACGGCTCGCGGCTAACGGTGCTAACAGTGAAAACAACTGCTGACAGAGCTAACAGTGTTAACCTGGGGGGGGGAGATTCTGAGGGCGGGTGCTACGCTTTAGCAACGGCGCCGTTGGTTGGGACGGTGTTATCGGCTGTAACGAGCGCAGTGGAGGCTGTGAGCTAGCCAGTGGGGCGCGCATGCAAACACATGCAATTATCGTGGTTTCCAAATATATGAAATTTCATGACTATTTCACAAACTGCTGTGTTGGGTCAGCATGAAATCAATTCATATGTAATCCACGTAATTGTGAACCGGGAAGTATAGAGAGTGGTGAACGCCACGTAAGCCTAAGCCTAACCAAGTCTATCTTTTCCTAAACCTAACTAAGTAGTTTTATTTTGAAAAGACTGGAGCGGAAATTGACACGTGTCACGTGTTAAAGATTTGCATCTTTATCTCTCTGTGTTTAAAGGTATAATATGTTATATATGTCGGTTGCTGTCAACACCCAGCATTCAAAGTTGGCCCCTCCTCCTCGGTTCAACGAGGAGAGAGATAGATGAGTGCCATAGAGTAGAGAAACAGAGCGCCAGAGGTAAATGGGAACAAAAGATTGTTATACAGAGTGAAAGAGGAGAGAAAAGAAGTAGGTGGGAGGGCTATAGATGTTCCAGACAACAGTAGAGATGTTAGAAAAAGAGTGAAAGAGAAAGCTAGATTTGCATTCACAGAAAGGAATCTGGGAGAGCGCAAAATTTTGCATTCACTACCAATGAAAAGCCTACCGTGTAGCCATGACGGATAGACATCTCCGTTCAAAAGCTTATTAACAGCTGCAGTAAGTCAACTCGTAGTTTCTTCCTCACCATCACAGGCTGCCATTCACATGTCCAAAAGAGATTACTGCTGAAAAAGATGCCAGCATGCATAATAGAGATAATTGGTTGATGTTTGGAAAAAAACTAAGTTTAATTGTCAGTTTGGCATATTTTGCTGCATGTCTTGCATAATTTCTGTTATTATAAAATGGTAAAGTAAGCTACATTAATTTACTGTACACTTAGTACTCTGAAATTAGCATATAGCACATACTGTATGGTATTGGTACTGTATCTATGGCATTGCAACACGTCAGACTGTGTTTTGGTCAAATGGACGGTTGCACTGACAACACTGCATCTCTTAATAGCTCAGGACAGTGGTGTAGTGGAGGGTAAATGCAGGTATAGGTACTATACCCACCTTTTTTTGTTTTGTTGCAGTTAACATTATACCCACCTATCAGCCAAATGCCATTGGACCATTTAGGAGAGTATAGCCACTTGCTCCTCTGTAACCTACCTATCTCTACCAGTACACCCACCTTATCGACGACCACTACAGCACTGGCTCAGGGCCGTAGACTGTATATGAAGATGGACGACATGACAGCTCCGCAAAAGTGAAGCTGAAACATCTGGATCGCCCCCTGGTAGCTGGCTGCAGTAGAGGTCATAAACCCCGCCTCCTCCATATTAGTGGATGGGACATGGGCCAAACTAAAAAGTCAAAGAACACGTCAAGTAATTTTTTCGCAAAGATGGTTTCTGTCATTTTAGGTAGTTCTCATCACGCTGATGTATGTTCAAGTTTTGATTAGTTATTTGATGCTACAAAAAGGGGGTGAGAAGTCATGATGTCTCGCCTACAAGCTGCGGCCGTGCTCGGCTCACGATTGGTTTGGGCAGTTGACAGCTTAGCATAAATACTGGAAGCAGGGGGAAACCATTAGCCTGGCTCTGTAGAGCCCTCAGGATGCCAATTTCCGTAGTGGCCAAACGGTGGTACTACAACTTCTGTGTCCGTCACGTGATACCATTGGCCCCATAAAGACTTTTTCCCATAGACTTACATTGGGTAAGAGACGTCTGCGGATATTTAGTTTTTTGGAGGTAAATCAATTTCCCAGTATGAACACTTGAATAGCCTTCATTTCATTTGTTTAGGTCCTAAAAGTTGTAAAATGCACTAATAGCCGAATCCAGAGCTATTTTCCTTGCTCTGTTCATATGAATGAGACCCAGACCGAGGTTGGAGTGAGGGCTGGGAGGCGGAGTCAGCAAGCCTTGACGACAACGTGATGGCTGTGACCCCGTGACCGAGCCATGTGACCGAGCGGACGCTACTGCGCTTGTTCTATCGGCCCAATGGATGCGGAAGATCCGGGTACTTTTCCACTCGAACGTCGAGCCATTTTGGCTTCATGCTACTGAGCAACTTTCATAGGAATGAACTATTATTAAGTATTTTTGGCCTACTGCATTTCTGTCTGTCTGAGAAACGTTGGAGGATTCAGTGTGAACAATGGACAGATGGAGAAAGATAAATCTGCTTTGGAGTAGATTAATTTCATTATAATCATTATTGTGAATGTGTAAATGATAATTAAACTAATTTGTTAACTTGTTTCACATAATAATAATCTGAGGACAAATGATAGGACTTATTTCATTTTATTTGTTTATTATATTTCCTTAAACTTTATCTTCAGCATATATCTCCAGCCCTGTCCATGGTGCTGAATCGGCAGGGCTTTTGAATAAAATCAAGAGTTTTACCTCAGTTGGTGCGTGCTCTCGTCACCCTAGTTGTTAGATGTAAACTGATCCAAAAACAGCAATATCACATCAAACACACTGATGGAAGCATTGATAGAAACTAGGCTAGTGGAGAATGACATTTTGAGAGAAAAAACATTTTGGGAACAACAGGATACGGAATAAGGGGTTGTCGGACAAACGCGCTTTTGGGTCCAATGGTGCATTTTTCTGACTAGTGGGCTGTCAGTACCCCGGGTGAGCCTCTGTTCCACTAGCTTCTGTAATTCCACAGCAACACTCCCCAGTGTCAAGCTACGTATCAATTAACACGTGGAGAGACAAAACAAAGTCACTATGATAGAGTTTGCAAACACAAGTAACTGCACTTTAATCAAAAACGCATAGCTAAAATACTGAGGCAAAAATAATTAAGAAGCCATCAGTATTTACCCGCACTCCACGTCTAAAACAAGCCTACAACAACACAACGCCAGTGTGAGAAAAAAACGCACGGACGAGCCCCCAATTATGTTACGGCCTCTCAAACAAACAAAGGCTCTGGAGAGACCGAAGCATATGATAGGACACCAAGAGACAGTTCTGTGAGAATATAACAATCATTTTATTTTAAATCAGGACAAAAGCAACTTTCAAAAATTTAACTGAGTAAATAAAAAAACGTTAAAAAGCAGTTGAAGTCGCTGGGCCAGCCACGCAGTGGGCCGTCGCACCCAGCTCATCCCTCTAAACTCAAAAGCGTCTAATTTAAACCAAAAAGCATGGAAACTTAACTACCGGAGATCTTCAACCCAAAAACAAAGTCACAAACTAAATGCTGGGAAAAAGGTCATCTAAGATCAAAACAACTAAACAATGGAGACGGGAGTCTCCCGAGCAGTGCTGCCGGCTGCAGCCTGAGTGCCAGAGAGTGTGCGCCCGTCCCTTCGCCCTTTTTCTTCCCTCCCTTAATCAGCGCACCATCTCAGGTGTGCTCCTCCTGAAAAAAAAGTAGGTCAGAATGGAGGGGAAAGAAAACAAGTTCTGCTTTTTTTTCTTAATCCATATACTCGCGTGTGTGTGTGTGTGTGGGCCTGTATTACCAACGTTGTGGTGACATAAGCCTGTTTACACAGTCACATTGTCCTTCCAAATGGGGACAAAATGCACATCTCCATGCACATCTCCATAATGTAAATCATTATATTTTAGGGTGAGGACTTGGTTTAGAGTTAGGGTAAGGTTATGTTTAGGTTAAGATTAGATGTAAGGGCTAGGATTAGGCAAGTATCAGTTACAGTTACGGGTAGGGTAAGTCTCCAGGAAATGAATGTCAATGTAATGTCATCAAAAGTCATGAAAACTCAACTCTGTCTCTCCCTCTGTGTGTGTGTGTGTTTGTGTGTTTGTGTTCGAGGCCTGCTCCGGGCCGTGCTTCGTTTTGGCTCAACTGTTTTTAACATAGCTAGCTTCATTTATTTATGTTCTTTGTAACTGACAAACCGAATAATAAAAGAAAGCTCTTTGCATTCATTCTCTGTATGTATTTGTTAATATTATACAAAGGGTTTAACCTGAGCCAGGCCATACAACAAAGATGGTAATCATATCACATCCATACATGGTCAGTATTAAACAGCTGTTGAATAATAATAATATCTGTATATTTTTTTTATTATGCTGGTATCTGATTGGTACTCGGTAGCAGACCTCTTGGAGAAAACTTGTATTATCTCGTTCCCTCGTTTTATTATCTCTTTCCCTCGAGTTACTTTATAGAGCACTTCCTCCAATCATTCCGGACAGTCCACGCATTGCTGATGTACGGAGCCCCCCTAGATGATGAACTTCGGTAAAGCTGGAAAGATATCGACAGATTCAAACTTCCCGGATCAATAACTCATAACAGAAACGTTGTTAAAAACAAACGGCGGCTCTTTCTAACCGTAGTAAGGTTGACAATGAGCTACAACCTCATTTTAATCAACACACAGTATGGTAGACAACGAACTACAACCTCATTTTAATCAACACATAACACATTACATTGGTCTCTATGTGCAGCCGGCTGTGATACGAGTGGTCAGGGACCGTCTACAAAGTGCAACACTGAAAAGAGAAAAATATTCAATTGCTTCAGTATTATACAGTGCAGTACCACCAAAATTACTTCACACATCAATGATCTCCTCATAGTTGTACTACAAGATTTAGTTTGGAAAAATATGCTTTGCAAAATTTTGGTAAATTTCTTAATGGGAAAAATATTCAATAACTTCCCTTTTATAAAGTGTAGTGCCATCAAAATGTCTTAATTAGTTTAATAAGTATAATCAGGAAGAGACCATTGATGTGTGAAGGAAAAATCTGTTTTCATCGCATTATTATGCGGATTCGGATTCAGGGTGCATCCCTAATATAAATAAAGTTGTCTTTACTTTGCTGTGATGTTCATGACAACAGTTACTGTCTCTTTATCTGGATGGTTATATATTTTTAATTCTAAACACTTTTAGACGAGATAGAATTATAATAAAAATGTAGCACCAAATTAATCAGTTTGTAGCCAAATGCAGGAAGGACAGCTGGCAAAAGAAAATAAATTGCAGATGTGTGAATGCGTAAATGAACATAATTATTAATTTAACGGACTACTCAAAAGTCAGATATAGTCGTCCAGAAGTGTATTTTAATACGTATTTTGGTGTTTTCCAGGAGAACGAGGAGGAGGAAGTGCCCCACGTCACCCGCTGCAAAACACCCTGTACACCAGACTCACCCCACTGAAATATATCAACAATAAACAAATGAATTCATAAATACATCCGTGTGTTCATTTAACAACATGTATCATTAAGTGTATTCAATAACCCATTATGTATAGTAATTATAGTGAAAAATACTATAATTACTCGAGTAACGTCGTTACAAGCAATAATGAGGCATGTGTGACTATTTCAACCTTCTCTCAGCTGCGTCTCCGTCTCGGTGTGAAACGGACTTGAGAGAAAACCGAAAAATAAATATAAAAACATAATTCAAAGCGGTAAAAACCCACAGCATAAATCCAACTGTCCTTCCTGCATTCATCAGTTTAAACTGTTGTGTGTGTGTGTGTGTGTGTGTGTGTGTTCAAGGCCTGCTCCGGCCTGTGGGCGATGGTTAGTTATGACTCAACTGTTTTCAACATGGCTGCCGGGTCATAATCTTTCTCAGTTTACAGCTAAATAGTACTTTAAACTACTATGTTTCTTGATTCATGTTTCATCAGCGCTGCATAGTTTGACCGTTTGATCAGAGTTCACAAGCAGTGATTGACAGCTGCGTTAGAGTCTCCTCAGCTCTGATTGGTTGTTTTTCTTTGGGCACGGTGTAATTTTGCAAATACCATTATGAGCACTAAAACAAGGCAGAGGAAACTGATATCAGGTATCACTGAGTACGCCAGACTGAGCCGATCCAATACCATCATTTATTAACCAAGAAAAAAATCTATTTATTTAACCTGAAATCAATTCTTTGCTGATCCAAAACAGCAGCCTTCACTGTGCTGTCACCCTGGCTGTGTCATGTGTAGGGACCTGCCATTTCTGGTGGCAGACACAGTGAACTGTCTCCCAGAATCATGGAGGTATGCTCTCATTGGCTACAGTAACATTTCACCCAGAGGTGTGAAAATCACACAGAACAAAACCAGAGGAATGTCCTTTGTTCCCTCTCTTTCTTCTCATCTGCTCATCTCTCCTGACGTGTGAGAGGTGAGCTGCTGCGCTCTCTCTGCTCTTCATCTCCTCAACCCAGGCTGACCTGGTTGAGGTGAACGGCTCTCAAGTCCAGAACTTGCAAAACAGTTCTGGTTCTGATCAATGGCCTGTTAGGAAACAGCCATTGCAACCAAGGAACCAAACGGCAGACGACGCGAGTGCTCTGCCCTTTCCACCAGCTAACTTCAAGCTATCAAGCAAAGAAGTTAGCACCAAACTAACAGCAAAGACGACATCTTTGACTTGGAACCACAACTTCAACACATGGAATCACAAACCGGTTCTTCCATGGATTGGTAACGTACTGGGCCTTAGCATTAGCAATCGCACAGGGCTGAGCAAGACTGTCCAACTTTGATTTCTAGAATGTACTTGTATTGATTTGGTTTAATGTTATTCATTGAGTTTGACTGTGGTGATTTATCTGTATTTGATTTTTGGGTAACTGGCTTCGCCACATCTGATGTGTTTAGTTTATGCTTCACATAGACAAGGTCTTGCATGCAAACTAACCATCTTTTCTAACCCACTGCATATCTAACACACATTAAGATCACATACAGAAACTGTGAATTAGTTAAACATAAACATACAGCTTCAGATAATCTTAACCCCACATCACCCCCCTCTCTGTCCTAGAACAAAGAGGTCATGTGATGACATGCTGATGGCCATCTTTGATTCCGCCATCTTTGATTCAGCCATCTTTGTAGTTTTACAGTGCTCGCCATTTTGTTTGTAGGCCATACAGACATTTTGAGACAAGAACCCATCTTTTTTCCACCCCCCTCTCTCTCTCTCTCTCTCTCTCTCTCTCTCTCACACACACACACACACACACACACACACACACACATGCTTACACACTGTGTTTGGTTTGTTTAGTTTAGTTATTTAGTTAGATTAATATTGTGTTTTGAACCTTTATTAACTTGTAAATAAATGTTTGTGGAATATACATGCTGGTCTCTTTAATGTTGCACAAGAGTGAATAATGCCAACCTCTGCTATGTCAAGAACTCCGATATCCTTCAACCTTTACTTTCTATTTTGGTTATAGTTATTAATTTAATTATTAATCAACGTTCCAAATTGATAGTTTAGCATATATAATGAGACTATATTAACGTTTTGGTCATTGGTCCCTGATTCCAGGGTGGTGCCCCGTTTATTATTAATGTTTATTGATAATCTTTATTAATATTAATAATTATATTATTATTTATTAATTAATTTGCTAATAACCAAAACCTACCAAAGTAGAACCCCTACATAGTGGTGCCCCGTGTGAGGCATATTATTCTTGTTGGCAAATGTTCATAATTGTGCAATATTAATTTTCAGCATAATTTTTGGTCAAAAACAAAAATTTCATATTCCACTTCTAAACAAACCAAAAGTGTTTACATTCTACACCACTAGTCTTCCACAGGAGTAGAAGTCCAGCTGTACTTTTAAACAAGTATATTGTGGTTAGAATTGTTATTTGAGAGATTTTGAGTATTAACACTTTAAGCCTTTAAGGTGTTAATTTTAATAATTTGCTTTTGCTGCTAATTCAAGTTGACCTACGCTGTAGACCTTGAAAGAATTTTGGTTCAGCATTTGAATACCACGTATTCAATGCAATCTGGTCTAGTTGTCATATTTTGCCGTTAATCTAAGTGTTCCTTTAATGACACAGCGTGCCACCGGCCCTGTGTAACATAGAGAGCTTGTACCCTGCTGTGTAACTGCCAAGCATTCCACAGCCTGAGTTAAGATAAGAGCCACAGTGTGCTACCAGCCCTGTGATATAAGTTTGCACCTAGCTGTTACTTCCACATGTTCCAGCTTGAGTCACCTTTAAGAAACATCATCACAACTGTTACTGCCCTGCATCTCAGTTAGTGCATGTTGTGTGTAAGCAAGCTTCTTTTATAAACCTTTGTTTACTTTACTGGCCTTTTGTTGATGCCCACTAGAGTCACTAGTTGGTCCCCTCCTCCACAGGAGCTACTCCACAGGGAGCTACCCCCCATAGCGTAGGCCAGTGTATTGTTGTTTTGCTAGTGTACCTCCCAAACTACACCACAAGGTGTCTGCCAGCGCAACACCATAGCCAACAACATTGTTTTGTTTTCTACTAGACATCCTGTTTAGTTCACCCTCCATTCCAGGTTTAACAATGGATAACCCCTGTGTAGAGCTTTTTATTTCTTCCCTAGCACAGAGCCTAAACCCTGGCTGCCCTGAACTCATCAGCAGGTTGAGTTTCAGTGAGTGCAGGAAAGAAATGGAATCGCTCCTCACAGACAGGTTTGATGCGCAGACTGCATCCAAAGACTCATTGTTAAAATGCTTACTTCTGATTTTTCACAGGCAAACCAGTCTTGCCATTCAGAGTAAAGTAGCCCTGGAAAAAGAGGTAGATAGCCTAAGAACACAAAGTGCTAGTCTCCTCCATGAAGTTCAGACAGCTGATAAGAAAGCCATGCGTTACTTAGAAGACCTGCATTCAGCAGAGTTAGCTCTTTTTCAATATAAAGAAAAATTGTTAGGGCTTAGACTAGAATGTCTTTCCCCACCACAGTCTGTCAGTCACTGTGATTCTGGTTACTCAGATTTGCTCTCCTCACTCGATGAGAGGTTAACTCCCTCTCCACTCAGAAGTGAAAGATTTCCAACCGACTTAAAATCTTTGGGAATGAAGTCAGATCCTCAACCTCCACTGAGAGAAAGAGTGAACAGCTACCTGACTACTTATTGTTCTGAAACTGACAGTGAAGACACATGTAGTTTATCTTCAAGAAGATATCCTGCCTCATGTTCTTCTCAGCCACAGAGAAATGACACCTTCCTCTGTGCTCCTCCCTCCAAAAGTTCAGCCTGCTTCCCACTCTGTCACAAGGGTGATGACAGCTGTCCAGCCTCTGCCTCTCAGCCAGAGAGAACATTAGCATGTGATGCACCAGTGCATTGTAATGCTAATTTAGTCTTGCCTTCAGCAGAAAGGACCCCACAGGGTCCACGCCATGAAGTGCTGGAATTCATAGCTAAGGACATTGAATGTTTTGATCCAGGCAACTGTGATCAACACATTGATGACTATTTTAAGGAATTAGATCACAATCTAATTGACTTAACACACGCCACCCAAAGGGAGAAAGTTAAACTTGTGTGGAAAACCAGCTCTAAAGCTGTGCACAAGTTTATACAGTCACAACCTCCCAGTGTCAGAAATGACTATTGTGAGCTTCACCATGCACTGATAGAAGAATTCTCTTCCACAGCTGACGAGACCTCAGCGATGTGTGCAGCCCTTCAGATTAAACATTCACGTAGTGAGAATCCTAGAGATTACTACAAACGTTTAAGGCATGCATACTTCCAAGGTAAGAATGCGCCAGGCTTAGAAGAAAACTCCTTCTTCAAGTCCTTGTTTCTGCAGAATCTGCATCCCTGCGTACGTACTCACGTGGTACTAAGGACGCATGAGGGTAACCCCTCACTGTGTGAGATAAGGAAGATGACACAGATAGCTTGGGAAACTCTGGTCATTTCCAAAAAGGGGGGTAAATTAACTGAGCCCACCAGCTCAAACACTGACGTGTCAAGCAGATCTGCCACCTCAAAAGACCACCTTCACAACAGGTCGAAGGGGGGTCAGAAGAGGTTGCATAGGGACACCGAGCGTAACCGCCATGTCCCCCATTTGCATAGAGATAGGCATTCACACAACAGAAGTGTTAGAAAGCCATACGCTGAAATTCTGTCCCAGAATTGGCGTGACCGGTCTGACGATGACCACAGCATTTCTGACCACATTTCAGACTCTGAACAAGGTTCAGAACATGGACATAATCTAGCATACAGTGATAGCTACTCTGAGTGCCTCTCTGCCTCTGGCTACCTGGAGCGTTACAGCCCTGAGCCACGAGTTCAGCACGAGAGATCCAGAGCTACCTTCCCACGGTATTAGCTACACCTAGCTAACAGTGAGACTGACGCTAGATAACGGTGCCTTAATTTTCCTTTCCTCTTTTACTAGGGAAAACTAGAGTTTGTTAGCAACAGCAAAAACTCAACTCAGACACCACTGTCCAACTTTACAAGTACACTTGGACCAACTCCTTAGTAGTATCTTGTTTAGAGATCACTAGTGCACACACTAGCTTAGGACACCACATTATGACTGTACAGAACCAGTCATACACCTGTCCATATTGTTTTAGGTGACACTCCGCCTCTCACCTTAACAACTTAACACCTCTAACATTCCTGTTCTTCACTAACCTTATAAATAACAGAGAAACATAGTTAGGTATTTTATACAATGCTATTGTTTTTGTTTATCTGGTTTTATTTGTAACTTAGGGACTGTTCTTGCTTAGCCAGGATAGATAGTCTTAACCAATGCCCAATTGGTTAATGAACTGCCCAGACGTTACAAAATGGAATGAACTGTTGAATGAACTTTTTCAATCATGGATTTAACAACTTTTCAGTTGTCCCCAGGGATTGGACTGTACAACCTCCAGGTTGTTTCCAAGGATCTGTGAACTGTTCAACCTTCTGTTTTGCTCTTCAAGGATGACACACACCGTAAGACCACAACAGGGGGGATGTAGGGACCTGCCATTTCTGGTGGCAGACACAGTGAACTGTCTCCCAGAATCATGGAGGTATGCTCTCATTGGCTACAGTAACATTTCACCCAGAGGTGTGAAAATCACACAGAACAAAACCAGAGGAATGTCCTTTGTTCCCTCTCTTTCTTCTCATCTGCTCATCTCTCCTGACGTGTGAGAGGTGAGCTGCTGCGCTCTCTCTGCTCTTCATCTCCTCAACCCAGGCTGACCTGGTTGAGGTGAACGGCTCTCAAGTCCAGAACTTGCAAAACAGTTCTGGTTCTGATCAATGGCCTGTTAGGAAACAGCCATTGCAACCAAGGAACCAAACGGCAGACGACGCGAGTGCTCTGCCCTTTCCACCAGCTAACTTCAAGCTATCAAGCAAAGAAGTTAGCACCAAACTAACAGCAAAGACGACATCTTTGACTTGGAACCACAACTTCAACACATGGAATCACAAACCGGTTCTTCCATGGATTGGTAACGTACTGGGCCTTAGCATTAGCAATCGCACAGGGCTGAGCAAGACTGTCCAACTTTGATTTCTAGAATGTACTTGTATTGATTTGGTTTAATGTTATTCATTGAGTTTGACTGTGGTGATTTATCTGTATTTGATTTTTGGGTAACTGGCTTTGCCACATCTGATGTGTTTAGTTTATGCTTCACATAGACAAGGTCTTGCATGCAAACTAACCATCTTTTCTAACCCACTGCATATCTAACACACATTAAGATCACATACAGAAACTGTGAATTAGTTAAACATAAACATACAGCTTCAGATAATCTTAACCCCACATCACCCCCCCCCCCCCCCTCTCTGTCCTTCTTCTCAGAAGAACAAAGAGGTCATGTGATGACATGCTGATGGCCATCTTTGATTCCGCCATCTTTGATTCTGCCATCTTTGATTCAGCCATCTTTGTAGTTTTACAGTGCTCGCCATTTTGTTTGTAGGCCATACAGACATTTTGAGACAAGAACCCATCTTGTTTCCCCCCCCCCTCTCTCTCTCTCTCACACACACACACACACACACACACACACACACACACACACACACACTGTGTTTGGTTTGTTTAGTTTAGTTATTTAGTTAGATTAATATTGTGTTTTGAACCTTTATTAACTTGTAAATAAATGTTTGTGGAATATACATGCTGGTCTCTTTAATGTTGCACAAGAGTGAATAATGCCAACCTCTGCTATGTCAAGAACTCCGATATCCTTCAACCTTTACTTTCTATTTTGGTTATAGTTATTAATTTAATTATTAATCAACGTTCCAAATTGATAGTTTAGCATATATAATGAGACTATATTAACGTTTTGGTCATTGGTCCCTGATTCCAGGGTGGTGCCCCGTTTATTATTAATGTTTATTGATAATCTTTATTAATATTAATAATTATATTATTATTTATTAATTAATTTGCTAATAACCAAAACCTACCAAAGTAGAACCCCTACACATGGATGCCACTGTTTTAGAGCAGCAAAGAAGAACTGATAGCAGGTAGTTTCTCACATGATAATAGCAAACTACAGTGCAGTGCTAGTGGAGAGTGTAACAGTAACGGTAGTCAGAGCGAGGAAAATGTCAGCCATTTGGCAATATTTCACAGTGGAAAATCCAACAAGTAAAACGGTGATATGTACAGTACATAAGGGTTCCGCTTTGAGGGGTGGCAGTACCCTAGTAGGGGGTGTGGTTAGCACACAGGCTGTCCACTGAGGAGACAGCAAAGAGAATATGGAATTGTTATTTATTCCTAGCTTCATTTATTTATGTTCTTTGTAACTGACAAACTGAATAATAAAAGAAAGTTATTTTGCATTCATTCTCTGTATGTGTTTGTTCATGTTACACAAAGGGTTTAACCTGAGCCAGGCCATAAAACAAAGATAGTCATCATATCACATCCATACATGGTCAGTAGTAAACAGCTGTTAATAAAAATAATAATAAGAACTATAACTATATTTTTTTATCATTCTGGTATCTAATCGGTACTCGGTATCAGCCGATACCACAAGTTCAGGTATCGGAATTGGTATCAGGAAGGAAAACAATTATATCTGAACATCTCTAATTTTTTAACAGATGATCTGTCTCATGTGCAACTGTCAGGATATAATGACAGTTTAAGCAAATATGACAAAAAGTTATTTGTTGTAACTGTAACTTTAAGAGATGTCCTGTCCTTTTTATATCAGAAGAGATCATCAAGTTTATCCTCAGTTTGTGAGTAATAAAAATTATTTGATTTTTCATATTCAAGTCCAAAATCCCTTTTAGCATTTTGATAAATATGGGTTTGTCAGCATGATAACAGTGATGGGCATAAGATGATGAAAATACGTGAAAATACTCCAAGTGAAGTTTCTGTTGTGTAAAGTCTGAAGCAAACACACTTTAAATGCAAAGTTGTCTTTATTAAAAAACAGGAAATATGCAGAATAAAGTGATACAGAGTCTTAATATCCAATCATTCATTAACATTGTTGTTGAAAATCAGGAAATAAATGTTTATATTTAAAACGGTTTGATTTCATTGACAGCAAGTTATAATTACCAGTAGTTATACTGTAATATAATTAATCACATTGTTTTGTATAGAAAAAGATAAGAAAACAATTTAAAGAGGCAATGACCAAAATGATTTAACAATATTGTAGGACTTTGCTTTTCACTTCAGTGAGTGTTGAGAATTCTCAGGCTTGCCACTGATAGAAACACACGTTCTCCATGGTGCCTCGGTTGCCTTTGTTGAGATCTCTTTCGATAACCGGGACACCAGTCACCTTGTACGCCTTGATATTAGACTCGCCGAGAAGCAGGGTGATGGCCGTAACGGGATGTTTGACGTGGTCTTTCTTGTACCACAGGTTCACCCGGTTCCCTCCGGTCCCCTTGTTGAGGTTAACACTCACTGGCGTGTATTTTTGCGCATGAAAGGACTGATACTCGCTACTATCAGTGGAGACATTCAGTTCACTGAGTGCACGCTGGGAGTCGGGGGTCTGACGGTACCAGATGAAGACAAAGGATCCTCCTGCACCCCTGTTAGTATCTTCATCCAGACGGATGAAACCTTTCTTATAGTGGTCGGAATCTGTTTCGTAGCAAACAGTGGCAGTGACATCACAGATGTAGGTTTTCTTCTCTCTCTTCACCCAGAGGTGGATCCAGTTCCCTCCAGCCTTGCGGTTCAGATCACAGGTCAGTCTCTCCCAGCCATTCTTAAACTTCATGGCTTCATCGTCTGCATTTGTAGTGACATCAATGGCCTCTATGGGAGTATTGTACTCTCCGGACCCTTTGAAGTACCAAAGGTAGAGGCAGTCACCTCCTGCTTCATCATTGAGATCTTTAGGGATCTTTGTGTACCCTGCATTGATCAATCCAACAGCCATTTCTTTGTTGAATGTAATTTGGAGTTTGGTGATTGGTTCTGATCCACGTTTGAACCAAATGTAGATGTTCTTTCCCCCTGCACGTTGGTTCAGCTCAGCATTGACTTTTGTGAATCCTTGGTTTGCGAACTGTTGCTCATCAGCTTCATCAAGGGACACTTTAAGTTGTGAGATGTATGAAGCCATCGTGGGTAACTGCATTAAAGAAAGACAAACCATGAGTACACTGAATATGACAAGTTAGCAGCATGACTGTGACTTTTCAACTGAGCTCCAATATAACGATTAGAAATTATTATATCAGTTGTCAAATATGGATCACCATAACGATGTCTTAAATAAATTATTTTTCAAATGTGCATGCATGCTGCACTCATTTACACTATTTACACTGAATATAATCATTTAACATCTGAAACAGAAAAACACATGTTCCACAGTACTTACGTGTCTGCTGACAGTGACTGGTAGAGCGGCAGTAAGAAGTCAACTGGTCTGCTGAATTCTGTTGTATCTACCACAAGTCGGCTGCCTTTATATAGATATGTTGAAGGTCATTGGGTAATCACTACTTCGGAGGAGTCATATTCCAAAGAATAAAATACCTTACAAAACCAGTTTAAAATCATGATTACTTCCAAGTAAATGTCGTCACTCTCAACCTCTGACTTCCTTGGAAAAGAAGCCCCAAAGCTAACTTGGACCACGCCTTGTGTGTGTGTTTGTGTCTACCTCCTGAGCTCTCTTGAAGAACAATTTTATATCACAAGAAATTATCAATTTAATCTGAAGTTTGTGAGTAATAAAAGTGAAGGATTTGTTCTGTGATTTTTCATTTTCAAGTCCAAAATGTCCCTTTTTAGCATTTTGATAAATATGGAACCTGGTGTGTCAGCATGATGACAGTGATGGGCATAAGATGATGGAAATGAATGAATTTTCTATTGTTTACAGTCTGAAGCAAACACACTTCACATGCCAAGTTGTCTTTAGTTGACTTTGTAGTTTTAAGGTGGACAACACTTCTATAAAAATGTTTTATTGTTGTTTTATCGAATCTGTCTTGAACTTCTCTTTTATCAGCTGGTATGTGTTGCTCACCCTCAAAAACAGAAACAGGTTGCAGGACATAGTCAAAGTCCATCCATCCATCCATCTGCAACCGCTTATCCCGTTAAGGGTTGCGGGGGGGCTGGAGCCGATCCCAGCCGACATTGGGCGAAGGCAGGGTACACCCTGGACAGGTCGCCAGTCCATCGCAGGGCTGACACATAGAGACAGACAACCATTCACACCTACGGGCAATTTAGAGTCCACAATTAACCTAACCTGCATGTCTTTGGACTGTGGGAGGAAACCGGAGTACCCGGTGAAAACCCACGCTAACACGGGGAGAACATGCAAACTCCACACAGAAGGGTCCCAAGCCGGATTCGAACCTGCAACCCTCTAGCTGTGAGGCGCCAGTGCTAACCACTGCACCACCGTGCATAGTCAAAGTGTGCAGCACAATTGCAGGCAGCACCCTTAATGACTTGACTCCCTTGTTCCAAAGTAGGACCTTGAGGAAGGCTCAGTCGGTCCTCGCTGATCCTAGCCATTCCCTGTCCAATGAGTTCAGGTTGCTCCCGTCAGGCCGCAGATACAGTTTGCCTACATGTAGGACCAATAGGCTCAGAAATCCTTTTGTTCCGACCGCCATTGGTTTCCTAAAAAATGCCCTGTAATGTTGTATGTTGTAGGCCTTTTTGTATTTATTGCCTTTAATAGGCTATTTATTGTGTTTATTGTTGTTGTTTGATGGCTGTGTGTAACTGCTGACTGAACAACAAATTGCCCCTAGGGGATAATAAAGTTTTCCTTGACCTTGACCTTATTGAAAAGAAATTTGCAGAATAAAGTGAAAAGGAGCCTTAATAGCCAATCATTCATTAGCATTGTTCTTGAGCAATTTCAAATGGTTTGATTTCATGTAGCAAGTTTAACAATAGAACCCATATACCATTGATACTTTATGATATTACTTCTGGTCCAGCATTGAGATCTTTAGGGATCTTTGTGTACCCTGCGTTGATCAATCCAACAGCCATGTCATTGTTGAATGTAAATTGGAGCCTGGTGATTGGTTCTGACCCACGTTTGTACCAAATGTAGATGTACTTTCCCCCTACACATTTGTTCAGATCAACATCGATTCTCTTGAAGCCTTGGTGTTGGAGCTTTTGCTCATCAGCTTCATCAAGGGACACATCAACTTGTCGGATGTATTTGGCCATTGTGGGTAACTGCATTAACCCTCTGAGACCCACGCGATCCTGACCAACTTTACTGTCTTTCAGAGGCTGTAGCAGGTTCCGTTATCTTTGGGCCAAATTTTGCTGAGGAAAAACTGGCATGGCCATTTTCAAAGCGGCCCCTTAACCTCTGACCTCAAGATATGCGACTGAACGTGCGTTCTATGGGTACCCATGAGACTCCCCTTTACAGACATGCCCACTTTATGACAGCTATTTGCAGATTTGGGCAAAGACCATGCAGTTGTTTTAATGCAGTGTAAATGTGTGATTTTGCCTGTTCTAAAAATGGTGAATTGGAATAATTCTGCATACTGGGATCCCTAAACAGTCTTAGAATTACATAAATTGGGTATCACTATAAAGCTGAGCCAATTGTGGATCTAATGAGCCCAACTGTATTCATGTGTGATGATGTTAGTCCCCATTTCTAAACTTGGCCTTACTGTGTAAAATGACCTGTGGTGACCTCTAGGATAATCACAGCCTCATGAAACATTACAACCACAAACTAGAGACCTAGAGCATTCAGAGGATGGATGGCTTTCCTAGCTAGGTTTACAATAAGGAGGTTTGTGCAGGATTGGTAGGTCATCCAAGATGGGATAGGTATTCTAATAGGCAGCCTTGGCACTCATGAAAGGAGGCAGTTCAGGGTAATCTGTCTGTAGAATATAGAATAGTGAGTGATTCTTCACCTGAGGGGCTGTAATCTAGAAATAGGTCAAGGATTTACAGGATAGTTGGAGTAGGTGAGAACCAGTGTGTGTGTTTGTGAGTGTGATTGAAGACAGAGCTCCGGCTTTGGTGAGGAGGAGTTGCACACCTGTCCTGGACCGTCACCTAAACGTGACCTGGTAGAGGACGCATTTCCTCTTGCACTGAGGGTGTGTGTGTGTGTGAGTGTATTCTGATCACTGGCAAGAAGGTCGTACTGTATATCCTATACCGGATTGGCACTCAGTGTGATCTGGTGGATGGGGTACGATCGTCTGTGGACCACTGAAAGGAATAAATGAGTTCTGAAACAATAGTTGCTTAAATAAGAATACTATTGTGTAAGAAACAGTGTGATGGAGTGAGGTGCTAAATAAGCATTGGAATAAGACACTCTTGAGATAAAGGAGTGTCAGGAAGAAATTACTAAATTAGCAATTGGGCAGGTGAGAAGAGGGAGAAAAGAACTACAACTAGAATTAGATTTAGGATTAGATTTCTATGATACAGGCGCACTTATAATATACTTACACAATCAGTGCACACACACACACACACACACTTACACAATCAGTTCACACAAAGACACACACACACGCCCACACATGTATTCCCACGAGAAGGAAGTATTAAGAAAAATGCTCTTTTCTTGAGACACACCTTCTCCTAAAAGTCCTGCCAAGCACACAGTTATCTATTTCACTCAAAGCAGCCGTGATTTACACACAACTGTCAAAACACTAAATGGGAACCTGTGTGGGTGTGTGCATGTGTGTTAAAGTTTATGATTTCACCTTCATGACAACACGTATTTTTGCAGTAGTTGAAGTTCTTTGCAGACATTTAGCTACAAACTGATTATTTTGGTGCTACATATTTATTATGATTCTATCTCGTCTAAAAGTGTTTAGAATTAAAACAATATAACCATCCAGATAAAGAGACAGTAACTGTTGTCATGAACATCACAGCAAAGTAAAGACAACTTTATTTATATTAGGGATGCACCCAAATCCGAATCGGTTATTTGGGAAAGCACAAATAATGTGATGTAAACAGATTTTTCTTGTACCTTTAAGTTGCTTGTTGTTATTTGGGGGGAGCCATCAATGACATGTCCGTGCGTCAGATATTCTTCAAATCGATTCACAACAATTCAGATCTATTATTGAGGTGGAATTGCATTTATTTATCATGAAAATTCGCCATTTTAAATGCTGGTGTGACCAGGCCTTAAATGTTCAATCAGATTGAGAACTTCAACAAGCAAAAGAGGTGACGATAAGGAAATATATCTCACCTCCTTTTCACTAATGAAATGAATGGGGAGCAGATTTTGGTCACCTGAGAGCCATTTTATACTGTATTTATTCCCCTTTAATTTTTGGAGCATTTTATGCCTTTATTTGATAGTGGAGAGAAAGTAAATGTGGGGAAAGAGAGTAGGGGAATGACATGCAGTAAATTGGTCCGGCCAGCCGGGAATCGCACCGGGGACTTTCCAATTCATCTTTTTTTTCAGGAAACTCCTCTAGATGAGAGACAATCTATCCTTTATTAAGTGTCTTTCTCCTGACTAAGCCAAACCAAACCAGAGTGATGAAGGAAGGGAGGAAGAAAGGGGCGGAGGGTTGTTTAATAACACAGGGAGAAAGGGACGGCAAAAACGGAGGGGAAAGGCAAGTGTGAGGGATAGGATGAGAGGAAGACAGGTATATGGGAAGGAAGGAATAGGAAAGATGCTATGATGCTGCATTATTCATCATCAGAGTGGGAAAGAAAAAAAAAACCTCCCCAGGAAAACCCCCAGTCAATTAATTAGCAACTCACCACATGTGGAAGATGGATGTGTAAGGAAGGAGGAGAGGAACGCCAGCAGAGGTGTAAAGGGAAAGCTGGTGAGACTTTGGGAGCATGGAAGGAAGAAGTGAGTTAAAAAAAAAAACAAGAGGAAGAAGAGGACAAATTGAACAGGTAGAAGGGAAAAAGAAGAGAAAATATAATCAAGAAGAGAAGATATAATCAAGAAGAGAAGATATAATCAAGGCATAATCTCTCTCATAGGAAATGTTATTGTTTGCACCTTTTTTGGGAATAAACTTGACCACTATTGACTTTTATTCAATGACCCAAGACAATATAACCGATATCTTCTCTATGGCCTACTAGTGAACCTTTTTATCCTGGATTCCTTTTCAACACCAACAGCGCAGCAGTGGAGTTTCATTTATTTCATAGGAGGCATTCCCTTTTTGGCTGATGACCAATGGCAGAGCTTGATGCTGATAAATGTATTTTGACATGGAGGGGTAAGGATAAGTTATATTTAAGGAAATTACTTCAACTTTCGGGAGGGAAAATCAGCTAATGATATATACATGTGAATCAAGCCGATTTTGAGCCCGATTCCCCCCTCCTGACAATCGACAGCAAAGCCCCGATTTTTTTGTAGATATTCTTGTGGTGTGAGGTGTGTTGAAGCTGAAGTAGGCGAGATCGGAGCAAATATGACTAAAAAAAATTATTTTTATAAAACGGTTGCTATAGTATGACAGTAGTACATGAAACAAAAATCATGTTCCTCTGGGTCCTCCGGTGCTCCTAACGGCATCTGCAAGATTTCACAGACCGGCGGAAAACAAGCAGTAAGAGCTGATCTGAGGTCTGCTGTCTAACTGCCGTCTGTAAGAAGTTTAGGTAGGGAAACTACAACTTCTGTAGGTTTAGGAAACAAAACTACAACTTATTTAGGTTTAGGCAACAAAACTACAACTTCCTGAGGTTTAGGCAACAAAACTACAACTTCTTTAGGTTTAGGCAACAAAACTACAACTTCCTGAGGTTTAGGCAACAAAACTACAAATTATTGAGGTTTAGGCAACAAAACTACAACTTCTGTAGGTTTAGGAAACAAAACTAAAACTTATTTAGGTTTAGGCAACAAAACTACAACTTCCTGGGGTTTAGGCAACAAAACTACAAATTATTGAGGTTTAGGCAACAAAACTACAAATTCTTTAGGTTTTAGCACCAAAAATACAACTTATTTAGGTTTAGGCAACAAAACTACAACTTCTTTAGATTTAGGCAACAAAACTACAACTTCCTGAGGTTTAGGCAACAAAACTACAAATGATTGAGGTTTAGGCAACAAAACTACAACTTCTTTAGGTTTAGGCAATAAAACTACAACTTCCTGAGGTTTAGGCAACAAAACTACAACTTCTTTAGGTTTAGGCAACAAAACTACAACTTCCTGAGGTTTAGGCAACAAAACTACAAATGATTGAGGTTTAGGCAATAAAACTATAACTTCCTGAGGTTTAGGCAACAAAACTACAAATTCTTTAGGTGTAGGCAACAAAACTACAAATTATTGAGGTTTAGGCAACAAAACTACAACTTCTTTAGGTTTTAGCACAAAACTACAAATTATTGAGGTTTAGGCAACAAAACTACAACTTCTTTAGGTTTTAGCACCAAAAATAAAACTTATTTAGGTTTAGGCAACAACAATATAACTTTAGGTTTAGGAAACAAAACTACAACTTCTTTACGTTTTGGCAACAAAATTAAATCTTCTTTATGTTTAGTCAACAAAACTACAACTTCTTTATATTTAGGCAATAAAACTACAACTTCTTTAGGTTTAGGCAACAAAACTACAAATTATTGAGGTTTAGGCAACAAAACTACAACTTCTTTAGGTTTTAGCACCAAAAATACAACTTATTTAGGTTTAGGCAACAAAACTACAACTTCTTGAGGTTTAGCCAACAAAACTACAACTTCCTGAGGTTTAGGCAACAAAACTACAAATTATTGAGGTTTAGGCAACAAAACTACAACTTCTTTAGGTTTAGGCAATAAAACTACAACTTCCTGAGGTTTAGGCAACAAAACTACAACTTCTTTAGGTTTAGGCAACAAAACTACAACTTCTTTAGGTTTTAGCACCAAAAATACAACTTATTTAGGTTTAGGCAACAAAACTACAACTTCTTGAGGTTTAGGCAACAAAACTACAACTTCCTGAGGTTTAGGCAACAAAACTACAACTTCTTTAGGTTTAGGCAACAAAACTACAAATTATTGAGGTTTAGGCAACAAAACTACAATTTCTTTAGGTTTTAGCACCAAAAATACAACTTATTTAGGTTTAGGCAACAAAACTACAACTTCTTTAGGTTTAGGCAACAAAACTACAACTTCTTGAGGTTTAGCCAACAAAACTACAACTTCTTTAGGTTTAGGCAACAACAATATAACTTTAGGTTTAGGAAACAAAACTACAACTTCTTTACGTTTTGGCAACAAAATTAAATCTTCTTTATGTTTAGTCAACAAAACTACAACTTCTTTATATTTAGGCAATAAAACTACAACTTCTTTAGGTTTTGACAACAAAACTACAACTTATTTGTATTTAGGCAACAACACTAGAACTTTAGGTTTAGGAAACAAAATGACAACTAGGTTTATGCAATAGAATTACAACTTCTTTAGGTTTAGGCAACAAAATTGCAACTTCTTTAGATTTAGGCAACAAAACGACAACTTCTTGAGGTTAAAGCAACAGCTACAACTTATTTAGGTTTTGGCAACAAAACTACAACTTATTTGGGTTTAGGCAACAACACTTCAACTTTAGGTTTAGGCAACAAAACTACAACTTCTTGAGGTTTAGGCAACAAAATGGGTACCCCGAGTCTCCCCTTTACAGACATGCCCACTTTATGATAATCACATGCAGTTCGGGGCAAGTCATAGTCAAGTCAGCGCACTGACACACTGACAGCTGTTGTTGCATGTTGGGCTGCAGTTTGCCATGTTGTGATTTGAGCATCTGGTTTTATGCTAAATGCAGTACCTGTGAGGGTTTCTAGACAATATCTGTCATTGTTTTGTGTTGTTAATTGATTTCCAATAATAAATATATACATACATTTGCATAAAGCAGCATATTTGTCCACTCCCATGTTGAAAAGAGTATTAAATACTTGACAAATCTCCCTTTAAGGTATATTTTTAACAGTTACAAAATGTGCGATTAATTTGCCATTAATCACGATTAACTATGGACAATCATGCGATTAAACGTGATTAAATGTTTTAATAAATTGACAGCCCTTATATAGACTCTATATATATAAAAACACAAAGCTTTTGGTCTAGTGAAATCTACTACTACTAAAAATACTTTCTACTACTGGGCTTTTTTCTTTTACATACAGGCAGTATAAAAATAAACTGAAAGGGAAAAAACAACAATCCTGCTTTGGAGTCAAAGGTCACCGCTCTACACGTTATAGTGCCTGCAGCAGTGCGGGGAACCATCCGTTTTTATACGAGGCAGTCAGAGCCAAACAGGATGAGAGCGGCTGCTTCACACAGCTGCTTATCGATCGGTGATTCATCTTAAAACATACAGCAGCAGCAGCAGTAGGAATCCTGTGTGGGCTTTTTTGTGCAACATGTGCCTTGTTGTGGCACTGTACAGTACAGATATTACAGTACACGGCTGCTCTGTGTGTGCATCTGTAGTAATAAGTGGCAGTTTGTCACATACTGTAGCATAGAGAGATGCTGGCCAGCTGCAGATCCTGTTGGAGACAGCTGATGGGCAGCATGCTGAGAGGACAAAATGTTATGAGAGAAATCCATGAAGCATGAGAGGAAGGAAATTAAAGACTGTCATCTAGTGGTGATGCTAGAAATTACCTCTGGGATGGACTGATGTGAACTGGTGAACACTGAAGGGAAAGCAAAATGTTGGCTGGGCTGCATTTTTACCCCTATTAGGGAGTAGAGACAGATGAAGCAAGTAAAAACCAAAGAAAAAACATATCATATAAAGCAGTTCTGGCTTGTTTTATTTAGCATATTTTTAAACCAGCAGATTCATACAGTTGCCCCGCTAAGTAATAATCACTTTGGGGTGTCCTTCTGGGATCCTCCTCTACACTTAAAGTTCCCATATTGTAAAAAGTGAGATTTTCATATATTTCATATCATAAAGCAGGTTTAAGTGCTTTATAAATACTGTTAAACTATCAAAGCACTCCATATATGGAGAAACACACACAGCCCGTATTCAGAAATTGTGCGTTTGAAACAAGCCGTTAGGATTTCTGTCCATTTGTGATGTCACAAATATTCAATATTTAGACCATTACACGGTTTTAAACATAAACATTCTAAATGTGTCCCAGTTTATTTCCTGTTGCAGTGTAGGTAAAGAACATCAGCTGACAGGATGTAAATATGGACCCAAGCTGTTGCCTAGCAACGCAATTCCATTGCAATTCCGTTGAAATGCGCTAAAACGGAGCGTTTCAGACAAAGGGTAAATACAGGTATATTCAAGCAGACAGTATGAGGAAAATAACGTGTTTTTTTAACATTACAGCATGGAAACATGTTCTAGTAGAAACACAAAATACAAGTATTAACCTGAAAATGAGCACGATATGGGACCTTTACAATCATGCAGCATAAATATAATCATTAAAGGGGACCTATTATGCTTATTTTCAGGTGCATACTTTGGGTTTTTTCTTTCGTATTTTGGGTTTCTACCAGAACATGTTTAAATGATTTAATGTTCAAAAATCACTTTATTTTTTCTTATACCAACGCTCTGTTTGAGTTCCTGCCCCGCCCCCCCCCAAAAAAGCCCAGTCTGCTCTGATTGGTCAGCTTGACCACTCTGTTGTGATTGGTCAACCAAACCAAACTCTTCTGACTCAGCTCCGCTCTGACTAGCTTTATTTGAGGGTGTGTCAAAACAGCCGCAAGTCAGGTATTATACAAATGTGTTACTTGGTGACATCACCACTTTACGAAAGAAAAGGCAGGACTTCAAGCGAGGCGTTTCAGGCAGTTCAGAAGCAGTGTTTCTACCCATTAGCGTGGCATAATAGGTCCTCTTTAAACATGTTGCTGATCATTTTAGGATACATTTAGGTTATTTCTGTCAGCTATGAACTACTGAAACTATTTTTCCACGAGTGCCTGAGGCAAAACTTTGATTTATTTATTTTTATTTAACATTTTCATTAATTTGTAATGATGAAATTAAGGCAGATATTACACAGAAGACATTTTAGTATTTAGCTTAGTGCAACAGTAGTTTGACAAGTAGGACGTTAACTTTCCATCTAATTTAAGATTTGATCTAGATTTTCTTCCATTTGTACATTAAAACATTGAAAACAGATTGCCAGAACAATTACGATTTATGACAATTATCATCGCGTCATTATCATCGTCATTGCGTTATTATCATCACGTTAATCTCATTGCGTTATTGTCATCGTCATCGTGTTATTATCATCGTATCATTATTATCGCGTTACTTCCATCGCATCATTATCATCGCGTCATTATCATTGTGTCATTATCATTGTGTCATTATCATCGTGTCATTATCATCGTCATTGCGTTATTATCATCACGGTACTCTCATCGCGTTATTGTCATCGCCATTGCGTTATTATCATCATGTTACTATCATTGCGTCACTATCATCGCATCACTATCATCGCGCCATTATCATCGCGCCATTATCATCGCGCCATTATCATGGCGTCATTATCATCGTCATTGCGTTATTATCATCACGTTAATCTCATTGCGTTATTGTCATCGTCATCGCGTTATTATCATCACGTTACTATCATCACGTCATTATCATCGCGTTATTATCATCGTGTCATTATGATCGTGTCATTATTATCGCGTTACTATCATCGCATCATTATCATGGCATCATTATCATGACATCATTATCATGGCGTCACTATCATTGAGTAACTATCATCGCGTCATTATCATCGTCATTGCGTTATTATCATCACGTTAATCTCATTGCGTTATTGTCATCGTCATCGTGTTATTATCATCGTATCATTATTATCGCGTTACTTCCATCGCATCATTATCATCGCGTCATTATCATTGTGTCATTATCATCGTGTCATTATCATCGTCATTGCGTTATTATCATCACGGTACTCTCATCGTTATTGTCATCGCCATTGCGTTATTATCATCACGTTACTATCATCGCGTCACTATCATCGCGCCATTATCATCGCGCCATTATCATCGCGCCATTATCATCGCGCCATTATCATTGCGTCATTATCATCGTCATTGCGTTATTATCATCACGTTAATCTCATTGCGTTATTGTCATCGTCATCGCGTTATTATCATCACGTTACTATCATCACGTCACTATCATCGCGTCACTATCACCGCGTCATTATCATCGCGTTATTATCATCGCGTTATTATCATCGCGTTATTATCATCGTGTCATTATGATCGTGTCATTATTATCGCGTTACTATCATCGCATCATTATCATGGCATCATTATCATGACATCATTATCATGGCGTCACTATCATTGAGTAACTATCATCGCGTCATTATCATCGTCATTGTGTTATTATCATCACGGTACTCTCATCGCGTTATTGTCATCGCCATTGCGTTATTATCATCACGTTACTATCATCGCGTCACTATCATCGCGTCACTATCATCGCGTCATTATCATCGCGTTGTTATCATCAAGTTAATCTCATTGCGTTATTGTCATCGTCATTGCGTTATTATCATCGTGTCATTATCATAGCGTCATTATCATCGCGTTATTATCATCACGTTAACTTTGGCAGCCCCACTTGTGTTATATAATCATATTAAAGACTTTTTTGGGGGGCTTTTCAATGCTTTTTTTTATTGATGGAGAGAGATAGTAATGAAAAGGGGAGAGAGAGAGAGGTTGAAATGCAGCAAAGGGCCACAGGTCGGATACGAACTCTGGGCCTCTGCGGTAAGGACTCAGCCTTGGTACATCGGAAGCCCACTCTTCCAGGTGAGCTACAGTGGCGCCCCCGTGTTATATAATCTTGATAATATCCTGTAATCTTGTCACATCCTCTTGAACATATTCACTTAAATGTATTTGATGGAAACATGCTTAAAATGAACTTGAAACTGTATTAGATTTTTTCACAAACAGGTACATACATGAAATTTCACCTCTGCCTTTAACCCATCCTAAGGAGCAACTTAAGTTTAGGGGTTAAGTGTTTTCGCTCAAGGACCCTTCGACATGTAGAACCGGGGATCAAACAGCCAACCTCGAGGGTAAAAGGACGACCACTCTACCCACTGAGCTACAGCGGCCCCAAAGCACTGATTAACGTCATATTTTTATGAAATTTATTGAAAATTACTTGTGCGACTATCACTTATCCATCACAAGCATACTCCAACATGTTATAAGGACCAGGATCAGAGTAGAATGGAGATCATTTACACAAGTACCATTTTCCCAGCAGGCAAATCTGTGACAGGTGCCCCAGAAAATGAAATCGCAGAACACTAGAAACCTAATTTATCTTAGTGATGGGCTATGTATCGACACATTACCTGGGATGGATGGCGAAACGAATTGGAGCTGAGACCAGTGATGGGAAATAATGGATATGGTCGGCATGAGTGGTCATATGTTTAAATATATAGAAAGTGTGGACGAGCAGGGTAGGTTTGCACTTCTGTTATTACGGTATCATTAATGGGTGATTCATCCACACAAACTGTAGAGCTCTAACTTTACCACCAGGGGGTGAGCAAATGGACTTGCATTTATATAGCGCTTTTCTAGTCTTCCGACCACTCAAAGTGCTTCACACTACATGTCAGCATTCACCCATTCACACACCCATTCATACACTGATGGCAGAGGCGCTAACTTTGCCCATCAGGATCTAATCTAAATACTCATTCACACACTGATGGCTATGCCTCCGGAAGCAATTTGGGGTTAAGTGTCTTGCTGAAGGACACATCGACATGTGACCCGGAGCAGCCGGGAATCGAACCACTGACCTTCCGATGGGTGGACAACCTGCTCTACCCTCTGAGCCACAGCCGACACCAATAAATCTCACTGACATTCAATGAATTCCTAAATATGATGAATGAGAGACACAGACGGTATATTTACAACAACATATCCATATATTTGTGTCCGACAGTCAGAGAAGATAACAGTCGATACATAACGCACAGTGAGGGCATTCATACAGTTGAGTGTTTGTAAAAATGTCACACTGTGTGATGTGTTTCTTGACCCCCATACACCTCCAGATCCATGCCAATATTGAGGTCTTTTTATTGGTAGTGCTCCACGTTCTTTCTCGGGGCAGACGCTGGGATTTGATCCGTTTCCCCTGCGGTAACCCAGAATTCTCCACCGCGGGCTCAATGATGCATATGCTGTCATCCTCAAGGTAGTTAAGTAAATGACCATGGGGAAAAGCGGGACTCCTCGTCAGAGGAAAACAAGATATTTTCCTGAAAGTATGTAGAGTATAAGCACAGCACCAACAAGACAAGAGGGTGGTGAAGAATCGACAAACAAGGAATTAATTAGGCCACATCCGCTGGGGTGAAGTCTTTGACTACGCTCTGGTCAAAGGAGCCATAAGTAATGTCTCGTGTCTCAAAGGACAACTCACTCATCATGAATGGATCAACTGCTCTGATAAAAGATGATCCTATCCAATACCCACAGTGGGACGATGGGGAAGAGCATAGCTATTCTCAGGCCCTGTTCAGACCTGGTATTAACATGCGTCCCGAATGATCTGATGACAAGTGGACAGCTTTAAGTACGTCTGTTCACACCTGGCATTAGTCTCCACTAGGGATGTCACGGTACCAGAAATCTAGTAGTCGATACCAATACCGGTGAATTTCCACGATTCTCGATACAAAATTCGATACCACGGTAAAAACAAAACAAAACAACAATAAATCCCATGTAATTCAACACGTACTCTTTTATTAAAAACATTTGAACATTACAACAAACAGAGGCATGTAGCCTTTAAGTAATAAATAAAAATAATTGACCCATTTTGTTAATTTTGGCGTATCAGCAGCATGTTATTAATCGATTGTCAGATGACGGACACTACATACTGACCATGAACGCATCTGGTATGTCAGCTCAGAGTAGTACCCATGTATGTGATGGAAGCTTCAAAAACAACAGATCTTCCTCTCAGGTTTCAGTCCTCACACTCCGAAAACTAAGCACCGTCAGCACCTTATGTTCAATGCCGTTTCAAAAGCACAGCATCTGCAATTTCATTGTTATTGGACCCCTGCAAAAATCATTATTCCAGATGGGCTACGGTGGCTTGATTTGCTCTGGCATTATACACCACGCTTTATAATCTGCATATCAATTTCTACGCAGTGAATACGCTTTTTTTTATTCAGTCCTCGTTCTGCGGAGGCAGAAAAGCTGTTATTCGTGGTAATAGTTATTGCTTTGGAACAATAGCCATGGGCAGGCTGGGGGAAATGGTTTCCACATAAAGTGGCGAGTGTGTGCCTCCACCTCCTGCTGGAGTCGCTCGTTCTCTTTGTATGCAAACACTCGGTTGATTGTAATTCACCTGCTTCTCTGTTTTTAGGATTCATTTTCACCAGCAGGGGGCTGTGTTCAACAGTTAGTAACCCACAAATGCAGACAGACACCTGCTGGAGTGTGTGTGTGTGTGTGTGTGTGTGTGTGTGTGTGTGTGTGTGTGTGTGTGTGTGTGTGTGTGTGAATGAAGGCATCTAATGATAAAAGATTCAAAAACTAGAATGGCACTCGGAGAGCGCAGACCTCCGCCAAGGTGCCTGACATTAAAAACAGATCACAGCTCACAGCAGGCGGTACTGTGAGGTGGTCGACTTATTATTAACACGGTGTGTTTCTGTGTAACGTATCGGCGGATGCCTCTCTCGTTCAGCAGTCTTGTTATGTCTGTATGACGTTACACTAAGTTGCCTCTCATCCCGTCATCTACCGCTTTTTTCATTTTCCCCGCGGACGGCCAGCAGCTCCCGCACACACATCCACACACGTATCTCTCTGCTCTCAGAAGGAAGGAGGCGGGGTCACGCGTCAACAGTTACACTGCACATGTGTTATACCCTGTGGTTTTAATGCTCAGGCTGACCGGAATCCTTAAAAATATTCCTGAATCCGGATCATGATCACCAAAATCTAATGGATTGTTCATTGTGCTACACCCCACCCCTCCAAAAAATTTCATTCAGATCCATCTCGGACTTTTGGAGTAATCCTCCAAACGGACAAACCAACAAACAAACCAACGCCGGTGAAAACATAACCTCCTTCCTAGGCCTTCGGCCTTGGCGGAGGTAATAACTTGCACACACACACACACACACACACACACACACACACACACACACACACACACAGTGACAAATGATGTACACCACTTCTATGTGACATCTACCGTTGACCTGCACACATTTTTTTTCATCATGTCTGTCTGAATATACCTGTATTCATGCTCTGTCTGAAACACTCCGTTTTAGCGGATTTCAACGGAATGGCAACAGAATTGCGTTGCTAGGAAACAGCTTGGGTCCATGTTTACATCCTGTCAGCTGATGTCAGTCACATACACTGCAACAGGAAATAAACTGGGACACATTTAGTATGTTCACGTTTAAAACTGAAACGGTCTAAATATTGTAGATTTGTGACATCACAAATGGACAGAAATCCTGACGGCTTGTTTCGAAAGCACAGTTTCTGAATACGGGCTGTCTGTATTTCTCTGTATATTGAGTGTTTTGATACTTTCACAGTATTTATTTTTCTATTTTAATTTTTACAATATGGGACCTTTAAAAAAACAAAGTTTGCTTTCTTAGTTTGCTTATAAATTCCAGCATTTTTAATGCCAAGTAGAAAACGAATGGTGTGATGGTGCACACCAGTCACCAGTACAACACAACTTGAAGCATTTAAGTCATGCCTTTTATCTGTAGGCGCTTATTGCATCAGCTAATAGACAAAAAAAACGGTTGGCTCCAGGGAGGTAACGGCACAATCAGCAGCATAGTATCCCAGATAGAAGCAGTCATTGTTTTTCATTTCGTTGGTTGATAGCTTTGGGGGCTTATTGATTAAATCATTATCACAACATTGATCTGTCCAGATCACAGAAACAACCAGCACAGCACTTCAGGTGGTGGCTCTGCTGGAACTATTGCTGTGACCACATATTGTTAAAGGGGGACTTCAATTGTATTGAACTGACCTAAATGAGTATTAAGCTAATCAATGAATGGTACCAAACGATTATTACACCGGAACGTTCTGCATGCAGTTTACTTGTTCTCTCTGTGTTTGTGTGGATTTCTATTGGATGGATGGATGGATGGATGGATTTTTAATGCAAGTGATTTCGGATGTTGTAGCGCTTTTAAAGCCAGAGTGAAGATACTCTGAGGATCTAAGGAATCCATCGGTACCAACCATAGCTTGTTGCGAAAGAGGCTAAATAACGCTCATTTAATTTTGGCGAGGGAAAACTGTAAAACTGACCTTAAGATATGTGAATGAAAATGAGTTCAATGGGTACCCACGAGTCTCCCCTTTACAGACATGCCCACTTTATGATAATCACATGCAGTTTGGGTCAAGTCATAGTCAAGTCAGCACACTGACAGCTGTTGTTGCCTGTTGGGCTGCACTTTGCCATGTTATGATTTGAACATATTGTTTTATGCTAAATGCAGTACCTGTGAGGGTTTCTGTACAATAGCTGTCATTGTTTTGTGTCGTTAATTGATTTCCAATAATAAAAATATACATACATTTGCATAAAACAGCAACTTTATGCAAAGAGAGGGTATGAGAGGAATGAGGGTATCTGCTTTGAGATGTGACATTGTCCTGAAAAAGGATCAGTTCAGTCTAAGTAGTTTGCTGTGAAACTGTCACTTATCATGTCATATTATGTAAAATGACAGGCTGTTTTTACTTCAGCTCTTCTCAACTTCAATGCTAAAAAAAGGAGAATTGCACCATCTGCTGGACGAATGTCTCCAGTTCGTCTCTCGGGGCTGTGATGTACAAGCCAGTGGCCGGCCCTCAGTATACATTTTGACTCAGTCTGCTATTACTGCCACATTACTTTATAACGTATGAGCCGCTCATATTGCTGCATTTACTTGTACCTTAAAGGTCCCACATTGTAAAAAGTGAGATTTTCATGTATTTTATATTATAAAGCAGGTTTAAGTGCTATGTAAATACTGTGAAAGTATCAAAACACTCAATCCACAGAGAAATAGCAACAGCCTGTATTCAGAAACTGTGCTTTTGAAACAAGCTGTCAGGATTTCTGTCCATTTGTGAGGTCACAAATATACAACATTTAGACCAATTTCACAGTTTTAAATGTAAACATTCTAAATGTGTCCCAGTTTATTTCCTGCAGCAGTGTATGTGAATAACATCAGCTGACAGGAAGTAAACATGGACCCAAGCTGTTGCCTAGCAACGTAATTCCGTTGAAATGCACTAAAACGGAGCGTTTCAGGCAGAAAGTAAATACAGTTATATTCAGACAGACAGTATGAAGAAACATAAAGTTTTTTTTTAACATTACAACATTTAAACATGTTCTAGTAGAAACACAAAATACAAGTATGAACCTGAAAATGAGCACGCTATGGGAACTTTAAAATTAACACTATTTTTTGTGTCCCAAGTCCCAACATATTTGAGATAATTCAATATTGTAGCCAGTTTTTAACTCTTTTTTGAAACTGATATAACTCTTTATGAAAGAGTTAAATCAGTACAAATTGTGTTGATGAAACTCCTTCACTTCTTTAACTTTCCAACAGCTCCATCAGAAACTTTCATGACATATTGACTTCACATTATGTTCGTTCCATTTCCACTTTTGTCTCTTAAACCTGCAGTAGGCAGAATGTTTTTGGCATCATTGGGCAAAAAAATCCATAATAACCTTTCAGCATATTGCAATTCAAGTGTTCTGAGAGATAACTAGACTTCTGCACCTCCTCATGGCTCTGTTTTCAGGCTTTAGAAAATCTAGCCAGTGATGGGAGACTTTGACCAATCACAGGTCATTTCAGAGAGAGAGAGAGAGAGTTCCTATTGGCTGTTCATTCAACGGAGGCAGCTGTCAATGACTCGCAAACTCTGTGCAAACTAAGCAGCGCTGATGAAATATGAATCAATATTCTCTTACTGTAATGCCTATTTCTCTCCTCAGATGTTTCCAGAAACATCTCGTAGTGTACTGTTTAGCTGTAGAAAGTTTGCTCCGGCTGGTGGGCGGTGCTTGGTATTTCCTCAACTGATCTCAACATAGCTGCCAGGTCACAAATGTTCTCATTTTACAGCTAAACAGTACACTACAAGATGTTCCTGAAAAATATTTTATGTGAGAAATAGGCATTACAGTAACAGAATATGGATTCAAATTTGATCAGTGCGGCCTAGTTTGAGCGTTTGGTCGGAGTTCGCGAGTGATTGACAGCTGCTCAGAGACAGCGAGGCTCCAGCTCGGCTCTGATTGGTTGTTTTCCTCCTATGTGTGAAATCTTAACATAGCATGAGCGCCCCTGCAGACTTGACATTTGCGCCCTGCATCTTGTCAACAGTCTGCATATGCCGTCTCCGTGGTAGGTTGACTTTCAACTAGCTCCGTAAATATAGAGATCATAAGCCTTCTTTGTATGGGTAAAAGTGTGTTTTCTGTAAATTGTATGTCGAGCTAAGCTTCCAAGTACTAGAGAAAATGCTGAATGTTGATATTAGTTGCCTCTTTGATTGTGCGGAGTACTTTGTTGAACACGCCTCGTTGTTGGTGACTTTGCTAGCTTAGTCTGAGCTGTAGCTGGCTAATCAACAGCAACTTCAACTGATTTTATTTTTTTAGCATCTTTGAGAAGCTTTGTCGCTGTGAGACTGACTGTGGGAGATCTAACATCATTTCTGTATTACCAGGTACATGTATATTTTTATTAATGTTAGCTTGTATGTAAAAATCTTGTAAACAGTCTGCATATGCCGTCTCCATGCATCTTTGAGAAGCTTTGTTGTTGTGAGACTGACTGTGGGAAATCTAAAATCATCTCTGCATTACCAGAATAAACGGCGAGTTGGAGCCAAAAGTGACGGTGTGTGTACATCATTAATAACACAACGCAAAAGAGAGTACACAACTGCTACATCCGCTCAGTCCCATGACTCAGTCACAGGGACCCAACGTTACGCCGTCGTCACGGCTTGCGCTCCAGCCTCGGTCTGGGTCTCATTCACATGAACGGAGGAAGGGAAATAACTCTGGATTCAGCTATTAGTGTGTTTTACAACTTTAAAAACTTAATTTTTTTAATAAGGGCTATTTAGGTTTTTGTACTGGGGAGTTTATTTACCTTAAAAAATATTATCCGCTGAGTTACAGACGTCTCTTTCCCAATGTAAGTCTATGAAGAAACGTCTTTCTGGGCCCAAAGGCATCACATGACGGACACGGAAGTTGCAGTACCGCCGGGTACTTTTGGCCACTACGAAAGTCCGGATCGACGACCAGCGCTCTTCCTGGGGGCTTGGGGCAGACGTGTCGCATGTATTTCAGCCGTAAGTATTGAAAACACGCTTAGTATTTTATTATAGTTTTTTCATTTGTTGAACATGGGCGCTGATACATAAAAATGAACTAAACAGGTTTTATTTCAAAACGGCGATGCAGGGCGGTGGGCAAGTAATGTAATTAGTGTATGCCCGAACCGTGGAACACCGACTACCAGGGTAAGCCTATTCTGAACTGACGTAGGAGATGTTCAAATCACTTCACAAAACTCTAGACTTATACAACCAGTTGCTACCATGATGCTGACTAGGGATGCACCGATACCACTTTTTTTCAGACCGAGTACAAGTACAAGTACTGTCTGGGGGGAAGGTGACTCATCGCCGCAGCTTTACAGCGCTCCCCGACCGGCTCGCTGCGCCCTCTCTCCCCGCCGGGTAGGAACGGGGGGTAAAGTGGTATCGGAGTCGTTGTATCAGAGCCGTTTTGCGAGTACGAGTACATGAGCACAGTATCGGACCCGATACCTGATACTGGTATCGGTGCATCCCTAATGCTGACCATTGACCAACGCTGAAGAAACTGCAGAACTCCCAAGTGTGACTAGCACCTTCTGTGAGTGCATATCAAACAGCTGCTCCTGAGGAGTAATAATGCTCTCCCTTGGATAAACAGAAAGCAGAAAAAGCTTCTTGATTGGACAAAAAGGATTATTAGTTGCTATGCAACACCATTTGAAATGCCTACTGGGATTTGAGCACATTATGGCCTTGGCCCGTTTCCAAACAAAAAAAAAATAGTGCCCAATTTGTGCAATGCTGCTTTCACAACAGAGCTGTAACAAGGCCAACTCTGACACATATAGCTTGTCAGTGCTAAACATGAATCCCCCAGGCAACTGATACTGATGGTCCACTGCTCACAGACACTGGTGTGGGCACAACTCTGACAAGTTATTTTAAATGAACATTTCCATTATGTATGCTACTCAGTTGAGCAAACTTTCAGTACATGGATACTGCAGGAATTTGGGGATTATCGGCGTACCATGGGCAGACAGTGCCGATGGAACTACTTGGGGCAGCGTTGCTCAAATGGGGGTACAAGGGTGTACTGCAGGGGGTACGTGAGATTTTTTTTTTTAAATGTTAATTTAAGAAATATCAGTCGTGCATAATTCCTAAAATAATTAACCCTGTTTCCAACACAGGAACTTTCCCCTGGAACTAAGAACCCAGAGTCTAAATTAAGTTCTGGGGACATTTTGCGGGGACTTTTTAACCCCCAAAAAGGCCCTGGTTTAGGGGTAGTACTTTCTGAAAGTACCGGAACTTTCGGGGTGGAGTTTGCAGGGATGACCGTTGCTGATTGGTAAAACACACACAGCGCCACTGCTTCAACGGCTTCAACTTTTGTTCCGCTTGATTCATAAACAAGGAAGTACTCTGGTATCGATTTAGGACCATTTTAGGACGAGAGAAGAACATTTCTCTAATATTCACGGGTCTTTAGACCGTGGTGGAAACACGGACAACAATGGGCTGAAGTAGTTCCAGGGACTAAAAGACCTGGAAACTTTTGGTGAAACCCGGTTTTATACTATAATAAGTTCAATTAAAAAATACGAATGTAAATTTGATAAACCACATTTTTATTCAATATTCCTATTTTTGATGCAATCCTTATCAAATGCAATCATGTACATGACTCGGTTTGTTCAGCATGACCAGGAAGCTGGTTTGGAAATCAAGAAAATTGATTTTTGGTTGAAACATAGCAGCAATACAGCTGAAAACATGGAGAAAGTGAAAAAGAAAGTGAAAACAGTGGCAATAAAATAGTGCAACTCATCAAAAAGACGCAGTTCAATGCTGTCTTAGTGTTATTGCATAATGACAACAAATTGGTTTGGATTTAGCAAATGCATGGTTTATTTCTCACATAAAATGTTTTCAGAAACACATTTCAGTGAACTATTTTTGTGATATAAGAGAAGAAAATGTATGAATATTTTTAGTGCTTTATAACTACAGTGCTATAAACAGATTATAATACTTCATGAGTATGTGTATAATGCATTATGGATATTTATGAGTGCTTATAACTATAATTATTCAGTGCTATAAGCAGATTATAATTGTTTATAATGCATTAAGGATATTTATAAGTGTTTATAACTATAATTATACAGTGCTATAAACAGATTAAAATTAGGGATGCACCGATACCGATACCAGTATCGGATCCGATACTGTGCTCATATGCTCGTACTTGCAAAACGGCTCCGATACAATGGCACCAATACCACTTTACGGTGGTGTGCCTGACCCCGCTGGGCCGGGATTCCACCTCAGCCGGTGCGCACCGGCCCTCACTTTCATTGCGCCACTGGGTTTTGCTTGCACCATCTGACTCGCGCATGCGTTAAGACTCCTTGGTCTCGGCACGACGCGATTGACTGAAGACAGTCCGCGCTGTAAAGCTGCGGCCGCGGGCCACCTTTGCCCCGAGCTTTTCCAAGCCAACCTAGAGCTGGTAGCGGCGCACCACCTCGTATGCGGGACTCCCCAGCCGCCGTGTGTTGCTCACACCCTCCAGCTGGCTGTTAACGACGGTCTTTTGGCACAGAGAAGTACTCATATCGGTACTCGGTATCGGCAATACCCAGATGTAAGTACTTGGTCTGAAAAAAAGTATCGGTGCATCCCTAATTATAATTTATTATAAGTATGTTTATAATGCATTATTAATATTTTTAGTGCTAATAACTATAATTTGACAGTGCTATAAACAGATTAAACTGCATTATAAGTATGTTTATGATTAATTATAGTTATGGGCATCAAAGAAAATGTAACCAAAAGTTTACTCTATACTATAAACACACTCTACCTATAGACAGTAATAGACTGACTACACTACAGCTCACAAGGATATAATAAACTATATATTATATTATATATATATTTTGCGGAGCAGGCGTACATGTTTCCCAGGTGTCTAGACCCAGCATCATGCCTCTGTGAAATTTGTATTATTGCTCCATGGCACTTGCAATTTACAAAAGATCCAGACGGTGGCGCCAGTCCCACAGTTTAAATATACTGTGTATGCCTCAATCTAAAGCAGAGGATTCGGTTAATCTGAAGATCATCACTGAAAATGTATTTTTACTTAGTTTCCCCCCCACATGTAAATGATAATTTTCTAACAGGGGGCATCAATAACTTAAAGGGGAACACCATGCAAATTAAGTATTCCAATATGTTATTTCGATGGCGTAGGAAAGTTCAATAAACATTAGTGAACATGAGCCAGAAACCAGAGACGTAAGTCTCAAACTTGTGGTGTCATAAGCTATAAACTGCTCCATAGACAATGAATGGGAGACACGCAGAATGTTTGTTTTCTTTTTTTATACCCAATGAGTCAATGAGTATAGAAGCAAAGAGGTGAAACTCTGGTGCTTTTTTGACAACAGCCGCTAGATGGCGCTATGGCTATGAGTCCATGGCTATGGATGTATAAAGAGACGTCTGTAAATCAGAGGATCATTTTTTTTTTTTAGATAAATGAACTTCCCAGTATGAACACTTAAATAGCCATCATTTAAATCATTATGTCCTCCATTTAAATCATTAAGTTGTAAACTGAACAAACAGCTGAATCCAGTTATTTCCCTCGGCATAATGAACGTGCATCAGACCCACGGGACTGCACCGCCCTGCACACTCATATGACATATCCGGTTCTGCCAGCTTCCTGCTAGCTGTATGCGGCTGTAATAATGGATCTATTGGCTGTAATTCATCACTTTTATCATCTTCTAATACACCCATGGGCTGTATGCTGTAAGCCTGTACCTTGGTGGATGTATTAACGTCTCCGTTCCCAAACAACCAGTTATCGGCCAGTACCTGGTAGCGCTAGTAGCATGACATCAACAGAATTTAATGGAGTTAAAGGCTGTTTACTAACATGCAGGGCAAAAGCACAGGACACAACCTCTTCTACATCCATGGTCTGGGGTCTATTGGACTCCATTTTTGGATCCTCGACATGAAAAAGTTTGAGATTTCTCTCAAAATCTGTGTGCTGGATTTTTCTAACTTCCATTAGTGTCCATCGCTCACTTTATGCTCCTCTGGGAATCAGCCGGGCAAAAAAGTTTAATAAATAAATAAGATAGTATGATAGTATGCACATTTATAACATTTGTATTGTTCAACACAGGCCATTTCGGTAGACATTAAAATTATGACAAGAGAATAGAAATAATTTTGTTTTACTTTTGTACGGCACTTTATAGTCGGACGTTTTGCTGGTGCCCGGTAGTCTCTTTCAGTTACGCTGGAAGTCAGTCAGAGTTGGGGGTGCTGAGAGAATGTCCAACACAGTCTCACGATAGTTTGTGAAAAAGTCACGAATTTCCCTTTTTTTTTCTCGTGACGCTCAGCACGACTTTCAACAACGTATCTTTTGTGCGTTTTCTTACCAATGTCCAGGAACACGTGACACACATGTCAAATGTCCGCTCCAGTCCATTCAAAATAAAACTACTTAGTTAAGCTCAGGAAAAGATTGCGGTTTTCGTGCGTTTTCCGACGAATGTCCAGCAACATGTGACGCAACATGTCCACTCCAGTCTTTTCAAAATAAAACTACTCGGGCTTAGGAGAAGATCGCGGTTTGGGTCAACATAACACCGGAAGTGGCGTAACTCAAAAGATATATGCGATGATGTTGGAAAGCTAGCATATTTTGAAAGTAGCATCGCCTCAAGAGCTCCGTCTAAACCTCGGGGCTCCTTCCAAGGCAACGCCCCCCACACACATGCACGAGCACCGCCGCATCGTAACTACTTCACAGACAGAGCGGAGAGGGGACTTCAACTCAACAACGCTACCTCATGACAAGTAACCGCGGCGGTGCTACTGCAGGGCGCGATCTACTCCCTACATGGCGTTTGCCGCTCTTTATACTTCCTGATTCACAATTCCGTGGATAACATACAAATTGATTTTGGGTTGACCACCACGGAAAAAAAGAAGTGAAATTCGTAAATTCCGTGACTATTTAACAAACTGCTGTGCGACTGGGCTGCCTCCATATACTGAGGCTGATTTTGTGGAGCCAAACAATGTTTGTTTTCTTTTTTATACCAAAATGAGCTTTATTATATTGTAGTGTTATCAGTTGTGAAACAGAAAATGTACCCATATAGGCAAGGCAAGGCAAGGCAGCTTTATTTGTATAGCACATTTCAACAACAGGGCAATTCAAAGTGCTTTACAGAAACATTCAAGAACATTGCGACAAAATGCAAAAGAACATTAAAAAAATAATTAAAAACATTAAGGATTAGAAAATAAAAACAAGGTAAAAATAAAAGCTAGGATAGAAGCTAAAATTGCATAAAACTCAAAAGAGTAAAAGTTATAGTGCAGTGTCAGAATAAAAGGCACCCGCAAACAGGAAAGTTTTAAGCTTTGCGCTACTAAAAGGGCAGCTTTCCTCCTTTCAGTTTTCAACACGCTACTAAAAGGGCAGCTTTCCTCCTTCCAGTTTTCGTTACTAAAAATATACTCAGAACTAGGGATGCACCGATACCAGTATCGGGTCCGATACTGTGCTCATGTACTCGTACTCGAAAAACGGATCCGATACAAAAGCACCGATACCACTTTAAGGTGGTGCGCCCGGGCCCTCACTTTCATTGTGCCACGGGGATTTGCTTGCACCCTCTGACTCGACGTGCGTCAAACTCCTTGTTCCGTGTTTTAATCCGGGTCGGGTGGGTTGCCGACATCGCCGCAGACCCCTGGCGCCTTTTGCCCCAATTTGTCAACGCAGTTGGGGCGCACTGAGGACACTCCGCTCCGGTCGACAGTCGCACCGGGAGCAGGGTTAACAAGGGTCTTTTGGCACAGAGAAATACTCGTATCGGTACTCGGTATCGGCGAGTACCCATATGTAAGTACTTGTACTCGGTCTGAAAAAAAGTGGTATCGGTGCATCCCTACTTTATACCCTATGACATCACAAGTTTGAATTTTTCGCGCTCTAGTTTTTGGATCTGGGAGTGTTGTTCATGTTAACTAATATTTTTTGGACTGTTTTAGACATTAGGAATAACATGTATGGATTTAGAAAAATGGGCGTATATTCCCTTTAAACCATGTTCCAAATGCTCAAAATAATTTTTTGGGCATCAATATTAAACTACACTACTGAGAGCAGTCAACCTTGATAGCAAGTCCCTGTGGAACTAGATACTCGAACACACGCACACACACACGCACGCGCACACACAGGGTGCTGCTCTTTTAAATCCACCTGTTCACGCGCTCGCTGCTGCTGATTTGTCAGGGAGAGAAAACTGTATTTTTTTTTTTGTTTAACGCCTTGTGCACGAAGTGGCGAGGAGCTCCTCATCATCACCACCACCACAACACCACCATTACCATCATCAGCACCACAGATAGAGCAGAGCCGCCGCCGCTGGATGGATTACCTCCACAGTCACCTCTCTCTGGATGCTTTTGCGCACCTTGCGAACCTCCTCATTTGATTGCTCGTGATTACATGATCGCCGCACCGGCGCGGACACCGATCGCTCATCATCATCATCATGCCGCTGATTTGAGAGCAGCTTTTTGACTCCGGAGTGAGTCGCATCGCCGCTGCTGTCTGCCTGGAGGAGGACGCGCGGCGCGGCGCGGATCATCTGGAGAGCTGCTTCTTCTTCTTCACCGCAACAATTTGTTGCAAACAGTTATGTTTGGGGCTGAAGTCATGGTGCCGGTACCGCATCGGCTCCTCATGGCACCGTGAGAGAACTTTCCTCCAGACTCCCCCTCCCCCTTTTGTTCCTCCTTCTTTTCTTGTTTTAGATGTGGATCTTTGGGAAATCCTCCACCGTTTCCCTCTTTCAATTATGTTCACTTTTGCTGCCTTCTGCTACATGCTGTCTCTGGTCCTCTGCGTGTCCCTCATCTTCTTCGCAATATGGCACGTGAGTACCTTTGAATTCTTCCTCATGTTTTGTAACTAGCGGATGGATCTGATCGTCGGGGGGGGAAAGGTGCGCAAATGAGGACGCACAGGTGCGTAATTAGTGGCCGATTTCAAATTTTCAAATGTCTTGTTAAACATTAGGATCATTTTCTGGCAGATATCTCCCTTCAACACGACAGGTGCGCACCTGTATCTCCATCTCCATCATTCACACATGCATCACCTCTTTTCCTCTCATCTGGCTACTTTCCACATGCATGCTGACCCAATTTGATATGCAGAAAGGCTTTCAAGCCTGTGCTAGATAAATTAAACGACCTTCCTTCCAGATCAATTAGGAAACCTTGTAGTGTAGCCTCCCCCTCCCCTTCTCATCTCCCTGCTCTGCCTTTAATCAAGCTTCAGCTCAGCTATTCACCAGTGCCAATACTGACTGACTGGCATTATTATATTTGAATAATCTAATTATTTGCTCCCAGAGCCACATCTCCATCATGCAGAGAGGGGGGCCTTATGTAAAGACATATTTGGGTCAGGTCTTCCAGCCTATTGCCCCCACGAATCTGCCTTTTGCATGGAAACAGCAACTAGACCTGATGCACTTGGGATGACTGATCCTCTGGCAATTACAGCTAATAGTCGGGTCTGCCTGTCTCAGACAGTGGCCCATGTGTCTGCTCACAGAGCAGAAATAACAGCGAGAGTGAGAGTGCAGACACCCATGATATAGTACAGTTAGAACTGAGTGGTAGTGGCAAAAAAATAGACAGCACCTTTATGATGCTAGTGACACTGAGAATGAAATTCATCGCCGAGAGTTCATTATAGAGGGACAGGAAAACCACATCAGTTCTGTCTGTGATGTACATTCAGCACTGGATCACAATGGAACACGTCATTCTGTAGCTTCAGCAATAATTCACATCACACCGGGCTTTTATTTTGCATTCTGCTTAAGACGGCAGAAAACAGCAGAGATGTGCCTCCTCCACTGATTTCCCATTTGTGACACACTAGACGTGCAGCATAATAAGTCGGTGGTGGCTCCATACCGCGAGGAAACATCATTATGGAGAGGCTGAGCGCGGGAGTGTGTGGAGCCAAGGCTGCACGTTAACCAGACAGCCACCTGCCAAACGCTGGGAGATTTTGGCTGCATAACTCTTTCACTTCTATCAACCACTTTGGCAGGTAGCCACATCTCCGTCGCTATTTTGTTTTTATCTTCTTGAATTTCAAGAACTCTGTCTGGTTTCATAGAGCTGCCGAAAACACGGAATCCTGCTGCCACAGTGGCCACTTGACCAAAAGGTTCATTTTCAACAGCAGTGCATTGCTAAAAAGAGCAAGTGTGTTGGCCACTCATTGACAAACTACCCAGGGTAAAAATCAAACTATAAATAAAGTGAGTAAATTAACTTAAAAAGATGAGATATGTCGCCATACCAGAACATTTGTAGTCGATACCAATACCAATGAAATTCCACGATTCTCGTTACCAATTTGATACCACAGTTAAAAAACAAAAGTAAAAGTCCCATGTACTTAAACATCCATTCCTTTAACTTCCTAACAAACACCGGTATGCAAATAGGTAATAAACGGGTCATAATTTCCTCTGTGTTATCTATTTTATATTGCTGTGAAAACATCTCTTTCAAACAGCTGGATTTATTCAAGCTTCTAGCTAAGAATAAATTTTTACAAGATTAGATTTGAATTAGGGCTGTCAATCGATTCAAATATTTAATCGTGATTAATCACGATTGTCCAGCGTTAATTGCCATTAATCGCACATTTTTATTTGCTCAAGATGTAATTATTACCTCCACCAAGGCCGAAGTCCGAGGAAGGAGGTTATGTTTTAACCGCTGATAAGTTGTTAGGAATTTAAACACGTCATAATTCTCTCTCTATAATTTATTATTCATTTTATATTGATGTGATAACATCTCCTTCAAACAACTGTATTTGTTCAAGTTTCTCGCTAAAAACTTAATTTTAGGAGATTACATTTGAACGCATCATGATAACGTTACCTTCTCCCAATGATCATTTTGCTGAGCAGACTGTGGACATCTCATAATAATAACTCAATGGCACCTCCGTTAACGTTAGTAGCTCCGCTATTTAACCAAGCAGGACTGTGCTGCCCACCGGCTGCTAACAGCTAACGTTACTAACTCTCCTCCTGCTGATTTATCAGGGAAAAATAGGGTGCGCCCCCTCAGGTTTAGTAGCGCCACGCTGTTGAGCACTTTTTTTCTGTCCGCCGTGGCTCTGGTCCCAATCCAACTGAAACACGATACAGCGTCGGTATACATCATTGTGCAGCGTAACTGTCGGTAAGCATCAATAAGAGGAATCGATAGTCCCAGAGGCATGAGATGCCAAGAAAGCGGACAACTATGGTTCTCTATTCCACTAGGATATTCCCTGCCTGCCAAAGTGGCGGTTGTCCTGATGAGTTCACCCGCCAGAGCCAACAATTTACCTGCCTATGGCGGGTGTCGGGTGCTAATTTCAGACCCTGTAACTAATACTTGTCAGGAAGGAGGTTAAATAACGCTCCAAACTTGCGCTAAATTTTTCAGAGGAAAAACTGTTATGGCCATTTTCAAGGGGTCCCTTGACCTCTGAACTCAGGATATGTGAATGTAAATGGGTTCTGTGAGTACCCACGAGTCTCCCCTTTACAGACATGCCCACTTTATGATAATCACATGCAGTTTGGGGCAAGTCATAGTCAAGTCAGCACACTGACAGCTGTTGCTGCCTGTTGGGCTGCAGTTTGCCATGTTATGATTTGAGCATATTTTTTATGCTAAATGCAGTACCTATGAGGGTTTCTGGACAATATCTGTCATTTTTTTGTGTTAATTGATTTACAATAATAAATACATGCATTTACATAAAGCACCATATTTGCCCACTCCCATGTTGATAAGAGTATTAAATACTTGACAAATCTCCCTTTAAGGCACAGTTTGAACAGATGAAAAAATCGTATTTAATCGCGATTACATTTTGTAATTGATTGACTGCCCTAATTCAAATGTGCACTTATAAGAGCATTAATGTGATATGTCTTCTTTCTTTCAAAGATTACATTGTCTTGGTCTTGGTATTCAATTTGTTTTACTGTAGATGCCAATATTTTTGAGCATGAAAGCTAGTCATCTGATCAGTCAGGAATATATCAAGACGGATCTTAAAATTTGGCCTGTCAGACCCGTTTATATATATATATATATATATATATACTTGATATGCATTAATCATCAATGCTCCTCAGTGACCGTTGACAGTCCTGTTCATTGCATGGCAAGTTTAAATATTTTCACTTCAAATATCCCCTCATTTCTTCATCTTGTTTGGAGAGAGTGAAGTCAATTTTCTAACTGACAGATACAAGACTGTAACTCTTTAAGTGATTAGCTTTGAAAGACATATTTGTTCATTAACAATAATAAATGTAATATTGATATTGTCACAGTGTTCTCGCTGCGGGACGTAATGACAATTTGACGGTTCACTTCAAACAGGACGCGGTGATTGGCAGAATCGTTATGTTCATCACATAAAATAACGCCACTCAGTCACCTATGGGAGCACTCACGTCAGCGATCGCAAAGCCCTTTTAATTAACATACGAGGTGAACTGTGACCTCCCCCGAGCTCTACGCCTCGGCGCCGAGACGACTCGGCTTGAGTGATTCTCCTCCCATGTAACCACGGCCCCTTAATGTGCTCTAAGTGTCATTAGAAGCTGGGAGCGAGCCACACACTCCTCCGGTGCTCCTCTGATGGATGGGAAAGCCCCGTGGTGCAGATATGATGCAGAGGTTGTCCCGGCAGCGCGACAGAGGGCACGATGTCAAAGTATCATTTACACTCCCAGCTGGGGGTTTCCATTATAGTGGTATTTAGTGCATGGAAGATGCGGTGAGGTACGAACGCATATTTAGTATGGATGAAGCTATAAGTAAGATTGAATTACTAGCTGAGCTAAGTGGGGCACTTCCCCCAGTAGTGTACCTCAGACCACCAGGACAATAGAAGGGTCTGGTTTGTAGTAATTTGATTAGTTTCAATGGTACCACTTTTTTAATAGGGCACTCTTTATAATAGGTTTATAAGTTGTAACTTCAATAGGGCCGTCAACAGATTAAAATATTTAATCGTGATTAATCGCACATTATTTTATCTGTTCAAAATGTATCTTAAAGGGAGATTTGTCAAGTGTTTAATACTCTTATCAACATGGGAGTGGACAAATATAATGCTTAATGTAAATATATGTATATAAGTATTATTGGAAATCAATTGAAAACACAAAACAATGAGAAATATTGTCCAGAAACCCTCACAGGTACTGCATTTAACATAAAACAATATGCTCAAATCATAACATGGCAAACTGGAGCCCAACAGGCAACAACAGCTGGCAGTGTGTCAGTGTGCTGACTTGACTATGACTTGAGCCAAACTGCATGTGATTATCATAAAGTGGGCATGTCTGTAAAGGGGAGACTCGTGGGTACCCATAGAACCCATTTTCGTTCACATATGTTGAAGTCAGAGGTCAAGGGACCCATTATGAAACGGCCCATTTTTATGTAAGTTTGGAGCGTTATTTGGCCTCCTTCGTGACAAACTAGTATGACATGGTGGGTACCACTGCATTCCTTATGTTCTTAGTTTCATATGATGCCAGTATCTTCACAGTAGCTTTAAAACATGCTACAACCTTAAAAATCGCAAGTTGAGTTAATGTGTTAAAGAAATCAATGGCGTTAAAACTAATTTGCGTTAACGCTTTATCACCTTAAGTTTGACAGCCCTAATTACTACTTTTACATAAGTAAATGATTTGAATACTTCTTCCACCACTGCCAATGGGTACTTAAAGGTCCCATATCGTGCTCATTTTTAGGTTCATACTTGTATTTTGTGTTTCTACTAGATGTTTACATGCTGTAATGTTAAAGAAAAACCTTTATTTTCATCATACTGTCTGCTTGAATATACCTGGATTTACCCTCTGTCTGAAACGCTCCGTTTTAGTGCATTTCAACGGAATTGCAACAGAATTGTATTGCCTGGCAACAGTTTGGGTCCATGTTTACTTCCTGTCAGCTGATGTCATTAACATACACTGCAACCAGGAATAAACTGGGGCACATTTACAATGTGTAATGGTCTAAATATTGTAGATTTGTGACATCACAAATGGACAGAAATCCTAACGTCTTGTTTCAAACACACAATTTCTGAATATGGGCTGTGTGTATTTCTCTGTATATTGAGCACTTTGATACTTTCACAGTATTTATAAAGCACTTAAACCTGCTTTATAATATAAAAGACATGAAAATCTTACTTTTTACAATATGGAACCTTTAAAGGCGACAGGATACATACACATTACATAGAAAGCAGGAGGATCGTGGAGGCCAATTGGACCCTCTTTATGGCCCTGGCAGCGAGGAAGAAATGCCTTTATTCCTGAGCCTCTTTTCTCTCCACCCTCTCTATCCTACCTGCCTTCCCCTTTATTCACATAAATTGCTTCACACAAAGCAAACGCTGGTTTGAATAACACCGAGGCAACATTACACATCAGGATTTCACGCACAGTTCAGGATGGATTTGGAAGGGGAGCAGCTCTGCTAGCATCGCACTTGGCGTCGCTCCCTCGTCGAGCGTGACTTTGCATCGGGCTGACATTTTGACAAGTACAGGGCATTCGCAGGTTTAACGGGGGTGTCGTGAATAATCATTCACACTGAACAACCACAACTCTCCCCTCATCTGTTACCGTCTCTATGGTGTTCTGATGATGGAGCAGGGGGTTGCTATGTGCATGAGGGGGAGAGAGAGAGAAGCGAAAAGGGTGTGGGGACAGCGGGGGAAATACTTTGAGGAAATGCGTTGAGAAGGGAGATGAAATGTGAAGGATTAGATTTTCAAACGCCAGGAGGTTGATTTAGCTTCAGACACAGATGTGAAAGTGTGGAAGAAAGATTGAAACTGAGAGAGATATTTAGCCAAGCATGCTTTGTGCTGCTCTCCTTAGCCTGCCAGAGGCCTAAGCTTGTTCCTGTGATCTGTAACGCCTCGGACGCCTACTGTAGGGGTCTGCTGGGCACAGACTGGTCAAACCCAAGAGGAAAGGGACAGACAAAGTCATAGGAAGATAGAAGAAAGGGGGATGAGGCGGTGTCTGCTGATGGAGAGCAGAATGACAGGAGCTGTGGGATTGATGGTATGCAGGCTGTTGCCATACACTGTTTGTAGCTATACCTAATAAAAGTAATGCACTATAATTCGTATAATCCACGTAATCATGAGCCAGGACAGGTGATGTAGTATAAAGAGCGACAAAGTCTGTGTGTGGACGAGGTCGGGGATGGATGGGTGAGTCTAAAAACACAGGACTTTCATCCAGGAGACTGTTCGATTCCTGTGTGAAACCAGAAGTCAACGTTGACTTATTTGTCACGTAACTTCCGTACTTAAGTAACGCCACTTTCATAGTTATTTTAAACATAAACATCGACGTATTTATGACGTAACTTCCGTACTTAAGTAACGCCACTTTCATAGTTATTTTCAACATAAACATCGACGTATTTATGACGTAACTTCCGTACTTAAATAACGCCACTTTCATAGTTATTTTCAACATAAACATCGACGTATTTATGACGTAACTTCAGTACTTAAGTAACGCCACTTCCAGAGTTACTTTAACTAAATGTTGACTTATTTGTTACGTAACTTCTGTACTTAAGTAACGCCACTTCCAGAGTTACTTTAACTAAACGTTGACTTATTTGTTATGTAACTTCCATACTTAAGTCAATGTTTGGATTAAAATAACTGCGGAAGTGATGTTACTTATTTGTTACATCAGTTCCGTACTTAAGTAACGCCATCTACGTAGTTATTTTAACCCAAACGTTGACTTATTTGTTACGTAATTTCCATACTTATTTTAACTCAAACAATGTAGTTAACCAAGTAGTTGGGCGAGGGGTTGTCGGTGGCCTATGTTCCGCAGGGAATAAAGAGGCTTAAGTCAAAGTAAGTCAACCAAGTAGTTTTATGCCTAAACTCAACCAAGTATTTCAAAGGTACTTATTTGAACCCAAACCACAATCTTTTTTACGAAACCTAACCAAGTAGTTTTGTGGCCTAAACACCGCTGGGGCTTGCTCTCGTGTTGCTGGACGTTCGTAGGAAAACGCATGAAAAATAACAATATAACTTTTTGTAAGATATCACATCAGCCGTCGTATGAGGATACGTTGCGGTATGATGGAGAAGAAAAAAGGGGGAAAGGCCAGCGGGATTATGGATTTTGCTTACTGGGAGTTCAGAACAGGGCAGATTGGACTGCTGGATAGACAACTGGAGTAGAATACAAAATGATGATCGGACATGAAAAGGGTGTAAAAAAGCTGATGCAAAGCTGTGAGTCGGCAGCAATACAGATAGGGGAGAGATCAAAGGAAGACAGGAGTGATAGATAAAATTAAAGTTCTGTATGGAGAGGCTGAAGTTTCCTGGTAGGGTGAGGGAAGCATCCTGCGACGGATTCAAGCTTTTCTCAGAGACAAGGTTGACAGCATGGGTTACAAACACAGAAATAGATAAGGAGATCAAGAGGGAAATAATTAACTGGAGACAGAAGAACAGACCACTTCAGTCACAGCGAGTAGCGCTTTGTGTTGTGGGGAGGGCACTCAAAGTTCTTACTGCCTTCATCTGGATTATTCATGTCTTAATAACAGCAATGAAATAAGGATGAAGTACATCCAGCTTTCCACTTAATGTTCTGTTTCCAGCTGTGTCCGAAATAATTTACTCATTCAATATTTCCTAAACACGATATAGGGAATTTAATGTAAAGGATCAAATAGTGTCAGGCAGAATCGAGCTGTCTGAGCAATGCATGATGGTAGCTAGCTCGCAATTAGTGACCATACATTTTTTTCGGTTAATAGAGTATTCATCAAAGGAATTCCCGGGATTTGGTTACAATGCTACAATGAAGTAGCCTTCTTCTAGAGGTCATGTCCGACCCGGTCTCGCGGCAAGGCGTCTACGACGTCATTACACGTGACGTGAGTATGTATTTTAGCGTTTTTGCGTGTCATTTAATTTGTATGCCGCTTTTCACGTGTCGTTGTACGCCACTCAAACGTCCGTAGTTAGGTTAAGGCAAGAAAACCGCTTAGTTAGGGTAAGGGAAAGCGTCATGGTTGGTCTTAAAATAATAAGTAAACTAAGTAGAACAGAAAACAACTACGGAAAAAGGAGGACAGGAATAATGTGAGGAAAAGGGGTAATGACATTCAATTAGGGATGCTAATTTTGAAAAAAATTCTTAACCGATAACCGACCCTCGTTAATCGATTATTAACCGTTAACCGACAAGATTTTTGCCTCGCATGCAGCGGTGCGCCAGCTGCAGTGTATGGAGTACAACAGACAACGGAGTCCCCAGTTCACCCGTCCGGGAGCGTTAGCTTAGCAGCACCGTGGCTGCGTGTAGTGACGCGGACATGCAGCCACATTCCCAGTAAAAGTCTCCGCCGCACATTTAGTTTAGTTTAGCAGAGTGTGTCTGCCCGGCGTTAACAATGCTGTGACAGCGATTGTCTGACAAACAGAGTGTGTTTTTATGTGCTACGTTAGCATCTGTAGCTCTGCTGGTAGCTTCGTGCTCGCCTCCGCTCAAGCGAGCCAGAGACCGGAGCCAACTTCCTGAATCTTGCAACTCCGGCTCCGCCTCTTAAGGGATGGCTCTTAAGGTGAACCAGCTTTTCTCCTTAAAGAGACGAGCCGCTCCTCTGAGTTTTTCTCTGCTTTTTAATCAATTATTAATATTTCTTTTAACCGATAACGTTAATCGTTTAAAATGCTTAATGTCGGTTAACGGTTAAATATCAACATCCCTATATCAATAAAAGCCTCGATTCTGAGTACCTTAACACACAGAGTCAGCGTCAGAGTCTTCCTATACAGATGAAGAAATGTGCTTAAAGGTGAAGTGACAAAACAACAAGTGTATTCATGTCCTCTGGGTTTCATTTAGCATTTAGCACGCGGAGCCAAAGTGATTTCCCACCACGCTCCCCTGAACTGTACAAACTAGGAAGTAGCTCGGGCTCAAGGTGCCCTAGTAAGACATCAGGGGGGAGAAATGCATAGGTGATACCATTGATTGTAATCTCAATGAAGCAAACAGTCAACAGGGCTTTCTGGCACCAGGCGCTGGAGGCTATAATGAAGGCTGCGTTCAGTGGTTGGCTGTGCATCGATCCACATGTTCATTAACCCCTGCTGGCTCCTCATCCATCATTCTGACTCCACCGTTTCTATTGTCCCACTGCACAGTGCATACACTGTAGGATTATACTGAGTGATCCCTCCTTTTCCCTTTTCTTTCTTATTATTTTGACTGTCACCTCACTGGCTATTCACATTTAAATAATCACAGATGATGATGTTTTGGTTTTTCTTTTTTTTTTGCTCGTTTTCTTTTTTTTTTTTATATTTCATTGATAGGGATGCACCGATGCCATGGAGGGTGACGAAAGATGCTGACGAGAGGTTAATGTCGCACTGCTGTAAAGTGGTAAAGTGCCGTTGTATCGGAGCCGTTTTGCTAGTACGAGTACATGAGCACAATATCGGACCCGATACTAGTATCGGTATCGGTGCATCCCTAGTCATTGATGATGTTACAAGAGACGATTTGCAATTTTACAGAAACCACAGTGGAGGTCTTATCCCATTTTGAATGTGTTTAAGACCAGGCTTGATTAGAGATGATCAGGTTTCCAAAGCCCCGACTGTTCCCATTAACCAGCCCCATTAAACGCATCGCTTTGCAACATCAGACAAGACACTATTTCACCTTTTTCTTTGTGGGTATGTTTAGTCTCCGGGCCGAGTGATTGCGGTTGACAAGGGGAAGTCTGTGAGGATTCAGGGATTTAGAATCAACTGGATTTGCATTGATTTTTCTTCCGTCTAAAGAGACTCTGGGAAAATCCACTGTCACCTTTCACGCACAGTTGTGGATAACAGTCAGCACTGACAGCAGGGGCAAAGGAATAGCAGCATTGACGATAAGCAGGTTGTTGTAAATACATCTCATTGTAAGGTTATTAAAACATTTGTTCAATCGTTCGCTACGGGTAAACATGAACTACCTTGTATGTTCGGATTAGCCCTGTAAAGGTTGTATTGCTCTCACTTGCGAGCTCGAGTGCAGTGGGATTTGTCACATTGTACAGATTACTACTGGGATCATCGTTTGCTATCCAGTGTATCAAAGGCAATTTACTAGTAAAGCTTAACACTGCTCAGTCTGAAGGAAAGATATTATATTGGGAAATCAATCACAGGGTATAAAAACGTCAACCTTGTCTCCTACATTACATTCCCATACAACTAAACTGCATTCTCGATTATGTTTCCAGGGAAACAAATTTCCCCCCAGATAGCGGTTGCAGTTTAACAGTTTTAAACACAAGGTTAAAGGTAGGGTTAGTAGTGCTGTTCAAATACATTTTTGTGATCCGATCTCACTTTCTCGCCCCATGCAAATGAACACGTAGTAAACACATGGCTAATACAGCAGCCGTTGTGACGTAATGCATGAATGTTAGTAGTGATATCCTACATATTCGTGAATTCTGGTACATTGTATTAACATCAAAATAAAAGGTTATTGTACCTGCGGTCCCCGGGGACCTCCGCGCTGCAGGGCACCGGGGTACAGCGCTCCAGAGAGCCGGGGAGGACAGAGAACAGGCGGGCGGGCGGTCATGTGTCAGCTCCGCGCAAAGCAGCGGAACAAAAACACTTACACATCTCCGACAGTATGATAATAATGCACTTTGCGTGCCTATTCTGATAGTCTGTAGATATGTAGCTTATCAACAAGATATATTTTAATAAAATACAGTTGTACCGACAGGTTACAGTAGAGCACAGAGGCCGTTTCCATGCTGACAAGCGCCCGTGTCTGGTTGTCTATTCACCTGAGGGGCGCGGTGATCACGCGGATCCAAGCTGGGCATCAGATGAGTAGCCGGTCCTTAATGTGGTCCAGGACACATTCGCGTACACACTGCTAAAAGAATGTGGTCATATGTGGCCCAGACCACCTCTGAATGTGGTCTGAAAGATCCGATCTCAATGCTCGAGTGTCTCTCTCTCTCTCTCGAGTGTGTTCACACCTGTACTTAGAGCTGTCCACTTGATATCGGATCACTGAGGACGCATGTTAATACCAGGTCTGAACAGGGTCTATGAATGTAAATTAAAATAAGAGAACATTGCCATTTGGTTTCACAGGGGATACGAACAGCAGTCTCCTGGGTGAAAGTCCTGTGTTTGTTTGACCCATGCACCACTTCTCTCAATTTTCTGTTAAAAGAAAAAAATAAGAGATCACCAAATGCACCAAACCTTCTTAACCATCCAAATCTGCTCACACCCAGGTGTGCTGAATGATGAATTCCATTTGATCATAAAATGGAGGCACGTTGCCGATGTTTCGCATGTCATTGAACACCACGCATTTACAGTTAGGTTGAGGGGAAAAACATCATGGTTGGGCTTAAAAATAAGTTTGTAAAGTAAGTAAAATGTGTATGTAAACAACGTAACATAAATACGGAAGACGCATCACTAATGTAACTTCAAAATAACTCGACAACACATCGGGAGACGAACAACGGTCTCCTGGTTGAAAGTCTTGTGTTTGTTGGTCCCATCAACTTCCCCTCACGGCCACCATCGGCAGTCTTTCACTTTTTATTCTATGTCAATAGCTCTGAGTGTAGTATATTCACATATATAATATAAAATATATAATAATAAAAAAAATTGTTATGTTCCTCAAATTTAAACCAACATTGAACAAACAATTTGTGGACTCTTAAAACAAAATGTTTTTTTCTTGTCTTGGTCAGATCTCGACCACTCGTAAAATAAAAATAAATCGTGGATATGAACAAAAATAACTTGTGACATTTGTTTGTATATCGGTTCCTGCATGAGGCCACTAACAGCCTGCAAGGCTGGAATCAATGTTTTCCATTGTAATGTAAGTCCTGCCATTGATTTTAGGACAAATATTGCCCCGCAGTAATGTCACTACAGCATAATATCTTGGACCATATGAGTTACATTTGCCCAGTTGATATTCTGACCAATAACCATCGCTGTAGCTGCATATGTGCTTATCATTTGTGCTTTGGTGCCTTGCAGAAAGTCCTGACAGCAGTATCGTGCATACAGAATTTTTCTGGAAGGAAGAGATTTGTTTCATTTGATCTCGTCACAGTGAAGGAAGGGGTTAACTGTGCCAGCGGTGTTTATTAGCATCAGGGAAACTGCCTTCTCCAGCTGTCCTCCCCCCCCCCCCGCCAAGGTGTTCAGCACAGATACGGGCCGACTCTGACGGGAGCATGTTAGCGATTAAAAACACAAGCCAACTCCCAGCACATGGACAGCCAGTGACCCCTGGGCAGTCTGCAGGAGACGGGGGGGGGGGGGGATGTTAACGCTCTGTATGAAGTCCTAGATGCCTAAACAGGATATTAAAATGCAGAGATAGAGAAGCATAATACATGCAGTGTTGTTTTACAGGTTTAAAACAAAAAATGTAGCAACTATAGACCATAGTTAAGTTTGTTTAATTTTAATTTAAGAATACACAAAAATAAATAATATACAGTGCACGAAGGAGCAGAAGCCTCTAATGTTAAAATTTAACAATGGGGAATATATCAGAGAAGCAAGAGGCAAATTTGTTCAATATAAAACAATTCATAGGTATTATTACACCCCAACAAGACTCAATACAATGGGTCTAATTAAAGACAGCTTGTGTTGAAATGTAATGCGGTACATGCATGCATGCATTATGGGAATGTCCCATGGTTGTCCCCTAATGGAGAAATGTTCTGGAATATATGGGTGAGTGGTTAGAATTCAAACTGCCCAGATCACCAAGGTTGTGTCTCATTGGGGACAAAACTGTAGTGCAACCTTGAAGTAAATTTGCATTTAGAGTATTAACAACGAGCTTAATAACCTGTGCTCGGCTGATTCTAAGATGTTGGAAAGAGCCTCAAACACCTACTCTACACGACTTAAAGCTGTCCACTTGTGATCGGATCACTGTGGACGCATGTTAATACCAGGTCTGAACAGGGCCCTTGGAGTATTTTCAAATGCTTCGTATCCCTAAAATCTCTACAACCGCAGCTAAAAGGTAATGCAACTCATTAAACCATAATAATTCATTAAAGTATGGAAATGAGGTCATAAATTTAAAAAAAATCCAAAATTGTACTAAATAAACACATTGTTCCAAAAGATTTTTAAATGAAGAAACATGAACAAAATATTTCTCAACTCCGTAAGTTATTTGAACTCAGCAAATTTTTTAGTTTTTCAGATATGCAAATTTTTATGAGCAAATCGAGTTCAAAGGCGTTTCGATAGTTTCATTACGTTCCGCACGTAACGTGATGTAATGTATTGTCATCCTGTTTTTTATTTTTTTTTCCTTCCTGTCTTTTTATATCTAGCATTTCTTGTTTTGAAATAGTATTCTTTTCGTTCCTTTAGATATGTTCAAAATATTTGTCTGTTTGTAAATTGTAATGCAGCTGTCTTTAATTTCAATGTTAGGTGGGTTCCTTTTACTAGCCCTCGGGGGGGGGGGTTTCAACCCACCTGCCCATTTATTTAAGTTATTGTATATCGCTTGTTTTTTGTTTTAATTTATTATATGCACAAATAAAGAACTAATGACGTTATCACAAGCGTTCATCTTGATAACGCGCAAGACAGAAGCCTCAGCTTTCCGCTGCAAAAAGAATTGCTATAATGGCTATCATTTAGATTGATTTAAACAGGATCATGCAAACGGCAATTGCGGGAAGTCTGTTTCCAAAGCGTTAAACACTAAAAAAAAAATGAATCACAAGTAATAAAGATCAACACAGGCTTGCTCACACCAGACCTTTTCCCCATTCTTGGTTAGCTAGGTGCTCTCTGCTTGAGATTAACATGAAAATTTGATGCTCCTCGTGGGGAAATTGGGCAGCTTGTGTTGTAAAACGTGTCTGTTGGTTAATGCAAAGAAACGGACAGACTGCATGAATTAAGTCCAGCGCCATTCAGATCTCAATTGGCTGCGTGCATATTAGACTTGGCACCGGCTTCATTGGGTTCTAAAATTACGCATCAGAGGTTGTTGAGGAACCGTTGTTCAGAAAATTAACCCATATTGAGTGGGTTTAAAAACCCAATGAATAATTGAGACATGACTTTAAATAATTAAAGTGGACCTTGTAGTCTTTCACATTAGAGTGGAGGTTCCTCTGATTGCTGTTGTTGTTTTTAATCTTGTTATTTCCATATGAATGCCTTGAGGGCTGCATGGAGAGAAAGGGACGTTTTTGGTCGGTCATAGCTTCAACCGCCTGAAAGACAGCGAAAATGAGCGCTCATTTACATCCACACACTAAAACACAACTAATTAGGCTACATCCATCTCTCTCTTCCCCTTACAGACACACACACAGCAAGGTGTCTGTCCTCTAGCAGCCACAGTCTGCATTGAAACACAGTGTTCATGCTGGATTTTGGCATGCCAAAAGAGGAGCAGAGGGTGCCAGTTTGTTTGCCGTCGCTGCCAGCCAACCTTGACTTCAAAGCGGTCTGTTAAAGTGAACTTCCACATCAAAATAGAACTGGATTTGCAAAATCAGAACCCGTAGTCATTGCCAGTGGATCTTCAGCAGGAATCACCCTCTGAGCGTGTCACAGATTTGAGTTTTGGGGGCTTCTGGCCTTGTAAGGTTTTGAACGTGATAAGTCCTTACAACCCAGGATGAAAAACCAGGCGGGATGGAGGTGTATGACATGGTTGGGAGATGAGTCGATGAGTCCAAACAGTTAATCACAGAGCATGGCTCTTTTTTAACTGGTGATATTCAGCAAGTGACACAAAGAACATCGCAATCTAACCCATGGCAAAAAAGTCTAGACAATGAAAAAGGTTGCCTTCAGGATCCCATCCGATTTCCTTCTGATCTTGTGGCATCTTCCATAGGAGCCTGTGTGTCGAGGTTTTAGTTTTAAGGGTGGACCCAAACGCAGAGTGACCAGACGGATAAATTAAAATAAACAACACGTCGGTCCCCTGTTGTTCCGACAATACACACTCTCCGGGCACCGCCGTCTTAATATACGAGCTTACCGGGGCTCAAGCCCCCGGGCCCAACCATGTAAAGGTGCCCACGAGGCACCAGGGGAAAACAATAAAAATATAATTCACAGGGAGAAGCGAAAGCGGGCGTGCAACGAGACGCTTAGTGCGCAAAGACGCAACGGCGGTGCCGTTTTTTTACTCCGACACAACCTAGATTGAATATCCTACCGCGAGGTCCGGGTGCAGTTGCGCCGGGAAGGTCCGATGACATCATTCTGCATTATAAGTAGCCTTCTGTTTACAGCTGTGTGCGTCTGAGCTAAGCCGGTCAAATTCACGGCCATGACGGAACACGTCGTGGAAAGCAAAAAAACAATCAAACATGCTAGACTTTCTGTTGGGACGTCGGGAGGCGTCCCAGACGCGGCGTCGGTTGTCGTGTACTATGACACACTACATGAGATAAAACGATCGATTGTACCACACGACACTCATTTATCGTTCCCGATCCCCTACGACGGCCGTGTCGGGCTATAATCAGGCTGATATCGTGTAGTCTGAACCAGGAATCCGAGGTTTCGGGATAAAACCCCTTCTCCAAGCTTTCCTCTTCGCCACTTCAGAGCGTTCCACCAAAAGTTCTATGACGTTCCAAAGTCCACCTGCAATGTCATGTCTAAATTGTTCCTTCAAACAGTTTTTTAGTGCACCAGCCTTTGCTGAGAGGTGGGTGCCATCCAGTTCCATGACAAGTTTTTGTAGAACCTCAAATGTGTATTTTAGGTTTGCTGGGTATAGCTCAAGTCCAATGAGTACATGAGGCCAAATAAGTGCATCTGCAATGTTACCAAGGCTGTGAATCACTTTCACTTTCTTCGATGACTAGTCCGACATCTTCCAGGTCATTTATGGGTTCTGCACCATCCCTCTTTATGGCAAAGATCCCCAGGATCATCTGCTCTCTAGCCAAAACATACACACACCAGGGGGGAAAAAAATCATTTCTCTTTTACCAAATGACATCTATCCACCCCCAGATTACCATCCCTCCAGACTACATTTGGTGTAGCTTTTCTAGTTTTGCCATTATCTGCTGTTGGTTTTGGTATCTGTTGTCAACCATAGATATGAAAGAAGCTTTACTAAAAGTTACATTTGAGAAACTAAACAGCACCATCCATAAATTATACCTTCAAAACAACAGTCTACAAACTGCTGTTAATAATGTTAGTGAGAAGGAACTTAAACTATGCAAGCATGGGCGTCGTCTTCAAATATCCCTCCAAAGAGTTTGGTCACATTAATGTGTTTAGAACCAGCTCAAAAAAAAAAAGTATGTGTACAGTACAGTGATCGCATTTTCAGTTTCCGGAGAGTCATTTTTGTGGAAAGCAGAGGCCAAAATACTTACAAGGTACTTCCTTATGAGGCTTTCAAGGTCTTCGTTGAGGTTTAACAATTAGTACTTTCAGTATGCAGGCTCTTCTTGTTTCAATGGCATCATTCTGCAGTTGAGGTGATCAGACGTCTGATTAGGATACTTCTTGGAGGTCACGTTACCCCTGGGCACGTCCAACTGGTAGAAGAACCCAGGGCAGACCCAGAAAACGGTGGAGGCATTGAGTATCACCTCAGGCCCAGAAACGAATGCCAGGATGCCCCAGGGTGTGGCTATAGGGAGAAGGACATCTGGGCAAACTTGCTTAATCTGCTGACGCTTCGAGTCCGACCTGGATAAAGAGGTGGAAAATGGATGGGTGGACGGATGAATAAAGTAGTTTATATAATCTGGATAAACTGTTACGACATCTAAGCACTCGTTCCTTGCTTCATCAAACTTTATTTCCGTCATGTTTCCACATCTCAGCAATTACTTTGACTATAATGCTATCATAAGAGAAAGAACTGACAAAAGGAAAAGGTACTAGTGGTACTAAATTGAATGATCCCCTTAAGCCTGACATCCACTCAGAGCGTCTATAATGTTCTTCTCATGTGGTTGCACATAAAGATGTATAGGTGTTTCTGCTGCACTTTTATGTACGTGTCTCCACGGAGTGTGTTCCTGTGCATGAACAGTGCCTCGCTGTATGCTTGGATTTATGTACCCAAGAGTGTGGGTGTACGTGTGTGTGGGTGTACGTGTGTGTGTGTGTGTGTGTGTGTGTGTGTGTGTGTGTGTGCTCCCGTCGCCCATGAGGAACAGCCCGAGGGAGGCTAACATACTGTAACAGAGCGAGGCAATGAGCCAGGATCACTGTTGGGATCCACTGGGGAAATAACATGTAAAGAGCTGCCTGTCATTGTGGGGGCGAGCCCAGGGAAATAACCCGGCATTGGTGCGAACCTCTGCCGTCTCTCTGATGTTAATTCCCCATACTGGGCTATTACACACACACACATTCACATGTACAAACGCACATGCCAACTGCCTCCCCTTGTTTCTTCCCCATATAGTGCACAATTCATGGAGAACATACCGCACAAATAATAATCCATTTTTCTTACTCTGCACACACACACACTGATATACTCATGCTGCTCTCACATCATACAGTTCCCCCCCATGGCGCACACACACTGGAGACACACAGTGTAGCTCTTATGCAGATAAGCTGACTGACACACTCGTATCTCTTCCTGCAATCTCACTCTCTCTCACACACCCTGAGGCCCAATAGTCAAGCAATGACATCTGTCTTTGTAGTGCAATTGCCTCCATTGCAATACACGCAACACCAATGGAACTGTTGCGTATTTTATCCGCTGTTCATCATCGCTCGGCGTTGTTATTAAGATAAGATAAGATAAGATAAGATGGACCTTTATTAATCCCCGGAGGGAAATTCAGGTGTCAAAGCAGCAACATCAGCAAACAGAGTGAATCACAGGAGAGGTAAAGGTATACAAAAATTCTAAAGACAATAATAGAGATATAAAAGATACAGAGTGAATGGGTGAACATAGTGTGTACAGTCCGTCAATAAATAAATAAATGTAGTATGTACAATAAATAAATAAGTAAATAAATGTAATATGTACATATGTGCAGTCAGCAATAAAGTGGTATATAGGATGTATAGTGTAAAGTGAGTGTAAAGTGCGCCAGATAGTGCATGTTTAAATTTCTTAAAAGTCCTAATAGTTGTCATATAGGGGTCAGCCTTGGTTGTGGAGCCTGATGGCTACCAGCATGAAGGACTGACCCAGGCGCTTTGTGTTGTGCCGAGGAGGGATGAGTCTGTGGCTGAAGGTGCTCCTCATCTTGACTAGCTCATCATGGAGGGGGTGGAAGGGGTTTTCCAGGATAGCGTCCAGCTTCCTCCTCATCCTGCCCTCTGCCACCACCTCCAGACCGTCCAGCTCAGATCCAACCACAGAGCCAGCCCTCCTCACCAGCCTGTTCAGTCTGTTGGCATCCCTTGTGTTCATGTTACCCCCCCAACATACCACAGCAAAAAAGAGAACACTGGCTACTACAGACTGGTAAAACATCTGCAGCAGCCTATTGCATACATTAAAAGACCTGAGCCTCCTCAGGAAGAACAGTTTGCTCTGTCCCTTCCTGTAGAGGGCCTCGGTGTTATCAGTCCAGTCAAGTCTACTGTTCATATGTACTCCCAGAAACTTGTAGGTGTCCACCACCTCCACCTCCTCCCCTCGGATGGTGATGGGAGTTGGGGGCCTCGTGCTCCGCCGGAAGTCCACCACCAGCTCCTTGGTCTTTCCAATGTTGAGCTGGAGGTGATTGTTATCACACCACCCTATGAAGTTCTCCACCAGGGCTCTGTACTCCTCCTCGTTGTCATCTGTGATGCAGCTGACGATGGAGGAGTCATCGGAGAACTTCTGTAGGTGGCATGTACCCGAGTGGAAGCGAAAGTCGGAGGTGTAGGTGGTGAACAGGAAGGGAGACAGCACAGTTCCTTGGGGGGCGCCGGTGTTGCTCACCAGCACATCTGACAGGCTGCCCTGCAGTCTGACATACTGTGGTCTGCTGGTGAGGTAGTCTGTAATCCAGGCCACCAGGCCATGATCCACCTGCATCACTGAGAGCTTCTCAGCTAGCCGGAGTGGTAGGATGGTGTTGAAGGCACTGGAGAAGTCAAAGAACAATATTCTTACAGAGCTGTGCGGCCTCTCCAGGTGAGTGTAGGCTCTGTGGAGCATGTAGGTGATGGCATCATCCACACCGATGTTTTCCTGGTATGCAAACTGCAGGGGGTCCCTGAAGTCGCTCACAAGGGGCTTGAGGTGCTGCAGAACCAGTCTCTCAAAGATCTTCATGACGTGTGACGTCAGAGCAACTGGCCTGTAGTCATTGGGGGTGCTGGGGTGTCTCTTCTTGGCCACCGGGACGATGCAGGAGGTCTTCCAGAGCTGGGGAACCTTCTTCAGCCTCAGGGAGAGGCTGAAAAGGTGCTGGAACGCTGCTGCCAGCTCCCCAGCACATGCCTTGAGCACCCTGGGGTTGATGTTGTCTGGTCCCCTGGCCTTGTTCACGCTGATCTTTGAGAGCTGCTTCCTCACCTGGCCCCTTGTGATGATCAGGGTGGATGTTGCAATGTCTCCAGGTGCAAAGGACATGCTGTGGATGTGCTCCTCAGGGTAGGTATGGGGGGGGGCAAGCTGCTGCTGCCTCCTGGGGATGGGTGCTGGGGGGAGGAGGAGAGGTGTGGAAGGGGGTGCTGGGGGGAGGAGGAGAGGTGTGGAGGGGGGGCACTGGTGTTAGTGAGTGAGGACCCAGGCTGTCCTGCTGAGCTCATGGGGGTTTGTTGGTCAAACCTGTTGAAAAACAGGTTTAGCTCATTTGCATGTTCCTGGGTCCCCTCAACACCAGGGCTCGGCTGTTTGTAGCCAGTTATCTTCCTGAACCCCCCCCCCACACCTCCCTGGAGCTGTCGGCCTGTAGTCTCCCCTCCAGTCTGTCTTTGTAGGTGTCCTTGGCCGCCCTCAGCTCCTTCTTCAGCTCCTTCTGGACAACCTTGGCCCCCTCAATGTCCCCGGCCATGAACGCCCTCTTCTTCCTGTTCAACAGGGCTTTAATGTCCCCATTGATCCAGGGCTTGTTGTTAGGAAAGCAGCGTACCTTTTTGGTGGGTACGATGCTTTCCTCACAGAACCTAATGTAGTCTGTAATGCAGTGGGAGAGTCCATCGATGTCCTCACCGTGGACCCTGTCAAACAACTCCCAGTCTGTTGACCTGTAACACTCCCTCAGCTCCTCCTCAACTTCCACTGACCACTGCTGAACAGACCTGGTGGTGGCGGGCTGCCTCCTGACAACAGGCTTGTATGTTGGCACAAGCCTGATGAGGTTGTGGTCTGAACCGCCAAGGGGGGGGAGAACAGTGGCGCTGTATGCCTCCTTAATGTTGGCATACAGCAGGTCCAGGGTCTTACGCCGGGGCCACACAGCGCGCATCATGCTCGCGTGACGGCAGCGTCACGTCGTGGCTGCGTCATGCCCACCTAGGGTGTTCACACTAGACGCGAGTTACCCACGTCTCGGGAGCGTCCCGGAGCTACCTGTCAGCTGTGTTTTTGCTGTTGCTGACAGCCCTTTCTTTCTACATAGAGTTTGCCTTTTAATGGCCATTTAACTTCATAATAAATGTGATTTATATTTATTTAAGACAAAAAAGGGTAAGAACTGTGTGGTAATTTGTAAATATTATTAAAAACAAGCAAATAAATTCATACATAAATATTAATATATAGCCCATATAAATCCCTCTTTTCTGTCAGTGAAGAGGGATTTATATATATACAATGAGGAGGGATTTCTATGGGCTATATATATATATATATATATATATATATATATATATATATAAATCCCTCTTCATTGACAGTGAAGAGGGATTTCTATGGGCTATATATATATATATATATATATATATATATATATATATATATATATATATATATCCCTCTTCATTGACAGTGAAGAGGGATTTCTGTGGGCTATATATTAATACAAAAAAATAAATAAATACATTAGTAGTAAGAGAGAGCCTACAGCAATCCCTCTTCACTTTGACTGGCACAGTTTTAAACAACATTTCCAGGGGGTTTCGGGTTCCTGTTCTACAGCATTCCAGGTTGCGGCTTTTATCGAAAACGACTTAATTTACATCTGGGGCGGGACAGCAATTTACATTATAAATGCTGATGTTCCGACATCTCAGGCAACTTGGAGCTTTTCACCACCTTGTTGCTGAACTGCGCCTTGATGGAGAAAAACACCTGAAGTATTTCAGAATGATAAATATGTAAAGTGTTTTTTTATTATTATAAAACAAAGCAAAATAAACAGTTTCGTTATTTGTTAACCTTTAGAAAACGAAAATTATTATTAAATATCTTTAAAAAAATTAAATAACACCTCTAAAAGAAAGAACAATAAAGTTACGTGGTGTTTGTTGAGAGAGAGAGAGAGAGCGAGAGAGAGAGCGCATCGGAAAAATACTGCCAACTATCACCTGATGTTCTTATAACCTATTAACCCAGTCTATTATATGTATAGCATATGTAGGGTTTCTGCTATGACTACTACAGTGTTTACATAATTAAAAGCCTGTACTATATTAACTTGATGGAAACCTGCAAGCAGACAACTGCTTTATTTAGAGTATTTCAGAATAAAAGCATTGTGTTAATGAATGAATGATTCTGTGCACTAAAAACGCTAGAGGACTTTTATTTTGAAATCTAGATAGGAAGTGTAAAATATTGATGGTCAGTGACATATTCTACAGATGTCTAGACATGGAAACTGTAGTAATCTTGCTCATATACTGTCAATAGATCACCTTCACTGTCTGTTGCTGCTGGGAGACGCAGCCGAGAGGTAAGCGGCAAGCGTGAAAAATAGGCGAGCCTTCTATTCTATAAAATAGACGCACGTCTGACGTGCGTCTGACGCGCGTCTGACGTGCGTCTCATGCGGGCAGTGTGTCCACTCTAACCTGTTAACATGGACGCCGAAATAAAAAACAACACGCGACGTTGCCGTCACGCGAGCATGAAGCGCGCTGTGTGGCCCGGGCTTTATTGTGTCTGGTGTTACAGGTCACATACTGGGTGAAGTTCGACAGGGCTCTGGAGACCTTCACATGGTTAAAATCACCATTTACAATGATGAATGCGCTGGGGTGCCTCGTCTGTAATCCCGCGACGGTGGAGTGGATGACGTCACTCGCCTGCGCCGCCACAGCACTCGGTTGAATGTAAACAGTAACTATGATGCAGTGTGAGAACTCTCGAGGCAGATAATATGGCCTCAAACTCACAGCCAGCAGCTCAATGTCCGGGGTACAGATGCGCTCCTTTACGGTGATGTGTTTGGGATTACACCATCTGGAGTTAACAAAGACAGCAAGCCCTCCGCCTTTCTTTTTACCGCTCTGTTTGTCTCTGTCAGCTCGCACCACCGTGAAGCCGTCCGGTTCCACTAAGCAGTCTGGTATAATCCCCTTCAACCATGTCTCCGTAAAGCACAGCACACTGGACTCTCGGTATTCCCGTTGGTCTTTCACCAGGGCTGCTAGCTCGTCCGTCTTGTTGGCCAGAGATCTCACATTGCCCATGATCACTGAAGGCAGGACGGGTTTAAATCTCCTCCTCTCCTTCTCCCTCCTCCCCCTCACGATCACACCGGCTCTTGATCCCCGTCTGTGTCGCCGTATCTCGGCAGGTAAATCCTTTGGTGGCGCTGCTACTCGGTCCCGAAAGGCGAGGAGCGCTTCAAATGAATACACCGTCCGTTGTCCGATCATGTCCGTTTGTCAGGCTAACTAAATATAATAACTAAATAAGACGGCTGTGAAAAAGGAAACTATTTACATAAAGTGTGCAGTATACTATCACTGGCAAAAACTAAGCACAGTAGAAAGTTAAAAGTAACGAAAAAGTAGCAAAAAAGAAGACAAAGAAAGTAGAAACACGGAGAGCTACTAAGACAGGCTGCCACTCGGAGCTGTCCCACAATGCAGCAGTGGGTGGGCGGCAGGATCAAATGACACCATTCCTCCAAGAGGTTTCTGATTACTTGCGTGCGAATGTTGTGCCTGTGGGCAGATTTGATCCAACATTTTTAATTGGAGCAGATCGTGTTAATGATGATGACGAGGGTGAAGAGCTGATACTGAAATGGAGGGTGTGGGTACAAGAGCAACTAGGTCCAGCTAAGTATGTCCATGTTGAGGGGTTGTTTTTGCCCGACAGAGCAGCAAGTGGATTAGTTTGTTCATCCGATGATGCCGACATACCAGCCCAGTCGCACAGCAAGTTTTTGACATAGTCACGAAATTTAATGTATTGATTCGTGTACATAGACACTTATTTCCCGTTTTTTTTTTCGTGATGGTCAACACAAAATCAATTTGTATGTAATCCGCGTAATTGTGAACCGGGAGTGTAAAGTGCGGTTTTTCCCAAAGCTAACCAAGTAGTTTTGTTTCCTAAGCCTAACCATGTCGATCTGTTCCTAAACCTAACTAAGTAGTTTTGTTGCCTAAGCCTAACCAAATCAATCTTTTCCTAAGCCTAACTAAGTAGTTTTGTTGCCTAAGCCTAATCAAATCGATCTTTTCCTAAGCCTAAATAGTTTTGTTGCCTAAGCCTAACCAAATTGATCTGTTCCTAAACGTAACTAAGTAGTTTTTGTCACCTAACTTCTGTACTTACGTCACTTCCAGTGTTATTTAAACCCAAACCGCGATCATTTCTTAAACCTAACTAATTAGTTTTGTTGTTTAAGCCTAACCAAGTCAATCTTTTCCTAAACCTAGGTAGTTTGATTTTGAAAAAAAACTGGAGTGGAAATTGACGTTCATAGGAAAAAGCACGAAAAATAGGTTGTTGAAAGTCGAGTGTCATGTCACGTTTGTGTCTATGTTCACGAATCAAATAGATTACATTTCGTGACTATTTCACAAACTTCCGCGAGACTGTGTCGGCAATACTGTAACACATGCTGCAGTCAACCTGTGACATGTTGAACCTGAAGACACAGAGCAACAGATTGGAGGAAACAAGTTATTGAAGAGAGCTGAGACGTTCAAATAAATCTGTCTGTATGACCTTAAAGGTCACATATTATACTCCATTTAAACTAGTTATTATAGGTCTCAGACACCTCCAAACCATGTCTCTGAAGGTTTTTTTTCAAAAAAACAATCAGATCATGCATTCCAGCATGTCTCTATAACCTCTGTTTCAGCCCATTTCCAAAAGTGCTGATTTATGTGTCTGTAGCCTCTGTCTCCTCCCACTCTGCTCTGATTGGTCAGCGTTTTCTGTCAATCAAACGTCCTCAACAACACAGCGTCACCCTCCCCGCCCCCCTCGCGGCCTGAGAGCAGGGAGAGAGAGGAGTGGAGAGAGAGGAGCTAGAATAGAGCTTATAAACCACTTTAAAGTTTATAAACCAGAAACTTCACCCAGCGCACGTTACCGGAGGAATCTGATCAGAAATCGGCGACACATGATGAACATCTGCGGTCCAGATTCCAGGTTTTCCTGACGGTTTCTCTCAGGTAAATAATACTATTTATATCTCTGTTAGTTAGCTCAGTGTTTACCTCATGCATCAACTCTGTAAATCGTAAACATACACTCTGTTTTACGTCTGTCTTTACAGATCCATCTGTGAGAAATGACTGACAGAATCATCCCAGAGGAGAGCAGACAGCTGAGAGCAGATGGCTCTGTTTACATGGAGATACAGAGCTAACCCGTTAGCATGTAGCTAACCCGTTAGCATGTAGCTACATGCTAACGGGTTAGCTACATGCTACCGCTATGACACGGTGTGTAAACACAGCGACCATCAGGGTGGAAAATAGAAGATGTGAAACAGTAGTCAGTTCATTATTTCTGCTAAAAGATAAATGTATGGAAGATCAGAGTAATGGTATATTATTTACAGTAGTAGCTGTCTCTGTGTTACCATGACTACAGACCACCGGAGCTTAGCTTACCATAGTTTACCAGAGCTGAAGACTTTCTCCTGTACCATGTTAACATAACTGCAGGTGGGATGATTACAAATGCTGTGAATAATTAATATTGTCATCTGTCTACTCAAATAAAGTTTGACTGTGAAACAGAAATGTGTTGTGTTGCTTACAAGTCACTATTTACTACCTGTACTCTGCTACATGCATGACATCAAATATATATAATATATAAATATCATCTGTTTAAACAGTGTAATTACATAAAGCCTTTGTGAAAGAACATGTTATATTTAGATGATGGGAGTACATGAAGACTGTTCTGCTGGTTCTTGCAGACTAACAGTAGGAGCTACTTTGCTCAAGTTCGGTTGAGGAGGAGAGACAGTGACGCGCTGTGGGGCGGGGTCAGCTACTGAAGGTTCTCTCTGGTTCGACCAGGAAACCCTTACATGGCTTGCATTTCTCAAATGACGTCAGAATACAAGGAAAAAAGCAAAAAAAAATTCTGCACCCATTTCCAGACAAACGGAGGAGGAGAAAAAGAGAGAGGATGGTCTTTTATGATACTATGGTGGCCTGTAGACACACTGGGGACAGATATTGATGTTTAAAAGACATGGAAAAGTGCATTTTGCATAATAGGTGACCTTTAACCCTTATGCCAAACTAGGGGAAATAAACCTCAACTCCTATAATGAGTCGATAATAAACTGTATAACCAAAATACAGACACTCAGCTACTTAAGGACAAAAATGTCCCATTGAAACTAATTAAAAACCACAATTTTTGATCCCACAGCAATTACAGCATAACATCAGGCATTCTATTTTATTGGGCTTTCAATCTAGAGCCCTGGCTTCAAAATAGTAATCCCACCAGATTGAGCCATTTTGTCATGCTGGGCAAATATACACTATTTTCCAGGTTTTCTTCGCAAAAACTGCATCAAAATTACTGTTTTTGCTAATCATTGACATATCACACACTGAGAAAAATTAAAATTTTGCATTTAGTAGGCAGAAAATACTTACATTTTTGTGTTTTTAACAGTGGCATTATGTAAACAAACTGGCATTTAATGGGTTATGATTCTAAAAATGGATGAATATTTAGTAGTTATGATCAGGACTGATGTCCGTGCGTGAAAGTGGAAAATAATATTAGTGTATAGTATTTTTATGGCAGTTTTTGACACATCGATTTTTGTTTTCTCAGAGCAACTTTTTTAAAACTGAGGCACAAGGGTTAAAGGATAAAGCTGCTGTCGTAAGGCCTTTGGGAAATGGTAAATGGGCTTGCATTTATATAGCACCTTTCTAGTCTTCCGACCGCTCCAAGCGCTTTGACACCTTTGCACTCCAAGTCCGTATTTTTTGTCTGAAATTGGCACTCGTTTAAAAATAAATACAACGCACGGACTTTGACACTTCCGTCTGTCATTAAAGTTTTCGGAATAGGTTTGATTTTCTGCGTTTTTCCGCGTCCGTCTAATGGCAAAAGAGGGTTTTTTGACCACTCAGAGCCACCGTCCATGCAAACGTCATCATCCAAAATGGCATCTTATAAACATTGAACATTAAAAACATTTTTTTTAAAATGCATACAAAAAATATGGACTTGATGTGCATGGACCTTTATTGGCAACAAATCCCGTAAAGAGACAAAAAACAGTGTTAGCTCCTCTCTCAATGCTTCCAGGCTTCCCTACTCTGTCTGTGGAACTCACGCCAAAGCCCATTGGTTCCCTACTCAAGTTTTAAATCTGTAAAAATGGGTCACATATATACATTATTATTTCAAAGAAGGTTCAGTAATTTTCTACAACATCTGGGCACAGTAGTATTCAAACCACTCCTTTCATGGTTGGTCTGTCACTGTACAATGTGCTTATTAGTGCTAATTAGCGAAATATGTCCATGGTTAACATGGAAAACTAAGATGGTTGACATGATGAATACAGCGTCACGTAGCTACTGGCATGGCTGGTGACGCTTTAATTACTCAATTAAAACTTAAAATTAGTAATTTCCCCAAAACGGTTGAGCACAGCACTGTAATTTTTAAGTGAATATTACTTAAGTGAAGTAAATGGTGCATATGATGAGGACTATTTCCAGCCTGTATGGAATGGAAATTTCCATTCATATTTTGTGGGCTTCAATATTTAAGGGCAGCAGGGACGGGTTATGTGGTATTGTCTCAAAATAAACAGCGCCCATTTTCATTGTAATGAAGAAACATGCCCATCCCTGTGTTGGCAATACCATCCCTCTATTGGCAATATTTTTAAGAGGGATCCTTTCACTGCTGGTTGTGGGTTTTCCATAAAGATCCGTTCAGTGGTTAAACAACAAAAAAAAAAAACAGAATGTCAAGAACCTTTGAGGTGCCATGATAGCAAATGTTTGCTGGCACCCTCGGCCGACATTACTTCTTTCAGAGGCTGTAGCAGGTTAGAACTAAAGTGAAAGTCCTGGTATCATATGAAACTAGAAAACCTAAGGAAATGTGTTATTTTCTAAAATGGTGTATTTGAATATTTCTGCATACTGGGGTCCCTAAACAATCTTGGAATTGCATGAGTTGGGTGTCACTGTAAAGCTGAGACTCTTGCGGATCCAATGAGTCCAATTGTTTTCATGTGTGATGATGTTAGTCCCCATAGTAGCCATTTCACATAGTGAATTTTTTTTTAAACTTGACCTCACCACCTTACCCTAACCCAGCCTCATGAAACTTTACAGCCAAAGACTAGAGACATAGAGCATTCAGAGGACTGATGGCTTTCCTAGCTAGATTGACAATACGCTTTTTTTTCTTAGCAGTTCACACAGAACAGAAGTGCTCGCGATCCAATTACCAAAAAATGCAATTCTTGCAGAAATCTCCAATTGTCAAAAGTTTTTGATCCAAATCACAGCATGTCTTTTTCTATGGTGTTCCTCAAGGTCTTGGTGCCTTAATGTGGTATTTTGGAGGGATTATTTTTCTTTTTTTTATCAATTCTCAAGTGGTATGAAGTGGTTAAATTTAGCACCAAATCTATAATAAATGGTATCAACCCAAAAATTGCTGCAACAACTTATGAGATATAACAGAGCATGGGAATGACCATCGTATACTTCTATCATAATGTACTAAGCCCTTATATATTATAAGCCTTATTTTAATTAAAGGGACTGTTTGTCAGAATTGCTTGTTAACCTCGACACCTGTGGCCGTTAAGTCAACGAAAGTCAGCGTCGGGCTCGCGCTTGTGCTCGCTCTAAATAGCCATGAACAAGCATCGCTTAAAAACAGTGAAGCGACACACGTCAGCTAAAACCACAATATAACTATATTTCAGCTGCTTGGCAGTAATGTTAACTGACCAGACGAAGGTCTCTCCATGAATCAATGCTGATCCTAGTGTTGGCTTTTCCTGCTTCAGCCTCCCGACCGCGGCCGGAGGGAGACACCGGCACCTGGTCAGAGACAATAACGCTTTTCGCTGCGGAGCCCCGTCACTTCACAAGACACGGAAAACCTTGTTTGTCTGGAGGAGCTGCAGCAGTTATTTCTGCACAAACGTCCACTGTACATTCACTAGATATTCTCAGAGATAAACTAACTCTTCTGCAGTGTGTAGTGTGCGCGCATGCACGTGAGGTGGAGCGAGCTGAGTGAAGGAAGGCAGAGGAGCAGAGTACAGCAGAGACTCCGGTCCTGTGGACCAAAGCTACGGTCTCCCCTGTGTCCTAGGTCCGCGGCCAACACTGTTTAACAGACGGGCTTCACTAGATAGAACTTTGCGGTTTTGGTGCTTCCGTGTAGTTTGTGTTGGAGTCTGAGTCTGAACAGCGTTGCCACACCCGAGCGCGCATGGGACACCGACCCATGTGATTTATACATGTAAGAAGATACAAACAGTCCCTTTAATTAATTAATTATTAATGTTTATTTATGACGAGAAAAACTTGACACCTAGTGCTGAGCTGCATCTCAAAAATATCTTCAGGTTCCCAGCTTTCAGATGATGTACACCACTTCTAGTTGACATCTACTATTGCATTGCTGGTTGTGATATACACAGGAGGCAATGATGATGTGCTTTCAGGGTGAGACATTTCATTCTATATTGTCCCCTCTATTTCACTGATTCTAAAGTCCTCACTTCTTTTCCTCTCCCTCACAGATAACAGCTTTTGATGAGCTCCAGGCTGACTTCAAGGTGCCGATCGATCAGGGCAATCCACTTCACGCGGTAGGTTTGCTCTCCCTACTCTAAACATTTTCGTTATATTATTGTCTTGTTGTTTATGTGTGGATTGCAGTTGGCACATATGGCAAAGATTTAAATCAATTTGCTAAGAGACACACACACGTTTCTCTGTCTCATCTTTCACTCTCTGTCTGTCCCAGTCTACATTCCTGTACTGTTTCTCCATTCATTTTGAATCAAGCAGCTGGCAACATACTAGTTTTGTACGCCCTAGATATGGGGTCAGCAACCTTTACTATCGAAAGAGCCATTTTAGGCAAAAAAAAAAAGAAAATCTGGAGCCGCAAAACATTTGATCATGGTGATGAAGGTAACACAGTTTATAGTCTAAATATATAGTATATAAATCTAATGCAGTGAGGGCCAAAGTGCAAATGTACGACGGAGTATTAGGGCCACATTGAGGGAAACAAATCTGAGATTTTCCGAATAAAGTTATAATGTTACGATAAAAAAAGTCATAATATAACGAGAAAAAAGTCGTAATATTACGAGAATAAAGTCATAACTTTACGAGAAAAAAAGAAAATAACACTTAAAAATTACTACTTTATAATATTATGACTTTATTCTCGAAATGTCAGATTTATTTTTTTCCTCAATGTGGCCCTAATACTCTGTCGTACCGTCGTACCATAGACCTACAACAATGATAACTAAAAATGAAAATGTAAACAAAAAAAGTTATTAATTTCCACAATTTTTTTTTAAAATCCACAGGGGGCCACTTGAGAGGGTCTAAAGAGCCGCATGTGGCTCGGAGCCGCAGAGTGCAGACCCCTGTCCTCGATAGATAGATAGATAGATAGATAGATACATAGATAGATAGATAGATAGATAGATAGATATACTTTATTGATCTCAAATTGGGAAATGATTGTGTTACAGCAGCAGGTTATCCAAGCAATGCGCAGGAACAGTACATAAAATGACAGACACCCTTTAACATCTGTATGAGACGCACCAGGCTTTTAACAACGCCAATGTAAACCCATCTGCGTCACTTTTATAGCAATTGACGTATAAAGAAGAGAAAGTCCACTTATGGAGCATGTCGGGGTGGATGGTTGGGTCAAACAAACACAGGTCTTTCATTCAGGAGACCGCTGTTCATGTCCCGTGTGAGACCAAGTCAACGTCGACCTATTTTACCATATCGTTTTGTAACTTACGTACTTAAGTTACGTAACAAGCATATATTTTTTTTTACTTACTTACTTACTTACTTATTTTGACTCAAACCACGACCTTTCCCTAAAGCCTAACCAAGTACTTTTGCTGCCTAAATCTACTCAAGTAAACCTAAAAAAATAAGTAAACCTACGTTGGAAGTTTATTTTGAAAAGAGACTGTATGCATGTAACGTGTGGAAACTGTACGATTCCTGTGAACACAGAACTTTTATTTTGAAAAGACAGTATGCATGTAACAAGCAAAAACTGACACTCTGTCCCTGACATGCCCGAAACTGATGCTGAAGACGTATATAAAGCGTCATAGTTTAAAGCATTGGGCAACTGACCAAGCGTCTGTATTTGACGATTTGTTGGATTGTTTGCTAAATGCCTGGTAAATTGCAGTGGTATGAAGTAAATAGGAAAAAAACAATAACTTCCTCATTTCCAATGTGTAATTCTGTAAGGAATTACAAAAAGAAAAGTAATCTCTAATGTGTATCTGATATTCTTTGTACACAGTATTTATGTAGAACTTAAACCTGCTTTATAATATAAAAGCAATGAAAATGTCACTTTTTTTTACAATATGGGACCTTTAAGTACATTATACTGCTCATACATCTGTATTTGTACATGTAGGATTATGATTATTAAATTACGGACGTAAATTAAAATGTGTCAACTTTGACTTTTGGTTTCACACCATCAGCAGTCTCCTGGGCAAAAGGTCTTATGTTTGTTTGATCCATCGATTCACCCCCCACATCCTCCCAACGGGGACTTCGGAAAGACTTTGATTAGAAGCGTATTTGTGATGCGTAAAAAAACAAACACAATCCGGGAGAAGATACGTTTCCTTCGGAACGTAATCGATAATTCTTTGCACGGGAACATAATTTTTAGGAGGCCATGCTGCCTTCAAAAGGTGTCAACAGCTAGTAGTGTTCACTTCGGTTTATCCCTGATATTATTTAAAGGCTTTTTGCAGGCTAATGCAGGGATTTTAGGCTTTTAGTGGTTCTGTGTATCCAGTCTGCTATTTAAATGGGAACATTTATTTATTTCGGCTTACTGAATATTACGTTTTAACAATAGTCGATTCACAGGTTAATACACTGGATTATAGACATATCCTCTAGTCTCCTAGGCTGTCTGGTAAACACATTGGACGTGCAGTGAATATTAATAATAAATAAATAAATAAATGCTGAGCTTTAAACTGTGCTCTAGCACATCTGCTTTAATGAATTTTATACATTTAAATGTATAAACATTTATATACATATATAACATATATAATATATATTATGGCTGTCAATCGATTCAAATATTTAATCACAATAAATTGCACCTTATTTATTTGTTCAAAATGTACCTTAAAGGAAGATTAGTCAAGTATTTAATCCTCTTATCAACATGGGAGTGGACAAATCTGCTGTTTTATGCAAATGTATGTATATATTTATTATTGTAAATCAATAAACAACACAAAACAATGACAGATATTGTCCAGAAACCCTCACAGGTACTGCATTTAGCATAAAACAATATGCTCAAATCATAACATAGCAAACTGCAGCCCAACAGGCAACAACAGCTGTCAGTGTGTCAGTGTGCTGACTTGACTTGCCCCAAACTGCATGTGATTATCATAACGTGGGCATGTCTGTAAAGGGGAGACTCGTGTGTACCCATAGAACCCATTTACATTCACATATCTGGAGGTCAGAGTTCAAGGGACCCCTTTGAAAATGGCCGTGCCGTTTTTTTCTTGCCAAAATTTTGCGCAAGTTTGGAGCGTTATTTACCCTTTTTTCGCAAAAAGTTAGTATGACATTGTTGATACTAATTGATTTGTTGCGTTTTTCTAGTTTCATATGATACCAGTATCTTCACTCTAGCTTTAAAACTGAGCCCGCTATAACCTCCGAAAGGTCGATTGCGTTAAAGAAATTAGTTGCGTTAAAAAGAATTTGCGTTAGCACGTTATTATTGTGTTATTATCGCGTTATCATCGCGTTAACTTTGACAGCCCTATTTAATACGTAACTTGCGTAACAAAAGAAAGATAAAAATAAGTCAACATTGACTTGGTTTCACACGAGACACAAACAGTGTGTTTGTTTGACCAAACCTAGGTCAAGGGACCCCTTTGAAAATGGCCGTGCCAGCTTTTCCTCGCAAACATTTTGCATAAGTTTGGAGCGTTATTTAGCCTCTTTCGCGACAAGATAGTATTACATGGTTGGTACCAATGGATTCCTTAGGTTTTTACTTTCATATGATGCCATTATCTTTACTTTCTCAGCTTTAAAGGGGACATATCGTGCTCATTTTCAGGTTCATACTTTTCAGGTTCAACATGTTTATATGCTTTAATGTTACAAAAAATCCTTTATTTTCCTCGTACTGTCTGCTTGAATATACCTGTGTTTACCCTCTGTCTGAAACGCTCCGTTTTAGTACATTTCAATGGAATTGCAACAGAATTAAGTTGCTAGGCAACAGTTTGGGTCCATGTTTACTTCCTGTCAGTTGATGTCATTCACATCCACTGCAACAGGAAATAAACTGGGACCCATTTAGAATGTTTATGTTTAAAACTGTGAAATGGTCTAAATATTGTATATTTGTGACATCACAAATGGACAGAAATCCTGACAGCTTGTTTCAAATGCAGAGTTTCTGAATACGGGCTGTGTGTATTTCTCTGTGGATTAAGCGTTTTGATACTTTCACAGTATTTATAAAGCACTTAATGATATAAAAGCCATGAAAATGTCAGTTTTTACAATATGGGACCTTTAAAACTGAGCACGCTACAACAATTTGCATTAATGTGTTATTTGTAGTAGTAGTATAAGTTTGAGCGATAATTTCTTCGAGCCTTGGCCAGTATTTTTTCTCCAACTCACACATCACCCACCACCTCCCATACCACAATTTCATCTCCTGCCACTACTACACTACTTTGTCCCTCTCAAAAATTCTCACAGTGAAGAAACAGCAAAAATATGTTCCGCTTCATCACTCCTCAAAATTGCCACAGCAGCAATCAGGAGAAGTTGTGGGAGAAAAATGTACATTAGCGTCGGCAAGCGCGGGGGAAAAGCAGCCCCTGGTGAAGTTGTTTTAGGATTCGCTCCAGCCCTCTAAATCCCTTTCCCTTGGGGCTTTTTGGGGCTTTTACTAACACAGTCGGCTCTTAATAATGCATGGTAGTACAGTACAGCACGAGCAGTTAGTTTGGAGGTGACTTTGACTTAAGAGCTCTGCACTGTATAGCTTCTCTGGAGTATTGACTTCCCATACTGAGCAGAAGAAAAGAGGGGCGAAAAGTTGGAGGAGACGGATTGATGAAAAAATTGCAAACTGGGTGAAAGAGGAGATGGAGACAGACAGACAGAGGGAGAGATGGGTGAATGAGGATTTCTTAAGAGGCAAATGAAAAGAATTCGTCAGCTTGAAAGGCATTTTCAAGACTCTGAAAACAGTGCATTAGACCAGATTTCCCCACTCAGTACCACTTTCATATTTTGTCATATTTGCATATCATTATGCAATGCAGAGTGTATCAAAGAATCAAGCGTGGGGGAATGGGTACAAAAGGTTCCATATCATTTTATCGTCTTCTTTCACCCATGTTTCCTTAACCCATCCTTCCTTCCCTCTTTGCGTCCCGCTTCTTATATGAAATGCGTCACCGTTGCCCGATTACAGATGAAAATGTGCACCTAAATTGCACGATTTCTCTCTCGAAGACATTAATCAAATACATTCTCAAAGTTGTCTCTGCTCTAATGACAGGTTCAAGTTAATGTCTTGCTGGGTTCCCACAAGCCCTGAAAACCCTAGGTAGTTTGTGGATTTAGGAAAAAATTATTCTCACAGATAGTTTTTTTATCGCTAGAGAAGGAAATGTACTTTGAAATATTTGAAGTTATTTGAGTCATGTAGAGCAAACGCAATTTTACAGGAATACTTCACCATGCCTATTTGCTTTCTTTCCTAAAGTAAGATGAGGAAACCAATATCAATGTCTTGTCTGAGCACTACGTACGGAGCTTGACCCTGCATTGCAGGACAGTTGGCCTAGCTTAGCACAAAGACTAGTAGCAGGGGGAGGAAGCACTTGACTCCCGCTAAACCAGTGATTCTCAAAGTGGGGTCCGTGGCACTCTGTCAGGGGGGTCCGTGAAATAACTTGCTTTAAATTATAAAATTGTGCATTAAAAAAGTACATACCTACAGATGGGGACAATCTTCTCCTATAAAACAAGTGTATTGTGTCCATTACTCCCACCCACAATAGCTGTTGAAGCACTTGTTAAGTTGACGCACTAACTGAAAGTCAGCTTTAGACTGGTAAGTTTCAATATCTGAATTTATTAGCACTGTGCCAGCTACTGTTCATTTTTCTGAAATTGTTCATCAATTACTTGCAATGTAGCCTATAAATGCTGTTAAGTTTAGTCCAAAAGCAATTTGAATAAAAAAAACCTCTGTTTAAAGGTATTTAAGTGGTATTAACATTCAATAACATTGCAAATTTCCCCTGCTGTGGAACTAATGAAGGGTTATCTCATCTTATCGTAACATTGAAATGTGTTTCTGTACTTAAAAATATTTTTGTTCATTGAATTTCTGATATTGGAGATGGAGATCAAAGAAGTTGGGGAATAAAGTGGAACAGAAATTCTCCTCATTTCTAATGTAAGGAAATATAACTAACCACTCATGAGGGTTCAGCTCGGTCCCTATAGCTATGAAAGCTAGCACTTCTCATGCTAGCTGAAGAAGACATTTTAAGGCGACCAAAAAGGTTATAATTAACTTAAATGAACATTGTGAAAGGGTTAAAGTTGTAAGACGAAAACACGGATCGGACAACACCGCGGTAGCCGTGTATGACATATATGCAATGGAACATTCGGTTATACAGGAGGCAAAGTTAGGTCTGTCTTTGTATAATTGATTGTACGACATAAGGAACCAGCTATTACATTTGACTTTGTGTTAGCATTTACAGTCCAATGGCATTATTTCTTTCAAGTAACTTGCATCTCATTTTGGAATAGAAACTTAAAATCTCAACTTTATCTGCCGTTTTCCATCCTCTCCCTGTCTTTTTTAAATCCAGCAGGTTTATGTATGGCTTCATCCTGAATACAGTAACCAGATATAATCATCCTTCCCTCTCACAGTCACACACTTACAGAAATGATCCATATGATCCGTCTCTCACTTTACTCTTGCATAATGTCTCCCACCCAGCTTTCCTTCCTGCCTCTCTTTCTGTCGCCTTCTCTCTCTTTCGTGAAACCAGGCAGTCTAATTAGCAGTTTCTGTCAGCGTGCCCCCCTCGGGGAGGAACCTCACATTATGCGGACCCCTCACACACACATAGACATGTACATGCACACACACGCACAAACACATACAGTAGATGCAATCTCTCTGTCAGTCTTTCTCTCTCACTCACACATTTGCAGTAAACTGTGTAAAAGTTGCTCAACTTTCTCTTTTTGTTTCCCTTTTCATCTCTCTGTCTCACACACACACACACACATACCTGTACTTCTATCTTTGTGAGGACCCTCATTGACATAATGCATTCCCTAGCCCCTTACCCTAACCTTAAAGCTGAAGTAGGCGAGATTGGAGCAAATATGATTCAAAAAAGTTATTTTTATAAAACTGTCGCTATATCGTGACAGTAGTACATGAAACAGGTAACCCTGAAAAAAAATCATGTGCCTCTGTGTCCTCCGGTGCTCCTAACGGCATCTGCAAGTTTTCACAGACCGGAGGAAAACCAGCAGTAAGAGCTGATCTGAGGTCTGCTGTTTTATGATGTCATCACCCTAACAAAAATGGGGAAAATATTATTTTGTGTTCTAGTGGTTGTATAAAAGTAATTTATGGTGTTGTTAGATTGATGCTAGACCGCCCATTAATACAGGTGCGTGCCTCCCTTTGTGTTTTTTGACCATCATGAAAATATTGTTTTTGAAAGGCTAAACGCCAACAAGTATGGACTGAAGCCGAACATTTCATTTGATGAAATGATAACATCCATCTTTTGGACAATTGGTATACATACAGACACTGCTGCTTTTGCGGTGTGAGACTCATATCCTGTGTGTAATGTGTGCGCATCTGCATAGAATATTGTTAGCGTTTATTTTAAATGTATATTAATATTTTAATCCTGTTAGTAATCCCCATTTTTTTCCTAATGTACCAGTAATCTGATTACGTCTTTTTTTTTTCCTGTAACTGTAACGTAATACAGTTAACTTTTTTTGTATCCTAATACGTAACACTGTTCATGTAATCCGTTACTATTCAACTTTATTTCTCCCCTTTCTCCTAATTCGTCAACTGCTTTCAGTACTTACACTTCCTCTGACACTTTGACTGACAGTTGTGTTCAGTTTCTGTCAGTTAGCAAGCTTCCTACAGCTTCCCCCCTTCAGTATCTCCGTATTGAATAAAATGATGTGCAATCCTGAGGACGAAATGCTAAGGAGGAGTAGACGGCCAAGCACAGAGAAAATACAAAAAAACTTGGAGTGTTTTTGACTGACTAGCACTAGTATGTTCCTGGCACACTAACAGGTTAGCCAGTAGCTGGCCAGCTAAGGTAGTGTACCAACTAACTAACTCCGCAAGTAGTCACTACGCCACTAAGCTGCTAGCACCGCCTATTTCACGAGGGCATGTGAATTAACTTTGATGTGCCATTTTCTGGTGACACAAGATGCAAACAGGCATGAAAAAAACACACACACTTACATCCATGTCTGCACGCACACAAACACACACACCTATAGTACTTTATTCACTAACATGTCTGTCATGATTTCACACCTGTCACTCCCTCACATGCAGACACATAAACACAGATGTACCGTGATGAAAATATATTTTCATTTCTTTGTTTCCCACAGTGGCATCTGTTGGTTGTGTTACACGCATGCATGCACACTCTGCAGACAGATTCCAGTGAGGACGCACACTCTTACAGTACATATTCACATGCGCACATTGCTTTATTATGAATAATGGATGATAATAATTATAAACTTTATTTATGTAGCACTTTTCAAAACAGCAGTTACAAAGTGCTTCACAGTTATTAATTAAATACATAATAGTACACAGCATGAAAACATACAATTTATAAAATGAGAGCAGATACCCAACAATAAAAGCAATATGATATTAAAAAAAACAGAATTAAAAGACAAATAAAACAAAACAAAAAAAAAGATTTGCAAGGAGCAAACTTATAAAAACGCCAGCCTATAAAAAAATGTGGTACAGACTCAGCTGAAAGGCTAAACGACAACAAGTCGTTGAAGCAGAATATTTCATTTGATGAAATGATAACATCCATCTTTTGGTATACATACAGACAGTGCTGCTTCTATGGTGTGAGACTCATGTCCTGAAGTGTTGTAATGTGTGCATAGTATATTGTTATCGTTTATTTTAAATGTATATTCAAATTTTAATCCTGCTAGTAATCCCCATTTTTACCTAATGTACCGGGAATCTGATTACTTATTTTTTTCCCTGTAACTGTAATTTAATACAGTTGACTTTTTTTGTATCCTAATTACGTAAAACTGTTAACACAGGCTTTTTAAAAAAAAAAAAAAAAATGTGGTACAGACTCAGCTGACCTGACAGTGAGGGGGAGGCATTCCCATAGTGTTGGAGCTAAAATGAGAAAAGCATGGTCCCCCACCTTGAGATATTTAATAGCAATTGGTCAGAAGATCTGAGTAATCTTGGTGCAGAATGTTGGGTTAAGAGTTCAGAAATATAAGAGGGTGCCATGCCATGGAGGGCTTTGAATGTGATCAGGAGGATCTTGAACTGAATTCTGAAGCGTACAGGAAGCCAATGTAAGTGGGCCAGAATGGGGGTGGGGGTAACATGCTCTCTTCGTTTGTCAAAAGCCTGGCTGCTGCGTTCTGATCCAATTGAAGTCGAGCAATTTGCAGACTTACTTAAACAATATAAAGAAAATAAGGAGTCCAGGCAGGAAGAGATAAAGGCGTGGGTAATTTGCTCTAAGATGCTCTTAGGCAAGGCTGAGCAGATTTTGGCAATATTTCTGAGTGGCAGAAAACAAGACTGAACCAATTTCTTATAATGTGATGGTCAAATTTTTATTTTTTTTTTTATTTTTTAAAGTTATTTTTGGGGGCATTTTTAGTACTTTTTTTTATTGACAGGACAGTGGATAGAGTCTTGGAAAAGGGGGAGAGAGAGAGAGTGGATGCGGAAAGGGCCACAGGCCGGTTTCCGAACCCGGGCCACCGCGGTCAGTACTGAGGCCTGTTACATGGGCGCCCGCTCTACCAACTGAGCTAACCAGGCGCCCTAATTTTGATTTTGATTAAACACAACACCAACGTTTCTAGCAGATGGTTTGATACTCCCTGCTAAATGCCCAAGGTATGGACTAATAGTTTTTGAAACTTGGTCTGACCCAATGACCCAAGATTTCTGATTAGTTCGTATCCAGCTGTAAAATAAATTCAGTGATAAAGCTATAGCCAGGAGCAATGATAATATAATCTGAAATCAGAGTGATAACTGAGGACGAAGATGAAGGAAAGAGAGTGGTGGTGTTTTTTTTTCATTGAAATGTTTTATGAATGTGAATTTTAGGAGTGTTTTCAGTAGCATAACCGACTGATGTTTATCAGCGTCCCACCAAGGACACAGGCACAAGTGATGACAGCTGCTGTAGCCTTTTCACACCGTTTAAATGCACCCCCCTCATTCCCCGTATCACTCCATCTCCCTCGCCGCTCCCACGCCTGTCTCCCCCGCTTAAGTTCAAGTCTTACTCGAGTCAGACGAGGGGAATTTATTTCACAGCATTTAAACACACTTTGCGCCAGCGGAACATTAGCATTACGAATACCATCTTCCGCTTCATCTTTAGGGGCTCATTGTCCAATGGTGCTTACACGACGCACTTCCTGTAAAATGAAAATTGGCTCTTAATTGGTCTGCCTGGTTAAATAAAGGTCAATTTAAAGCCCCCCTCCAACTCCCCCACTTCTCAATTTCCACCCTCCCCTTCCTCCGACTCTTGTTTATACTTCCGCGCTGCTCTCGCTTGTCAAGCAAATTCTCGCTGAGTAACATTTCAAAGAGACATCAGCCTAATTGCTTGCTACTGAGTAGACAGTTGTGGGTGTGTGCGCGCATACGTACACTAACAAACACACACACAATACTGTTTGAGTGGAATATATTTGCATGTCCTCGCTCAAACCCGGCAGTGAGAAGAAGGCGAGTGGAGATGGCGTGGTGAATTGGCCCGGTCCTTGATAAGGTGCGCGGTCTCAACCAGAAATAGACATTTGCAGTGGAGATAATTGGCTAATCAGACTGGGCCATGGCTGTTGTGGTGTGTGAGTGTGTATATAAGTATACTGTGTGCAGTGGATGAGGTCATATTAAGGACAGAGGGAGGGTTAAAACTCTGTGTTTTGAAGCACATGAAAGAATTCCTGTACACGCTGCAGCAATCTGTAATCTACCGTTATGAATACAAATTTTTTACCCCCGACCACACTTCTCTGCTGTTCCTCCTCCCAATAACGGATTCCCTTTTTTGCCCGTCATGCTGCTGCTGTACATTGCACTTCAAAGTCAAACTTTTTTCCAGCTGAAATGGCTTCTCTTTGTACTTTGAAACATTTGAAATAATGGAAAGTTAAAAAGGCAGTGCGATATATTTTTTTCCACATTTTTTTTTTCCCACGCTTCCTTCCTTCCGTTCTTGTGAAATGAGGTAAAGTCCCATGAGGCGTTTTGGGGGAGATGAGAATGGAAGTCGTGATACTGTAGTCAGCAAGTCTGAACACACACGTCCTTGCAGAAAAGGATGTTTTTCAATACTTGGACCTCACAAGTATAGCAAAACCAACACACACGAGAAATGAGGAAATGCTACAAAATGATACAGTGGTCACCCTCATTTTTTTACTACCTCTCACTTATTTTCTCCTCTCTCTCTCTCTCTCTCTCTCTCTCTCTCCGTCTCTCTCCATTGTTACCGTGGCATTACCTCAGCCTCCTACCCGGGAACCTCGGGTTTCATTATTTAGAGCACAGGCATAAATTAAACATTTTCCAGGAGAAACCTCTGTCGCAGTCTGCACTACTGAAAAATAGCAATCAAATATGTATGTTTACATCCTCGTTGATGCATCCATCCATCTTCAACCGCTTATCCGGGATCGGGTCGCGGGGGCAACAGCTCCAGCAGGGGACCCCAAACTTCCCTTTCCCGGGCCACATTAACCAGCTCTGACTGGGGGATCCCGAGGCGTTCCCAGGCCAGAGTAGAGATATAATCTCTCCACCTAGTCCTGGGTCTTCCCCGTGGTCTCCTCCCAGCTGGTCGTGCCTGGAACACCTCCCAAGGGAGGCGCCCAGGAGGCATCCGTGCTAGATGCCCGAACCACCTCAACTGGCTCCTTTCGACGCAAAGGAGCAAGGACTCTACTCCGAGTCCCTCACGGATGACTGAGCTTCTTACCCTATCTCTAAGGGAGACGCCAGCCACCCTCCTGAGGAAACCCATTTCGGCCGCTTGCACCCGCGACCTCGTTCTTTCGGTCATGACCCAACCCTCATGACCATAGGTGAGAGTAGGAACGAAGATTGACCGGTAGATCGAGAGCTTTGCCTTCCGGCTCAGCTCTCTTTTCGTCACAACGGTGCGGTAAAGCGAATGCAATACCGTCCCTGCTGCTCCGATTCTCCGACCAATCTCACGTTCCATCGTCCCCTCACTCGCGAACAAGACCCCGAGATACTTAAACTCCTTCACTTGGGGTAAGGACTCATTCCCTACCCGGAGTAGGCAATCCATCGGTTTCCTGCTGAGAACCATGGCCTCAGATTTAGAGGTGCTGACTCGTTGATGCATATTTGAGTAAATTATAAACAGACCCTCATTGTTTGAAGATCATATGTCATCTAACCTTCAAAATAGGGCTCTCAATCGATTAAGATAATTAATCAAGATTAATTGCAAAATAATCAAAATTGTTTTTATCTGTTTAAAACTTACCTTAAAGGGAGATTTGTTGAGTATTTAATACTGTTATCAACATGGGAGTGGGCAAGTATGCTGCTTTATGCAAATGTATGTATATATTTATTATTGGAAATCAATTACCAACACAAAAAATTGACAGATATTGTCCAGAAACCCTCACAGGTACTGCGTTTAGCATAAAAATATGCTCAAATCATAACATGGCAAACAGGCAACAACAGCTGTCAGTGTGCTGACTTGACTATGACTTGCCTCAAACTGCATGTGATTATCATAAAGTGGGCGTGTCTGTAAAGGGGAGACTCGTGGGTACCCATAGAACACATTTTAATTCACATATCTGGAGGTCAGAGGTCAAGGGATCCCTTTGAAAATGGCCATGCCAGTATTTCATCGCCCAAAATTTTGAGTAGGTTTGGAGCGTTATTTAGCCTCCTTCGCGACAAGCTAGAATGACATGGTTGGTACTGATGGATTCCTTAGTTTTTTTTTAGCTTCACATGATGCCAGCATCTTCTAGCTTTAAAACTGATTCCACTCCAATCTAAAAATTGTCGCAAGTTGCATGAATGTGTTAAAGAAATTAGTGGCGTTAAAACTAATTTGTGTTAACACGTTATCGCGTTAACTTTTACAGCCCTATTAAATAATTTGTTCATATTTATAAATGATAAAAGGGGTCTGATTGAGGTCGTTAAAGGGCCGGATTTAGCCCACAGGCCACCAATTGAATGGGCCTGCATACATGCAATAATAAAAAAAAAGAGAACTGTTCTGAAACATTCAGTAGTCAAAGTTAAGCCCTTGGGTGAATAAAATCATATTTCATGGCATAATGTGGATTTGAAATATGGCTGCCAGTGTGGATGGGCAGAAGCCACCTCTGACTGTGTGTGTATGTGTGCAAGTATGGAAAACGAGGGCTCTCACGGCCTCCCTCACAGCTCTCACCCAACTCTTTTTTATTTGGAAACGTTGGCAATGTGACAGTGAATATGTGCTTGAAATAATATTTTTTTCAAATAGACAGTAAATACATGACAAATAACGTGCGCACCCAGACATACATACATACTAGGGATGCTCATTTTGCAAAATGTTCTTAACCGATAACCGACCCTCATTAACCGATTATTAACCGTTAACTGACCCCGATTTGTGCCTCGCATGCAGCAGCGTACCAGCTGTAGGAGCACAACAGATATTGGTTGACGGGAGTCTCCAGTTCACCGTCCGGGAGCGTTAACTTAGCAGTCACGATGCTGCGTGTAGTGTCGCGGACATGCAGCCACTTTCCCAGTAAAAGTCTCGACCGCACATTTAGTTTAGTTTAGCAGGTTGTCAGCTGTGTGTCTGCCCGGCATAACTTTAGCGAGTGACCAACAAACAGTGTGTGTATTTGTGCTACGTTAGCAGCTCTAGCATTGCCGGAGGCGCCACCGCACACGTAGTCTGCGTAACTTTGGCGAGTTTCCAACAGACCGTGTTTGTGTGTCGGCGGTGAGTGTGAGGTTGTTGGTGGTGTTATAGCTGTGAACGTAGGTGTAGCAGAGAGTGTGTGTACAGTTTATTTATCGGTGAATAAATGCTACGAAACTACAACACCGCTCCGCTCAAGCGAGTCAGAGACTGGAGCAGACTTCCTGTATCCTGCAACTCCGGCTCCGTCCTTTAAGGTGGGCTGTTAAGGTGGACCAGCTTTTCTCCTTAAAGAGACGAGTCGCTCCTCTGAGCCGCTCAGCTTTTGAGTTAATTATTAACATTTCTTTTAACAGTTTTAACCGATAGCGTTAATCGGTTAAACGGTTAATTATGGACATCCCTTATACATATATACATACATACATACATACATACACATATGAACAAGGTCATATTTAGCTGCACACAATGTCAAAATAATGGAAAAAGAAGAAAAGAAAAAATACAATATACAATCATAATGGCATATACATTGGAGTGGTATGAGGAGGGAAACAGAGCATTAAACTCTGCATTAAACATACGTTATAAAAAATGCACAGGTAAGTCAAAAATCAAAGAGGCTTTCATGTATAGGCAGTACACAGTAGTATGTAGATGCAGATACTGCCTGTGGATTTCAGTACATGAAATATTTAATTTCAATAAGCAGACTACTACTTAGTGTTTTAACTCCATTTATTCCAGAACATTTTCATACATTTTAATCCCGTTACTAAATATCCGTTCGGCTTTAGTCATGTGGCCTTTGATGTTCTGTGTGAGCATACATTTTTTTTATATACTTTATCGTTCCCATGGAGCCTCCATTGTTGACGTTCGCACCCGTCTTATGAGGAGCGGAGATAAAGTCAAGCTGACTGTCCACAAGCACAAACAGCGTGACGCTCAGATCAATATATGATTCATAAGCAGCCGGAGTTATGCGTAGCCTCCTGCGGAGCCCAGTCAAGTTCAGAAATGCGTCTCTATAGGAATCAGTTAATATTTGATGATGATGTTAAAAGCTTTGGTGAAATGGTTGCTGTTAAGAGTCAGCATTGTGACAATGCTGATTTAAGCATTTTACAGCATATTAGACAAGCTGAGAACACTCAAATATTGAAATATAGTAACTTATATAAAAACAATGATGACTACAATGACTGCTGGATAAAAGCCTCTCTTAATCTCTCCTTCAAAATTCTATACAACTGAATTTCTTGCTGTCAAAATCCAAACAAATCCTTTTTTGTAATGACTTAATTAATTTACTATAACAGTGTTGGAGCCAAAAACGATTTATTTGTTATTGTGGTTAAATAAATGTTATTTAGGGTTGCTGTAAGATCCACCACGTTAATACAGGTGCGGGCCTACCTTTCTGTCCGGCAAGCGGGAGAGCAAACTGTTTTTTTGACCGCATTGAAAATGTTGTTTTTGAAAGGCTAAACGCCAACACATATGGATTGAAGCAGAATATTTTGTTAAATAAAAAAAACGTTGTGAATTTTGGAAATGATAACATTTATCTTTTTACGATAAAGTTGACTTTTGGACTTCACAACGCTCTGGAGTTATTGGAAATGTTTGGATCACATGAGTCAGAAACAATCCTACGCAGTCATGACTGGGATCTAAATCTACTAATAGTAAAGAAATAATGCAGCCCAATCTTTATCTGCAACTTAGCACAAATACTGGATTTAAACAGAATGTGGCCTACTAAGTAGCAAAAAATCGGACTTTATATACAGACTTTTGAATAAATTATCCAGTAAGTGTGTTATTATGATTTTAGTTGTACATGTGCAGATCGAATTTTGACAACCTCAGAATAGACAAATCCTGGCGTTCCCCATGTGATCTCTGGTGCCCCCAAAGGGGGGCCCAGGCCCCAGGTTGGGAACTACTGTTTTAGATTCTCCAGCTTGCATCAAAAAAAAAAATGTTCTCAATAATTATGGCACACCTCATAATCAGAGCTGATAGCAAGCCCACTTGGATCCCCCTCTGGCATTAGACATATTGAAACTCAGACTGAATTACAGTCGCAGTGGTTAACGTTGTGAATTGAAAAAAAACCCACACACAACAAAACTACTTTGTTAGGTTTAGTAAAACATCATGGTTTGGTTTAAAATAAGTCAATTTATTACGTTATTTAAAGAACCAATGTGTTGGATCTATTAGCAGAAATGGAATATAATATTCATAACAATGTTTTCATTAGTGTATAATCTAAGTATAAAAGTATAAACTAAGACTCGTGTTTTCGTTAGCTTAGAATGAGCTGTTCGTGTCTACAAAGGGAGCGGGTTCCTGTTGTTCTGCGGACGTTAAAGTTCGCTAACTATAATTAGCATAGCTAGCTACCGTTAGCAAACTCATGAGGTTAGTACAAGTTATTTGATGCTTAACGTTACGTTACCTATCAGGGGTAACGTTATAGTTATATCGAATTATTAAGGTTCTATTGTTTAACTTGGTGATACAGTGTATTAAATATACGCTCAGTAGGCTACTTTATTTATTAATGATAAGCACGATATAACAATACACTGCGCAATATAATACACTGGCATATAAACATCTATTGATAAGGAAGCGTGATAAACACACGTGACTTTCAGCGCAAGTACAAGGACAAACTTGCACTATTTCTATTCCGTTTCATCTTTCACCAGATGTAAGCATACTCCACTGACTGAGTCATCAATAGGTAAATGTTCTGTTAATCCTAGGAGGTTCTAAACTATAAACCTTTTTCTTCATTTGTCTCCTCACAGAGGGAGAGACTGCGGAACATCGAGAGGATCTGCAACCTCCTAAGGAAGGTAAGCATAGAGGGACAAATCACATCTTGTCTTTGCCGTTCAGGTTCTGAATGTGATCGGTAACTGACTTATAATCCTTAATGGTGGGAGAATATGCACTCCAATGAAAAAGTACATTTCTGCAACTATAGTCATTTTTGACCCACATTTTAAAAAAAACTATAAATTTTAATTTCAACCATCAGAGTATGTAATATTTATATACAAACAGGTACACAAAATTGCATATAGTGGTTAAGATTTTAAGCTGAAACATGTTTTTTTATGGTTTTCATCACTTGATTTTACTAAATGTCCTTACCGCAACATTACAATGATGTTAATTTTATGCATTTTGCTTTTCTAATTTCTATAATATTTTTAAGACATTTAAATTCATTTTCACCAAGCTTTGTAAATATTGATATAAAAACTTTTTTTTTTAAATAAGGGATTTCATGATTTTCTCTACACCCTGATACATGTAGACAGTAACCATAGATGTCAGTCTTCATAGACAAAAAAATATATTTTATGACAGATATTGCAATTCTAATGTCTAATGTCTTTACCGCAATAGAAAAAAAAGGAAATTTTTGCTGATAAATGGCAGCTAGCGAGGTCTGCTACGTTAGCTTTGACACTTAGCATCTAAAATGCACAAATAGTAACAGTAATATAAGTTGTTTTTTAAATGTAGTTCAAAATACACAATTACTGAGCTGTATGGTGAGGACACACAATAAATACTTCAGAAGAAAATGTGATCTTAAACTCGTTTTTCTTGATCTTGAGGGTCACCTATGTGGGTGGCCCAACCTGTCATCCATGTGCTCACCTGCTAACTTCTGTTTCCATAGAAACTAGATTTGTTTGGCCTTGAATAAAACTTTTACTATGGCGTTTGTTCAGTGTCGTGGTAAGGACTCAGAAAATGCTTCATAAACTTTATTAAATCACATTATTTAGTTATTATTTTTATGTCAAGATGGGTAATAACCCTGTGTACATATATTCAGCAAGCATTGCACTCTAAATTTTAAAATAAATCCAAACTTTCATTGCTGGGACTTAAAAATGCCCGTAGTTGCGGAAACACCCGTAAATGTAGTGGAATTACAAAACCGTTTGCAGATGACATCTCGCTTTCACCTGATATCTGATACCTTTACATGCAGCGTTTTTCACTATTTCCTCATCATCTTTTTTAGACATGCAAGGCTTTTGCTCGACAATTTAGAATTTGATTTTCGAGTTATGTGAGTACTTAGAGGTGCATATCAGTATTCTACAGGTCTAGTTTCAGTAGTTCCGTTTTTAATGAATTTTTGATTTGCACAGTGGTGCTTCCTTTGTCTTTTTGCCTCATGTTGCACTGACATGAAAGCAGAGACAGAGATTGAGAGGGTCTGTGCTGTGCTCTGCAGAGCCATGCTGCCTATTGGTGTGTGTGTGCGTGTGTGTGTGTGTATGTGTGCAGTCAGTTTGCCTTGAGGACTCGGTATGAGGATTAGAAGAGGCCTCCTCCCAGCTTCAACGTGACATCTGTTTCTCCCTCCACCTCTCTGTAACTCGCACTGTGCTTGTACGTCTCATGCACGTGTGCATGCGAGTGTGTGTTTGCGTCTGTTTTTACGCTGGAGGTTCGTCCGTTGAACAGCTGATCTTGGTTATCGGTGTCGTCAACTGGAGCCCTCGGGCCCACCACTGGCCCCTGGGGAGGACATTCTCCCTACAGTGCTTGTGCAGAAAACAAATACACACATGCATTAACACACAAAAGCAGATGAAACAACATACAGTACATGCACACACATCCAGATTGCACTGTCCTTGCAGCTGTGACCTACTGTGCAGAGATCATTGGAGCTATCTGCAGTAGTGCTACCACAGCAACAGTCTCAAGGCAGATTGTGAAATAGTCACGAAATCGAAACTATTTAATTTGTGTACATAGACACGACTTTCCTCTTTTTTCTCGTTACACTCAGCACGACTTTCAACAGCATATTTTTTGCGCGTATTCCTACGAATGTCCAGCAATAAGTTTCGATTTCCGTTCCAGTCTTTTCAAATTAAATCTACTATGTTAGGTTTAAGAATAGATTGACTTGCTTAGGTTTGGGCAACAAACTGCGTAGTTAGGTTTAGGAATAGATTGACTTGCTTAGGCTTAGGCAGCAATACTACTTAGTTTGCGATTCGGGTTAAAATAACACTGGAAGTGGCATAACTTAAGCACGGAAGTTACATGACAAAAATTACTTAGCTTTAGGAAAAGATTGTGGTTTGTGTTAAAATAACATGACAGTTACATGACAAACAAATAAACTTTAACTTGTGGATTCAATGTGACACGTACACCGCTCTCCTGGGCGAAAGCCCTGTGTTTTTTGACCCATCTATCCACCCTGACTAATTTTGGAATCGGGCGCAATCTCTGCCGGATCAGTTATCGTTCAGTTTGAGGGGGGGTATCAATGATCTGGCTCCTGGACGATCAAATAGATTTCCGGCAGGTCCGAAATTTTTCGTTCTAAAGTTTGAGCAATTCCACAGTTTGCCGTCAATAAATCCTGTACTTAACTTTTAATATTACTGTACTAGAGTATTATGTTGGTTGGTTGGTGGCTAAGGGTGCTTTCACATATCAAGCGTAGCGTTAGATCAGGCAGGCCATGATGTCAAGCTCTGCTCATACGATGGCTATCAGCTGATAACAGCTGATCTTAAGCCAGCCCAATCAGCTGATGCATCAGCTGACGGATCAGCTGATTCCTCTCTATGCATTCATTGGTCAATTTCATACAGGGCGCCTTATTTAAGCTGCTTCAGCCGGCCTACCGTTGCTGCTTCCTCTACAAGCCGCTCGCAACCCACCTCCACCCCACCACCTCCTTTTAATACTGTTTCTAGGGCTGGGCGGTATGGCCTAGGATAATATTGCGATATTTTAGGCTATGTCGCAATACACGATATATATCGCAATATTTTCAAATATCCTCTAAGCACTTCATAAATGCTCAATTTAACCCTTTGATGCATACAATCACACCAATATTATGATCTTGTAGTCCCTGCAGCATATGTCTGCATTAAAACCTTCTGTTGATATTCATTAGTGGTTCTTTGGAACAATTTTAATCTTTCATACAAAAAGGGTTGGCTTGGAAACATTACATGACAATTTGTGTTCGATGTTCGCGATGTAGTCGTTTTCTGTACCGCGCGGGGGACAAGCCGCGATACATCGACTATATTCGATGTGTCGCCCACCCCTAACTGTTTATGACTTAATCAATGTCAAATCTGTTCCGGCTCTGTTCTGCACCCAGGGGGGTCTTTGCTGCTGCTCTCCCTGCCTTTGGCTTTCCATGTGTGCACATGGAAGGGCAAGGAGGAGTGCTCTCCTTGCCTCATGCTACCACGTAGGCTCGTGGATCCACGCATGCGCGTGGATGGGCAGGGAGGTCCCAGAACAGAGCCATACCGGCAAATATAATGTGTATATTACTGCAATGGAATAAGTGTCTTTGACTAAAAGTGGTCCTGACTGAACTAACCTGTTTGGTTCGGTTAAAACGAAGGTCCGTTAACGCGGTTAGTATGGTTCGTTTGTGCTGGTGTGAAAGCTGTCGATCAAACCCTGGTGCGGACCAAACAACCGTACCGAGACCGCCTGAAAAAGTGGAATCTGCATTCACTGTTGGGACCGTTAAAGTGCTGCATAAACTTCTGTCAGTCACCAGAATTGGATTTCCCCACGTGGGTCCTGATGATGCAGGATGACAATTGCCAAACTGTCCAATCAACGAGATCAGCTCTGACTCCTTGTTTTCCTCCGGTCTGTGAAATCTTGCAGATGCCGTTCGGAGCACCGGAGGACATTTTTTTCAGGTTACCTGTTTCACGTACTACTGTCACGATATAGTGACCGTTTTATAAAAATAACTCTTTTTTTTTGTCATATTTGCTCCAATCTTGCCTACTTCAGCTTTAAGTTACAGCACTTCAGGTGTTATTTTAACCACACACCACAATCTTTTCCTAAAGCTAACTAAGTAGTTTGTTGCCTAAGTCTAACCAAGTCGATCTTTTCCTAAACCTAACTGAGTAGTTTTATTTTGAACGAAGACTGAAGCGGAAATTGACACATGCGTCACGTGATGCTGGACATTCATTGGAAAACACATAAAAAAAATATGTAATTGAAAGTCGTGCTGAGCGTCAACAAAAAAAAGAAGAATTTCGTGACTATTTCACAAACTGCCGTGTCGACTGTGTTGCTTGGTTTGTTTGTAAAAAGTCAAGTGTGACAGGAACCGGACCCGAACTAAAATTCAACAATGTCTATTTTTGTTTTCTAGAGAGAGTTAGCTAAAATCAGCTGAGAATAAAATAAGCAGATATGATTGTTTTGGGCTAATGCGGTAGATTAAATACCTGACAAATCAAGGTACTTAAAGCTGAAGTCGGTGAGATTGGAGCAAATATGATTACAAAAAGTTATTTTTATAAAATGGTCGCTATATCGTGACAGTAGTACATGAAACATGTAACCTCAAAAAATCATGTGCCTCTGTGTCCTCCGGTGCTCCTAACGGCATCTGCAAGATTTCACAGACCGGAGGAAAACAAGCAGTAAGAGCTGATCTGAGGTCTGCTGTCCATCTGCCGTCTATGAGAGCCAGCTGTCAGTCACTCGTGAACTCCGACCAAACGGTCAAACTAGGCAGCGCTGATCAAATATGAATCAATATTCTGTTACGTTAATGCCTATTTCTCTCCTCAAATGTTTTCAGAATCATCTTGTAGTGCACGGTTTAGCTGTAAAATGAGAAAGTTTGTGACGCCGCCGCCATTGTAAAATCTGGTGAAGGAACGCTAAGTTCTGGTCACATGACCGGAGCACAGCCAATAGGAACGCTCTCTCTCAATGAAATAACCTGTGATTAGTCAAAGTCTCCCATCACTGGCTAGATTTTTTAAAGCCTGAAAACAGAGCCATGAGGAGGAGCAGAAGTCTAGTTTTCTCTCAGAACACTTGAATTACAATATGCTGAAAGGTTATTACGGAATTTTTGCCCAATGATGCCAAAAATATATACTGCCTACTGAAGCTTTAATCACGTTGATGCAAAAGTCTTATAAACCCTGCTCATTGATTTGCAGCATACAACCACAGATATTTATCTCAGAAGAGCACAATAGGCTAAAAAAATGTATCATCTCGCAGTGTATACATGTATCATCACATTGTCTAACCCTACTTTAATGTACGAGGTGATTGACGAACGTCATTATCTAGCGGTGACTCAACGGAAGTAAAGAGAGAGGACATCCCTGCCAAGCGCCTCGAGTGACAATTTCCTTTTTCCACACACAGTTTATGAACTTCACGAACAATTTATGAGCTATATTTCGACTCCGTAGCACACAGTGCCTGTCAGTGTGAAAGCCCAAGGTCCTGATGCAGGAGGATCTGCTGCATTGTGGAGGTTTTTTTTTTCTTTGTCTTTCTCCTCCTTTCTCCAGAGCTGCTAAAAACTATTCAGCTCACTCCAACTGGCGCAGTCACAGCACGGTGGTCCTGATTGATTCGGTTAAAAAGCGTTTGGCTGCGTTTCTTTACCTTTATGTGATAGTTTTCACACACATGCAGGCGTATGGACACGTGCCATTTTTTGTTCTCAATAGAGTGTTTTCCGATGGATTTTGAGACGCCTGCAAACCCCATGCAGATGATAAATGGCTTGAGGGAATATGCTGTGCTCTTTTGCTCTCGACTGTATGTGTGTGTGTGTGTGTGTGTGTGTGTGAGTGTGTTATTCATTAGCTACGCCGTCTTGTGGCTCGAAGCAATGAGCCGGCGCGTTGTCACAGCAACTAAGCAAACCTGAGTGTACTCATTAGCACTCTTCCTGCCTTTATTTTTGGACCTGTCTTGCCCCTTTTCCTCTCTCTCTCTCTCTCTCTCTCTCTCCTCCTCCCTCTCTTTTCCTCTTCTTCTTCTCTCCATCTCTACACCTTCCTTACTGTAGTAATGCGTAGGTGACGGAGGATGAGCACGTTGTTACTGTATATTTTATTTTTAAGGTACCAGGAATATTTTTTTTTTGTTGTTTTTAATTGCTGCCATGCTGTCTTCAAAACTCAACTTTTTAGCTTTCGCTCGTGTCATTGGTTGATTATCAAATCAGTGACTTTTAATATAATGTTTGGAAAAAACAATCTTCACAAGCTGTCACGGAGAGAAGGAACTTTGCAGTCGCCTAAGCGTGTGAGAATAAAAACTTGCACTTTGAGATGGGTGTCTGTTTGATTTTGCACTGTGAAAAAAATTTCATACATGTAGTATTATATTATATATTATAGTATATATTAGGGCTGTCAATCTCAAAGTTCTGGAGATGCTCTGACCCAGTCGTCTCGCCATCACAGTTTGGCCCTTGTCGAAGTCGCTCACATCCTTACGCTGGCCCATTGTTTCTGATTCCAACACAAAGTTCAAAGTTCAAAAATGTTCACTTGCTGTCTAATATATCCCCCCCACTGCCAGGTGCCATGGTAACCAGATAATCAATGTTATTCACTTCACCTGTCAGTGGTCTTGATGTTATGGCTGATCGGTGTATACAGTATACTGTATGTTTCATTCAATTTGGAGATTTTACTGAGTTTTGTAGTCGTTGTGTTATTAATTGTAAAATCTTCAGTTGCAAAATATGACACCAATTGCAACATGGACACAAGTAGAGTAATACCCCTCCACCCCCCCCCCCTCCACCCCCCCACCCCCCCCCCCCCCCCCCCACACACACACACACACACACTCTCTCTCTCTCTCTCTCTCTCTCTCTCTCTCTCTCTCTATCTCTCTCTCTCTCTCTCTCTGCCTCTGTGTGTGTGTGTGTGTGTGTGTGTGTCTTCACATTGGAAAGAGATGAGAGAGAGGAGTCAGAAATTGAGTGTTGCTGTTCTGAGCTGTGATCTGTGCTTCTGTTGGGCTCTCTGTGTGTGTGTGTGTTTGTGCGTGTCGCACATGCCTGTGTGTTGGTGGAAGTGCACGTTTGTGGCCATTGTTACCAGCACGGTTGTCTCAGTGCAATTGTGTTTGTGGTGTGTGTGGTGATTGTTGTGTAGATCCAAGTGAGTAAACAACAAACAGGATCTTTCATTTTTTTGGGGAGTATTATCTGGATAGGCTGATGGTGGTTACCATGGTAACCAGTTTAACCATTGACTGCAGTCAAATGCCATTTATCTTGTGTGTGTACACAAGACCTGCCAAATCCCTAGAATTCTTACCGATCTCTTTACAGTGTTTCGCTGCAAAAAATAGCTTATTTATAATACAGTTAATGTACAGCAGAGAGACAGCACTCAGCCTCACTATTAAAACACTAAAGAAAACCATCGAATGCATCTGTTTACATGTAACAACGTCGGGTTGCAGCATGTGAAGTGCGAGTGCAAAAGCATTTGTTTAGGCTGCAAGTTATCTGGCTACTTATGCTTGTAACTCTTTTGATTGTCTACTGGGCTGTGAGCGCTGTGGCTGAATGTAATTGGGATCACGGTAACGATGTGTAAAGTGCAAGTGGAAAGCGTGCCGTTACACAGCAAGTATCGATTGATTAAAATTAGGGCTGTCAAAGTTAACGGGATAATAACACGTTAACGCCATTAATTTCTTCAACACGTTTACACAATCAATTTTTCGGAGGTTGTAGCGGGCTCAGTTTTAAAGGTCCCATATTGTAAAAAGTATGATTTTCATGTCTTTACATTATAAAGCAGGTTTCACTGCCATATAAATACTGTTAAACTATCAAAACGCTCAATATACGGAAAAATACACACAGCCCGTATTCAGAAACTGTGCGTTTGAAACAAGCCGTTAGGATTTCTGTCCATTTGTGATGTCACAAATCTACAATATTTAGACCTTTACACGTTTTTAAACATAAACATTCTAAATGTGTCCCAGTTTATTTCCTGTTGCAGTGTATGTGAATAACATCAGCTGACACACACCGTTGCCTAGCAACGCAATTCCATTGCAATTCCGTTGAAATGCACTAAAATGGAGTGTTTCAGACAGAGGGTAAATACAGGCATATTCAAGCTGACAGTATGAGGAAAATAAAGGGTTTTCTTGAACATTACAGCATGTAAACATGTTCTAGTAGAAACACAAAATACAAGTATGAACCTGAAAATGAGCACGATATGGCACCTTTAAAGCTAGAGTGAAGATACTGGCATCATATGAAACTATAAAAGCTAATGAATCCATTGGTACCAACCATGTCATACTAGCTTGTTGCTACAAACTTGCGCTAAATTTTGGCGAGGAAAAACTGTCATTGCCATTTTCAAAGGGGTCCCTTGACCTCTGACCTCCAGATATGTGAATGAAAATGGGTTCTATGGGTACCCAGGAGTCTCCCCTTTACAGACATGCCCACTTTATGATAATCACATGCTGACACACTGACAGCTGTTGTTGAATGTTGGGCTTGAGTTTGCCAATTTAGCATATTTTTTATGGGTTTCTGGACATTGTTTTGTATTGTTAATTGATTTTCAATAATAAATATATACATACAGTTGCATAAAGCAAGCATATTTAAATACTTAATAAATGTCCCTTTAAGGCACATTTTGAACAGATAAAAAAATTTGCGATTAATCGCGATTAACTACGGACAATCGTGCGATTAATTAGTCGTGATTAAATATTTGAATCGATTGATAGCCATAGAAAATACTAATTTCATGAAAACAATTTGCACATGATACAAAACAATGACCATGTAGCGTTACTAGAAGTCAGAACTCCACAGGGCACCTTTAAAGGGGACATATCATGTTCATTTTCAGGTTCATATTTGTATTTTGGGTTTCTACTAGAACATGTTTACATGACATACTGTCTCTCTGAATATACCTGTATTCATGCTCTGTCTGAAACTCTCCATTTTAGTGCATTTCAACGGAATGGCAACGGAATTGCGTTGCTAGGAAACAGCTTGGGTCAATGTTTACTTCCTGTCAGCTGATATCATTCCCATACACGGCAACAGGAAATAAACTGGGACACATTTTAGTTTGTTTACGTTTAAAACTGTTAAATGGTCTAAATATTGTATATATGTGACATCACAAATGGACAGAAATCCTAACGGCTTGTTTCAAACGCACAGTTTTTGAATACGTGCTGTGTGATTTTATCTGTGGATTGAGTGTTTTGATACTTTCACAGTATTTATATAGCACTTAAACCTGCTTTATAATATAAAAGACATGAAAATCTCACTTTTTACCATATGGAACCTTTAAGGCTAACACCAATCTGCTTCTCAATTATGCTTTCAGGTTCACAAATAAAGATTAACACACATCTGAACTAACTTTTCTTTTGGCAATTCATATACATTATATTATATTATACATGCATGTGTTAGTGTTTACCACACCATGGTTTCCCGCGCCTTCCAGGTCACAGTTCATTTAAGTGAACATATATATGTGTTGTGCTCTTCACGAGTGGTTTGTTGGTTTCCTTTTTCGCCTATAGCTCACTGCTTGCAGCCTGGCCAGGCTCAGTGGGTTATCACTTATGAGAGGAAGAGTTAGTCAACAGAGACAGAGTGTTTGGCAGGAAGGGCAATAGGGCAGGATTGTTAAAAAATTTATGAAGTTTTCGTCGGCTGTTATGAATACTGATGCAGCATGAGGTCACCACTGAAGGAAGATACACCCCTGGCCATCATTTTGAACTATTTTGGATGTACAGCTACACTGCACGTGGTTGGTTGTGACTGTGTTGAGTTTGGCCTGGGCCAGGGGTCAGCAACCTTTACTATCAAAAGAGCCATTTTACGCAAAAAAAAAAAATCTGGTTGGAGCGGCAAAACATTTGAGCATTGTGATGAAGGTAACACAGCCTACAGTCTAAGTATATAGTATATAAGTCTAATGCAGTGAGGACCAAAGTGCAAATGTACGACGGAGTATTAGGGCCACATTGAGGGAAAAGAATCTGAGATTTTGAGAATAAAGTCATAATATTACAAGAAAAAAGTCATAATATTACGAGAAAAAAGTCAGAACTTAACAAGAAAGAAAATAACACGTAAAATTACTAATTTATAATATTATGACTTTATTCCCATAATACTAGGACTTTTTTTCTGGTAAACCTATGACCTTATTCTCGAAATCTCCGATTTTTTTTTTTCCTCAATGTGGCTCTAATACTCTGTCGTACCGTCGTACCATAGACCTACAACAATGATAAATGAAAATGTAAACAAAGAACAGTTATTCATTTCCATTTTTAAAAGTCCGCAGGGAGCCACTGGAGAGGGGCTAAAGAGACGCATATGGTTCCGAAGCTGCAGGTTGCAGACCCCTGGCCTTGGCTGACGTTAGATTCCCGGCCTGAATTATGTTCCCAGTCTGGCGCTGAGATGCACAGTTCTCCGGGAAGTTCAAACCCTCATTTTGAAAATAACGTTGAATCATGATAGCTCACAGCGGTGCCTCTGAATGATAAAAAAGCAAACGGAGTTAAATGAACATAATGTTACGGGTCCCAGGGATGGGTGTCACCGTAGCATGTAACCTGTATTAAGCAGGTAGAAGAGTAGCATTGAGGACACGGTGCGTCTCGTTTCCTTCCAGATTGCTTCTCTGGTTGTTTTATTACACTCAGCTCAACACATGTAGCCCTAAACACAACATATTTCTGTTATCTGCATTTCAGTTCTCTTCATTACAGTCCATTACTTCAGTATTTTCACTGTCTCAATAAAACACACACTCACCATAGTCAGTTACTCTCTCTGGGATGAACATCCATTTTCATTCATTTTTATATTTAATAAACATCTTTAGTACTTAAAAATACTTCCTTTTCTCACAGTAATCAACTGGTTTAAACGGTACTATACTCATTTAGTGCAATTCAGAAGTGGTACACAATGCCCCTTTAACTATGCCACATTTGACATTACGCTTCTGTAATAATTACAGGCTTCAGAAATGTATTAACAAGAAAATGCTGTGCTACAGGAACAAAACATACTTTGGTGTAACTAACAACTTACATTCATTTACAACTTTCAGTCACCATTAACAAAGTGCATGAGACTCAATAAACACCTCAGTAAACACATTAGTACACAATCATCCTAAATATTCACACTGTGCAAGAGCCCTGAGAGACACCCTACTATTGTCAGGCCACATTAGACCTACAATGGCATCACTACGTAAACACTGCGCCAGGACGGACGTAACTTCCGTTGGTCTTCTATGCATATAAAAATCAATATAAACTCTGTAAACATTTAGCGAATCATCTCATTAATAAAGCCCGACCTTGTAACGTAGATAGTAATGGTTTATTTACAGTTTACCGACCTGTATTAAGCAAGTAGAAGAGTAGCAATGAGGACACGGTGCGTCTCGTTTACTTCCAGATTGCTTCTGAGGAAACAGCGGAAGCGTGCGCTCTCTCACCCGTTCCCCGGAGCAACTGAAGTGAACACGAACGTTCCGCCTCACTACTTCTTCTTTAAAACCGTATCATTACTCCATTAATGCAAGAAAATTAATAAAGGTCCTAACATAAATGCACATAATGATCCAAAATAATAAGTCAAATCATCACACACCATTTTATCACTGAAATGTGGCCACACTGTCTCAGGTGTGCCACAATTACAAATGTGTGTCAAACACAATGTGCGTCCGCTTTAGGTGCAGTCGATTCAATCGTACTTTCTTCAGCTCAGTTTTCTTAATATAATAAGTTTACTCATATCAGTCATGTGCAGCAGCCTGAGGAGCTGTGTGCTCAGACAGACATGACCCCCGGGGGGGACTTAACTTTAACCTTCCAGCACACTGCAGTGAAAAGTGCCATCACTCCTCTGTCACTCTACTGACTGATTCTGATGGTCAGTCGCCTGTGGCGTTAAATCCAGAAGATGCTAATAAGAACATGTAGCTTGTGGGATGTTAAAACAGGGACACTGAGGCCATTTCACAGACACATTTAAACCAAACTCCTCCCGTAACACTCACTCACTTCGGTTGTTATCAGCCGATTGAATGGGCGTTATCAGCGGTTGTCGGCCTCATATATATGGGTTAGAAGGGGCCTCCTACACAGGTCGAGTTCTAGACTGCCCCCCCGCAGTCTGCTTTGATTGGTCAGCTAGACTACTGTTGGGATTGGTCAACCGAACCAAACTCTTCGGACTCCGCTCCAGCTCTGCTCTAACTAGCTTTGTTTGAGGGCGTGCAAAACTAGCTGTTATGCAAATGTGTTACTTGGTGACATCACCACGTTACAGAAGAGAAAAGGCAGGACTTCAGGCGAGGTGTTTCAGTCAGTTCAGGAGCAGTGCTTCTGTGGGGGGGGAGTAATTCCCTTTGGCGTGGACTTTGGGCTTTGTAACTCTGCAGACCTTTTACATGCACAAAAACTATATAACACACCAAAGGAAAGGGAAAAAGCTTAAGAGGTCCCCTTTAAGGTTGTTCAGAACTAATACATAATCAGCTTTCAGCAGCTTAAGCTTATTGTTGAGGACAAATTAATGTGACTAAACTTCATTAGACATGATTTCAGATTTACTTGCGCAAATTCAATTAGCGCTGAATAAAATGGCAAAAGATTTCTCTCTCCAACCTAGAAAAGTGCGCTTGGGAGAGTGCAGATCTCCACCAGGTGTATCTCCCTCTCCCCTCCCAAACAAAGAAGAGTTTAATCTCACTCAGTTGTCCCTCCCGGCTCCGTTACAGTCAAGAGGGTGGCGAAGATAAGGCATTTATTCATCTTGTATTGTGACTAAATTTAGTGGATCGTAACATATCTGGTATGGAATTGATCTGAAGATGGTCTGGTTCAAAATGAGACCAAACTTTTTCTATGAAATGTCTCTGCCATGACAGAGTGCAAAATGTAGCCTGCAACAAACTACGTACGGCTTGTTTTTAGCCTAGCCAATTGCAGGAAATGCCTTTTGCTACTGAAGTAGTTGTCGATCACTGACGGCCCTTACCGTGAAATAGTCACGAAATTTAATGTATTGATTTATGTACATAGACACGAATTTCGAATTTTTTTTTCATGGTCAGCACAAAAACAATTTGTATATAATCCACGTATTTTCAAACTGCTTAGGGAGGAGGTCGGAATGGATGGGTGGGTCAAAAAACACAGGACTTTTGCCCAGGAGACCGGTGTTTGTGTCCCGTGTGAAACCAGAAGTCAAAGTTGATTTATTTGTTACGCAACTTCTGTGCTTAAGTTATGCCACTTCTGGTGTTATTTTAACCCAAACCGCAATATTTTCCTAAACCTAACTAAGTAGTTTGTTGCCCAAGCCTAACCAAGTCGATCTTTTCCTAAACCTAACTAAGTAGTTTTGTTGCCTAAGCCTAACCAAGTCGATCTTTTCCTAAACCTAACTAAGTAGTTTTGTTGCCTAAACCTAACCAAGTCGATCTTTTCCTAAACCTAACTACGTAGTTTTGTTACATAAGCCTAACCAAGTCGATCTTTTCCTAAACGTAACTAAGTAGTTTTAGTTTGAAAAGACTGGAGCGGAAATTGACATGTGTGTAACGTGTTGCTGGACATTTGTAGGAAAATGCACAAAATATTTGTTGTTGAAAGTTGTGCTGAGCGTCACGAAAAAATATTTTGTAGATGGGAAATTCCCGTCTATGTACACGAATCAAATAGATTAAATTTCGTGACTATTTCATGAACTGCGTTGAGATGAGATAAATGAGCACAAAAAATATTAAGCTGATGGGTCTAGTAATAAATGAGATTAGCTGCGGATAGACAGACAGATACACACACACGGGCGCATCATCTCCCCACAGGCTTACGCCTGGCAGAGATAATGAAGTATGACAATTAAAAACACACATAGTAAGTGTAGCTTAGCTTTTAAAATGCATGAATACATACATCACACAAAACACAGAGAAGCATGTGTACATGTGCATCAGATTATAAAAGGGAAATGATGCAGCTGCCAGACTGTAAGTAAACCAAAACAACAACAATGCCATCCTTTTTTCTGCTGCTGAGAAAAGACCGCATGTGTGCGATTTTTCTCCTCTGCAACCCCTCATGCAGGAACAGTGTAAATTCTCCGTCAGTCAGAATAATGAGCTTATATGCAAAGCACAGTGCTTCCTTGATCCCACTCGCTGTTACCAGGAGAGAAGACCTGAGAGGTGGAGACAGGGATGGGGAGGAGGTGAGAGATAACAGGGAGGGGGGGTGGGATGTGAAGAAGAGAGAAAATTAAGAGGGAGAATCAGGAGGAGGATAGAAAGAGAGGAAGAGGAGAGGAGAGGGGGGGAAGGGAAACTCCTCTTTGACAAGAAAATAGCAACCACTGTTAGGCTCAGCAGGAAATGAATATTAATAGTGCTGCATGACTTACACTGGAAACAACCTAGATTTCCACGGTTGTAGTCATCAAGTACATACTATACTGTCTCTGAGATTTTGTTCCATTCTGCACAGGAATTGTTCAGAAGGTGAAGCTGTTATTTCCATTAGTGGGTGCTTTCAATGCCTTGGAAGCTGTTTTGGGTTAAAGAGACTTGTTTTGGTGAAAACTATACCAAACTAAACAAAAATTTAACAAAATGTTGTGTGCTATAGAAACCCTAAAAGGCATTTTGGTCTTGTGTTTCGGTAACACTTTCTAATAACCATCATTTATAAATGATAACTTGATAGTTAATTAAACTCAGTTAATAGTTATTTTTCTGTTAACAAACAACAAAGTGCTAATTAATAATGTTTACTAATTATTAGTAATGCTGTTAGTTATGATATTTGAACAGTTTATTGTTGCACATAGTATAACATTTTACATACTTTATATACAGAATTATTTGTTAATGATTGAGATATTATTTGTAAAAAACATGTATAAACATTACATAGATAGATATTTGTAACACATTGTCAATGTTTAATAATTTCTATAATAAATTCTTTGTAAAGTGTCTTTAAAATATTTATCATTGACAATTTATTTATTATTGTCAATGGTTAATCGGTTACTGAGCCATCTATCTATGTAATGTTTATAGATGTTTTACAAACAATTTCTGAAAGGTTTACAAATCATTTGGTAATCACTAACAAATGCTTAATATAGTATATAAAATGTGCAGCAATAAAATGTTAATAAATAAATAGTTTTCTAAACTAATCAGAATGTAATTGTTATTGTCTCTTATCAGCTACGATACAATATAGAATTTATAAACCAATGTTTTTATATTACACAAACAAAATTTACATATTATCATTTCATTGTTTTTTTAACAGTAAAATGACAATAACTACGTTTGTAAATGATGGTTATTATAAAGTGCTACCTGTGTTTCTAATATTCTGCCCCCTTAATGTATGTAAATATGAAGAACAAATTTGAAACACCTCTCAATAGAACATAGTCCAGTACAACACCACCTTTATCTATGACCTCAATAGCATATAATTGAATTAACACACTTCCAATGTCATCAAAAACTGAACATTATAAACATTATAAAGGTAGATGTTATGGCAGGGCTGTTGTATTGAATTACATCAGATTGTAGCTAATAGGTGCACCTAAGAAATTGGCCACTTGTAACACAGATTGAGCTACAAAGTGAAATATTATCGGTTGTGAACTTTTCAGAACATACTATTAATTAATCGCAGAAAACTACTCCAACAAATTAGCGTTGAAATCGACAGGAAGAGAGCCAGTTAACGGGAGGTGCCATTCATTTACATTATGGTGCATTCAGGCTCTATTCAGTAAAAAGAGTATTGGGCAATTCGTAATTCGAACATTATCGTGATGTGTTCAAAAAAATTTAGTTTTTGGTGAGAAACTTGAATAAATCCAGTTGTTTGAAGTAGATGTTTTCAAAGACATCGATAATAGAGAGGGAATTGGATGTTGACATACTTGGAATTTATTGTTTTACTTTTGTTTTTCGCCGTGGTATCAAATTAGTATTGAGAATCGTGGAATTTCACTGGTATTGGCATTGACTACTAAAATGCTGGAATCATGACATTCCTAATGTAGGCCTATGGGAACTGACATAACGCTTAAAATGTATTATTGTGGTTCCAAAGGCATGGTGAAAAGTTTTGGGTGCGCCTAAATTGTGCGCGGGTGCACCTAAATGAAAAGGTTAGGCGCACCAATGCAACCAGTGTAAAAAGTTAGTCTGGAGCCCTGATTCATCATGTCAAAAAAATTATTACAAAAAGCCCACAATATAATTCTTAATTGTACTTGACAGATGAAACACATATGTAAGCAATAGTATTGCACATCCATCACCTACACTGTGTAACAAGGTGCTAAAGAAGGAAACTGTGCTCACACATGCAAGAAAAGGTATCGCACACTCCATCTGCCAACACCTCGCTGATTTTATAAGAGTGTTTTCAGCAAACAGTCAACACAAGCTGTAATAAAATATACTAATATATGCACAGCAGTGGTTTGCTGTTGGTTTTAATAGCAGTTTGCATTGAACGTATGGCACGTTGCAGAATGCCCAACACTGTACAAACACTCCATGAGGTGCTACCTCCATCCAACCATCTGTCCATCCAAATGCCACTTTTAGCAATTTATTATTCATCTCTCCGTATGTAATTATAAGGGGAATTCCTCTTAACATACAACCTTTCATAAACTAGATTCCCACTAGTAGTACAGAATGCAGTATTTCCAACCTGGAGCACTGCAGTATGATGGTGTCAACTCTGAATATAAAATCAGCCGGTCAGCCTGTCTGCTGGAAGTTAACTCACTATAGATTCAAGCCCAGGGCAAATCAGCACCCCAATGCATTGTGAACATTTCATCAATAATCATGAGGATTGCTTGGTTAACCGCTTAGTTGACAAGTGCTGGGACAACTTTGACAGTTCACATCTACCACATCAAGTTAAATCAGTAACTTTGTTCGAATATAAGAAATTATTATAAATGAGGAATCAAATCATAACTGGGACATAGCCATCTCTTAACATGTTATCACTTCTACAAATTCACAAAAAAAGTGGTTCTAAGTAGGGATTGACCAATTATCGGCCTGGCCGATATTATTAGCTATTAGCTATTATAGATATTATATAGCATTTTGGCTGTGTGGCACGGCGGCTGCGTCATTCGGGTGTTCACACCAGCAGCGTGTTGGCTGCGTTTCTACTGCTGCAGCTGCTGCTGCCAGCCCTTTCTTTCTACATAGAGTTTGCCTTTCATAATGGCCATTTCATTTCATTACAAATGTCATTTATATTTATTTTAGACAGAGAAAGGTTAAGAAACGTGTGGTAATTTGTAAATAATAGTAATAATCCACAATTAAAACCCGTACTATATTCATTCATGGAGCTCTCCAAGTCACTGCATGTTCTACAACACTGTCCTGCACATATGTCAGAATAAAAGCCTCGTGTTAACAAATGAAGAATTCTGTCCACAGAAAAAACGCCTGAGGGCTTTTATTTTTAAATGAAAGCAGGAAGTGTTGATTTAAAAATAAATCTTTAAATTTTTTCATCTCCGTAATATTCTGCAGATAGACATCGAAACTGTACACTGTAAACAATTGCTGTTAATTTACAGCAGAATTTCAACAGTATTAACCTGTTACTGCTAAAAACAGTGCTTTACTGTTAATACAAAAGAAAATCTGTTAAATTATGCTCATAGGCCGTTTTTTAACTGAACTATAATGTATTCTTAAAAAACAGCACTTTACTGCTGATCAACTGTCTAAAGTATCATGAATAACAGTTTGATGCAGTATTTTTTTAATTCTGGGAAGAGCAATTTCACCTGATCTGCACATGTGAGGCTGGATCCGTTCTTTTCTTCACCCATTCCCATCTTACTGATTATTTGGTAAGTAGTAATGTTATTTAATTAATAAATCTGTGCAAAGGTTATCAGTGATGTTTCCAGTTAGTTTGCATTACAGAATATGTGCATGTCATGATAGAGAGATTCAACAGCTAGCTAGAATTTCACAGATGATTGCATATTAATCGGACAACACAAGGAGCTCATTTTAATATCTATGTATTCAAGTTAATATCTAAGTTAATGTGCTGACACATGTATTTTGCCAGTGAATTCATGCATAACGACGGTGTATACATTTTACAGTCTATGGAAGTCCCTTCAACATTTAAAGTAACATTAAGACTTCAGTGCATGTTGGTTATTGGGTGGTAATTCAGCAGAGCAGATACAAAATTGAAGGCAAGGTTATTTACTAGCTAACTAGTGTTTTTGAATGATATCTGAAAACCACATGTTCTATAGATCAGATGGTCAGAATATTCATAATTGATCAAAAAACGGTTTCTCAACCAGTAATGCACACCACTCAACACAATTCATTTAAAACATTGACTAAAAATCCATGAAGTTGACTGAGGAAAATTCTTTCTAAGTTTCAGGTGAAACAGCAGGAAGCTATTGGCGCTGGATGGTCAGCCTTGAGGGCCACTTCATATGTGAAGGGATCCAGCCCACCTTCTCGATGGGGCTTGCTGCATTATTTTCCACCTTCTACACCTGCACGCTCAAATTAATCTCAAGGTTAGATACTTTCAGTAAAACCTGTATTTTTATTGTGGCATTAATCTAAGTGATTCACACAACTTGATTTTTACACAGTACCTGAAGAAACACTATCATTTTTCAGGTGCACCGTAGGAATAAACCCTGAGAGAGGCACCAAGGATGGACAGGGCAAAGTCTTCTCAAAGAAAACTGGCAAATTCACGAGCTACAAGACAAGACTACAACCGTATATCCACATGTATCCACTCTGCTGATGGGACTCATGGACTTGAGTGGGACTTCATTTAAAATGGTGAGTTTACATTACATACAAGATAAGAGGAAATGAGGGGTACACACGCTGATTTTGTATGTGAGAAGTTACAATGAAAGTTTTGTTGGAACTCATATATCTCTCTCTCACACAGTCAGCAGGCTACCAAGGCTGGATTGAGAGAACTGGTGTCTTTGAGTGGGCCATAAGTCATTCACTAACTCACTCCCCGACCATCGCCCAATATTTGGACTTCCACACTTATCCATGTGCCTTGTTAGAGACTGAATATTCATACTTGGACATGATGTCACATGTCTGGTGGTGTTGGTGCTCATTATGATATAAGGCAAAATATTATTTGAGAGTTTTGTTTTAACTCTATGATATAGCTCAACTGTCTGTAACTGTTCTACAAAGTAAGGTTAGTAAGATTGACAGATGTCTTCAGAAATGCTATTTCTTCTGAAATTTGGTTTGTTATCTGTGTCAGGTTTTTGTTGGCGCTGTGTTGAACTTCATATGAAAATAAAAAGTAAAGTGCAATAAGATAAGCTGTAGATTTTCTTTTCTCACACATTGTACATGATTGTAAAAGCAGTGAATTAGCTCTGTTCTTCACTCACATGTTTTTATGGTTTGCATTGTGCTTGTAGCCATATAGACAGACATTTTGGGCATCATAGCCTTAATTATAGCCTTTTTCTTAACAAGTGCCTTTAATTGTATTTAGTGTGACTATTCCTAAGTCTATTCATATAGGCAAAAAATAATGTTTATTAAAATGTATGTAAAAAATACAACCTAAATAGTGCATTAAAACAAATCAGTAAGATAATGTAAAAGAAAGGGGAAAAACAGCTATATAATGTATCTTTAAACAGTAAATTAACTATAAAATACTGTGAAATTAATCAAAAAACCTGTATATACTGTATTTTTCATTAACAGTACAAAGCTGTAAATTTCAGCGACAGTATAATAATGTTAATTTTACAGTAGAATAATGGCAACCCTGCTTCCAGCTCTTTACTGTTATTTTACTGGGAAATTCTTAACAGTGTAGTAATGTTGCTGATATGATGTCAATATACAGTCAATAGATCATTTTCACTGTCCGTTGTTGCTGTGAACCGCGTGCAGCACGCGTCAAAAATAGGCAAGACCTCGATTTACGTTAAGCGTAATGTTTAAGGTTAACGTTGAAATAAGTCAACGGTGACTTTTCATTTCACACGGGACACGCAGCAGTCGCCTATCAGTCACCAACAGTCACTACCAAATTGTACTGTTTTTCACCACAATTAAAATAATAACAATATCATACTTACATAGACGTTTATCATGTTCTGTCAGTCAGTGCGTCATGAGGGGGATAGCCCTGCGATTAAAAGGGGTGAAATATGAATGTGATAAGTCATGATTGTCACAGACTCAAATGCACCCCCCTATAATAATAATGCCTTCTCTCTTCCACCCCATGCTCAAATATACCACAGGTGCGCCAAGTTAGCCATCCTGATGAAATGCCTATGGTGCATATTAGTGTGTGCATGTGTGCACGCATGAATTGTATGCATGTTTGTAAAGGGGAGACTCGTGGGTACCTGTAGAACCAATTGTTATTCACATATCTTGACGTCAGAGGTGAAGGGACCCTTTTAAAAAAATGTCCATGCCAGTTTTTCCTCACCAAAATTAAGCGGAAGCTTGGAGCGTTATTTACCCTCCTTGCCGGCAAGCATGACAGGGTTGGTACTGATGGATTCCTTAGGTGTGCCTTCACTCTATCTCTAAAACTGAAACCTGCTACAGCCTCTGAAAGACAGTAAAGTCGGTCCAGGTCTCGGGGGGGGTGAGGTGGGTTAAACCCAACGCAAATATTTCCAACACATCAAAATATGGCCAGGGAACTGTGAACCTGAAATATATTCGAAGAGATGAGTTGGACAACTACTCTGACCTGCTTCTCAGACTCGGCTCCTGTCTCTTTCCCACTCATCACTCTTACCTTCCCCTGAGTCGCCGCAGGTCAGTGTCTCTGCTGCTGTCATTGGAGCAACTTTCACTGCCCTAAAAGTCCCTGTCACTGGAGCTACAGGCTGCATAGAACTCCCCCCCCCCCCATACCTTGGAGACTGGTCCTAATTTAAAGGTCCCATATTGTAAAAAGTGAGATTTTCATGACTTTTATATTATAAAGGAGGTTTAAGTGCTTTATAAAAACTGTTAAACAAAAACGCTCAATATACGGAGAAATACACACAGCTCGTATCCAGAAATTGTGCTTTTGAAACAAGCCGTTAGGATTAGGATTAGGATTAGGTTTAGGTTAGGAGTTATGTCCATTTTTGATGTCATAAATATACAATATTTAGACCATTACACAATTTTAAACAAAAACATTCTAAATGTGTCCCAGTTTATTTCCTGTCTGCAGTGTATGTAAATAACATCAGCTGACAGGAAGTAAACATGGACCCAAACTGTTGCCTAGCAACGCAATTCCGTTGCAATTCCGTTGAAATGCACTAAAAACGTTTCAGACAGAGGATGAATACAGGTCTATCCAGGCAAACAGTATGAGGAAAATAAAGTTTTTTTTAACATTACAGCATGTAAACATGTTCTAGTAGAAACACAAAATACAAGCATGAACCTGAAAATGAGCACGATATGGGACATTTTAAAACAAATTAATGTGTAATAGGATTCACATCAATTATCAATCAAGCTGAAATATGTTTCAAAACAAATTGTAGTTTCTACTCTCCTCGTTCCGTCTTGCCTTTCTTCCCTTCTACTGATGTCAAGGTGAAGTTTGCTCCAGTCACAGCCAATCACATTTGCAGATGCGCAGAGGAGCCGGCTGGGGAGTGATGGAGTTGAGGGGGGGGAGGGGGTCCCCTGTGGTTCCTGTGTTGCTTTTGAAGTTTCAGTACAAAGGTTCTCTTCGCCTCCTCCCCTCCTATCTCTCTCTGACTCATTCTCATTCGCTGTGTCCGTCATGCAGGTCACATCCATCTCCCGTACTCACTCATTCAGTCTTCCTCTCTTCGTCGTCTTTTATCTTCCCTCTTGTGTACAGACATGCACAAACATACACACATGCTGTACATTATAATAGGTATAATAACCCAGCAGCTGGGCATGCAGGTGATAGGAGTCTGTGTGAAGTGTACCGTCTGATGTGGGGGCCACGGAGGGCCTGTCCTGCATACTTTGATAAAACTCTGTGAAGGTTGCCAAGACGCAGGACACAAGGTCTGCCGTCTTAACTGGATATTGTTTACAATTGCTACCTATGGGCAGTGACTAGTTATCAGCTGTTCAGCACCTAATGGTTTTACCAAAAGGACACGGAAATGGCAAAATTCAATAAAACTTCCTTAATTGCGAAAAGTTTTTACGCTTGTTTGAGGTGTTTTTTCCCTTTGTCAAGAAAGAGTTGATGCGCTAAACGGATTATGGAAACACCTTTGCCAAAATAAATTCTGAGGTAGCAAACATTTAACTCACATGACCGATCGGCTGTTTGTGTTGTTTGCGTCTTCTTGGATATTCTCATGGCGTGCGAATGCTTGTCTTCGTCTCCGGACAGCATGAAACTTGGCCAATACTAGCTGTGAAAGAACTATTAAAATTTGCCCAATTGAAACAAATTCCTGAAGACCCCCCCCCCTTTTTTCTCTCGTAGATGATTAGATGACCAAGCCGATTTGTTTTGTTTCTGGTTCTCAACCTTTACTTGTTCTTCTGTGTTTACTGGTGGATTACAGCCATGTGTAGCTACGCTGTAGCCGAGTTTATTCACTATAAACCAGTTAGATAGAAATGCACCTAACGCTCTTTGGCGTGGAGAGGAGGTTGTGTTGCTCTGGCTCTACCTATCTGGTGTGGAGAGGAGGTTGTGTTGCTCTGGCTCTATCTGTTTGGCGTGGAGAGGAGGTCGTATTGCTCTGGCTCTACCTGTTTGGCGTGGAGAGGAGGTCGTGTTGCTCTGGCTCTACCTGTTTGCCGTATAGAGGAGGTCGTGTTGCTCTGGCTCTACCTGTTTGGCGTGGAGAGGAGGTCGTGTTGCTCTGGCTCTATCTGTTTGGCGTGGAGAGGAGGTCGTGTTGCTCTGGCTCTGTCTGTTTGGCGACGCCGGGAAGCTGCTTGACATCCTCCTGGATCGATCCACCTTCTCACGTATGTTCACATCATATATATTATTTTTTGTCATATGCACGTCTGTCCATCCTGGAAGGGGGATCCCTCCTCTGTTGCTCTTCCTGAGGTTACTTCCATTTTATTTCCTTGTTTAAAGGGTATTTTTTTTGGTTACGTTTTTCCTTATCCGATGAGAGGGTCGCACTGTAAAGGACAGAGGGTGTCGTATCCTGTACAGATTGTAAAGCCCCCCTGAGGCAAATTTGTAATTTGTGATTTTGGGCTGTACAAATAAAATTGACTTGACTTGACTTGACACCTAATTCACATTTCTTTTTTGCGACATTTCAAAAGATAGCCTAAAATTCTCTTGACAATAGGCCCTTTTCACAGCAGCCATTTTGACATTTCACTGCAGGGTAAACACAAGGTGTAATTGATCAAATTAATTATGGTCCCATTCTATTTAGTGTGTCACAGCCATTCCAGCGAGCCAGCATGCACAATATACCAGGGCCCTGTTACACCTAAATGAAATGGGGCCATAATTAATGTTATTAATTACACCTGTGTTTACCCTGCAATGACATGTCATGAAAAAGGGCATATTGAATGGAAACACGGCTGGCGTTGATGAGGTGACCATGCATATGATTGAGAGTCACCATGCCGTGCTTTTGATTGAGCACATATGGGTTAAGCTTGCATGGTGAAACTGAATGGTTATTGTTGTAAAATTAGATAACCTAACCTGATTCTGGGACTATTGTTCTCTGCAGGCCTGCCTCACTGGAAATTGTTCATTTGAGGCAAAAAAACTAAAAAAACAGGGAAAAGTCAGTGCAGTAATTTTAAATTTAAATTTATACAGTAATTGTGTCTTTCCCCTACACATCCAATGACCTTATTCTGTTCCTCTGTCATTCCTCTCTGTTATCTCTTTATGATTTCAGTCTCACATTGTCTCTGTCTGAAGCGACAGAGCCTCAGACTGAGACAATTGCTGCTCAGCAACACTGGTGTTCAACTCTTTTGCCACTGCAATTTACCAGCCACACGCAATCCAGGCTGCTGCTATCTACCCCCTGTAATCTCAGCCCTACTGCCATAAAACATTGTTCAAAATCCCATTCTCCAATGTCAACAGTTTAAAAATAATTTCTTTCTACAGCATCTGTGAATGACAACTATGGCCCTGTTCAGACCTGGTGTTAAGATGCGTCCTCAGTGATCGGATCACAAGTGGACAGCTTTAAGTACGTCTGTTCACACCTGGCATTAGAATGCATCTCCACATGCGTCTACAGTGACCACTTGTGATCCGATCTCACTTCCCCGCTCTATATGCAAATAAACACGCAATAAACACACGGCTAATACAGCAGACGTTGTGATGTAACATTACAGGAATGTCAATAGTAATATCGTGAATTCGGGTACATTTAATTAACATTTTTATAACATCAAAATATTAGGTTATTGGCGTCACAGCGTTGGCATATCAGATGAGTTTTTCACTCGCACGTCTCATGCAACAGGTACACTCCCATTTCAATGTATACAGCTGTCTGAACCACGGGCGTAACTGAGACCTGATACGTGCTTCAAGTCTTATTTACGACAATAAGTGCATAAACGCGAGGTTGATGCCCAACAAGAGGCACTGCATAAATATATTTATCTACATTTTGCAACCTAGGCGGAGCAGAGTGCGCCGATACCGGTTTGGAATCCCAACAGACTCTCCCTTCACTTTTACCCAGCAGCTGGGAAGCAAGACAGAGGAACTTCTTGGGTATTGGGGAGTACTTTTACAGTGTTTACACACACGACCAAACACATAATCTCCTGGCATAGATAACTATTAGAAAACTATGAGTAATGGTAGTGACAATCACAGTGTAACAGCTCAGGCTAAAGATGCTCAGCGATGGAGTCATATCTGTGTTGCTGCTGCACCATTGCTCCATTACATAAGCAATCTCTTGGAAAATGTAATTATTTTCTTAGTCAAGACACAAGCATGGGTACAGTTAGGATATCTATCTGAAACAATGTTGCTCTGGGCCCCGCTTAATTACTGTAATTTGTACATCTTTATAGACTTGTCTTTAGCACCCCATCCCTATAATCATTGTCACTTTTTTCCCGATTAGCGACAGCATTGGGCTCAAGGAGGAGTGCTAACAAGTTATACTTGAGACCTTCGTTTGCAATAGGGAGCCAATGACCACCTGTAGGATAAAGTAGAAGTCATTATCATGATGCAAGACCAGGTCCAATTGAGTCAGAGTCCAAGACCAGGTCCAGTTGAGTCAGAGTCAAGACCAAGACCAAAGGCAGTCGAGACCAAGTCAAGTCCAAGACCAGGTCCAGTTGAGTGAGAGTCAAGGCCAACATCTAAGGCAGTCAAGACCAAGTCAAGTCCAAGACCAGGTCCATTTGAGTCAGAGTCAAGACCAAGACCTAAGGCTGTCGAGACCAAGTCAAGACCGAGTCCTGAGCAAATCGAGTCCTGTTCAAGACCACAACAGGCAATAGTCTCTTTCTAATGCTAATACAGTGATTAGTGGATTAGGATGAACAGAAATAATCTATCTTTTAACGTCAAACTAATCAATGAATAGAATTTGGGTTTGAGGACCATTGCAGTCAAACATTACATTCATTAATAAACCTTGAATTTGAGTCTGATATTTGCTACTGACGTTTCTACCCGGGGACCACAACCCACAAGCAGGGTCATTTTCATTCAATTCTCATTTTCAATTTATTTATTGAGATTAGTATTCATGCAAATAGCACGAACGAGGAATAGGTGTGAGGGAATTTCATTACATCTGGCACAAACATCCACTCAGGGATGAGCTGATTAGATTTTGTTGGTCAAAGGTCAAAGTCACTGGGACTTCCCGTCGGTCCCCTTCTCGTGAATGCGATATATCAGGAACACCTGTAAAAGTTTGGCATAAACATCCAGTTTGACTCAGAGATGAACTGATTAGAATTTGGCGGTCAAAGATCGAGGTCACAGCGACCTCACTAAACATGTTTATGCCCATAAATCAATAATTGATATGCTAATTGTGACAATGAAGTGATGATATTTTGGACAGACATGGATGTAACCTGCAAATTTGACTGGTTGTTTTTTATTCTAGTTATTAACTATAACCACGATCTTTCCCCTAACCTTAACCAAGTGTTTTACCTTCCTAACATAACAGAACATAACTATACCTTAGCCATAACCACAATCTTTGGTTGTGCCATTTAGCTGCCATACGCAGATATTGGAAAAATCAATCAATTGTTAAACACTGGCATTGGACGTACAAGAACATTGTCACTGAATGTTGTCACGAAATGTTGTCATTGAACATAATCTGGGGTTTTGTAGAATCTTCCAATATCGTTTTACATTTTGGCGATAGGGTTGAAATACTCACACCAGACTCGGTATGTAGTAACTCATGACTCCAGTCCATTGGAAAAAAAATTGAACAATCTAAATAGCTTTAAGAGCTCTAAAGGACCTTCCTGATTTTGTTGGTGGTGCTGTTGGTTTTCAATTGACCCGACTGTAATGGTGCAAAGCCAATTTTTTCTCACTTTATTTGTGCAAAGACTTTGCGTAGTGTGTGTTTATTCGCGGGCAAACACTCAATGAAAAGGCTTTACAGATGATAGTTAGCTTGTTAGCTAGCAAAGTACATATTGACCTAATGTGTACAGTGCTTGTATATAGTCTTGTTCATCTTGTCGCTGTACCTTGACACTTGCACCTTGATAATAAGGTGGATTCCTATAGCATGAGAGAAGCTGTCACATGCTTTCAACAAGACATGATATCGTGTTTGTCAAAGTCAGAAAGATATTCTCCTTGACAATCCTTACTTTGACACTCTTTCATTAGAAAACGAGACATCCTACATTTGATTTAAGTGACACCCTAACAGAATGACTGCTGACATCTAAAAATGGAAAACTGACTATTTTGTGAGCAGTTATTTTGGATAATCGCATCTCTTTTTCCAGGCGAAATCTCAAAAGGATATATAATGATTTGAACTAATTTATTCTTTTCCATATGCCGTCTGTCCCAGTGACCACTATTTTATCCCGGCTGAAGGCTATTGCACACGTCGCCAGTCTCAAAACTCCGAGCGGATGTATGAGGGCTTCTAGAATATATACTGAGGCCTGGGGCATCTGTCCTCAGCAACTCATGTGGAAAGGGGAATTTCATCAACTCAATTGCAAAAATAAGACGTTTCCAATTTCATGCCTATCATTTGTGCCCTCGGGGTGAAAGGGCATCAGCAGAGTGCTGCTGAATACTGGAGTGAGCTCAGTTTATTTAAGATGAAGAAGAGAGGAGCTTTTGATGTTTCAGCTGAAGGGAAAAGTGGTTCGTCAGCAGCTCAGCAATCAATGAAAGCAGTCCATGAGTATGTAATATATCACTGCTATTGGGTCAGATCCTTATATCTTGAAAATATCAATATTTTAGTTATTGAGCAGCTAGGTTGAAAAAATTTATAATAATGAAGAACATATCTTTTAGATGAGGAAAATGATGGTTTTATTTTGTAGTTCAGGCGATCAGTTCTTGGAAGCTAATGGGTCGCTAATAACTGTAAACTCCTTGTTTACCACCTGCATGACTGTTTGACCTCTTACGCTTGTTGCCCTGTTGGACCTAATTTTAGCGACATTGGCATGTTCCGAGATTTCAGTAATGTTATCATAAGTGACAGAGCAGGTGCTACTATTGTAAAACCCAAATTTTAATTCAGTAGTTTCCTTTAACTTCTTCCATTCCTTGAAGGCGCTGGCATCCTTGGCCGACTTTACTTTTTTCAGAGGCTCAGTTTTAGAGCTGGAGTGAAGGTACTGGTATCATATAAAACGAGAAAACCTAAGGAATCCAATGGTACCAACCATGTCGTAGAAGTCCGGAAGAATGCTAAACAACGCTAAGAAGTTACGTTAAATTTTGGCGAGGGAAAAACTGGGATGGCGATTTTCCTCTGACCTCAATATAGGTGAATGAAAATGGGTTCTATGGGTACACACGAAGCTCCCCTTCACAGACATGCCCACTTTATGATAATCACATGCGGTTTTTTTTAATGCAATATAAATGTGTTATTTTCGCCTATTCTAAAAATAGTGTGTTTGAATATTTCTACATGCTGGGGCACCTAAATAGTCTTACATAAGTTACATAAATTGGGTATCACTGTAAAGCTGAGACACTTGTGGATCCATTGGGCCCAACTGTATTCATGTGTGATGATGTTAGTCCCCATAGTAGCCATTTCATTGCAGTGAGACCATATTTGAAAACTTGACCTTGCTGAAAAATGGAATTCTTGTAAAACTCTCAAAATGTCAAATGTTTTTGATTCCAGATCACAGCATGGCTTTTTCTATGGTATTCCTAAATGTCTTGGTGTCTTAATGTGGTACTTGGAGGGATTTTTGATAATTTTTATCAATTCTGAATTGTTAAAAAAATGGTTAAATTTAGCACCAAATATGTGTAACAAATGGTATCAACCCCAAATTGCTGCAACAACATTATGGGACATAATAGAGCATGGGAATGACCATCATATACCATCATATATCACCAACTTAATAAGATAAGTTGGTGTTTGTGGCTGACCAGTCTAGTATTGGGTTATGGTTAGGGGGTTAGGGTTAGTTAGGGTCAGTTTTACTTGTAACAATTTAGAATTCAGTTGAACTCATTTTAGCTTATTTAATTCAGCGTCTACCTACTAACTGAAATGTAGAATTCAGTTGAACTAATTTTAGCATATTTAATTCAGCATCTACCTACTAACTAAACTACATCAATGTGATGGATATAACGCTTCCCACTTAACAGAAGCCCTCTTATTATGTCTTTGTTTCATCTGAATTCTGTTTGAACGACTAAATGAACCGTGTGGGTCCCTGCACCATGGCATATTGCAGGAATGTGAATCATTAAGGGGTCGTAAAATATGTACAATTACTTTTTGCCAAGCTTAATTACAGTTGCCTGTTCTGAAGGGATTTGAGACAGTAATTGGCGACTGGGTCTTTTTCTGATCTTAAGCAGGGGAGGAAAAGCTGCTGCAGCAAAAGACATCTAAGCTTCAGCCAGAGTGAAGGAGTGGACCCTAATTAATTAGGTGGAGAAGAGTTGATGAGGTTGAATGTGGGAGATTGAAGTAGGAGAGGACCATATGTTGCCTGGTTGGCAAGGTAGCTCCTACACATCTGTGGCTTGTTGCCTTTCCATATTCAGATTCAGATTCAGACAACTTTATTGATCCCAAGAAGGGCAATTCAATTCACAGCTTACCCCATCACAAACACACACAGACAACATCCAGACAACATCCAAAATGTTATGTCAAGCCCAGATCAGTAAAACTGACAAACAGAGGGCGGTAAAGGACAGCAGACAAGTTAATAAAATAGAATAAATACCAATAAATAGATAAAAAGAGATAACAGATAATAAATAGACATTGTTACATAATTAATCATGTAAGGGAACTGTCAATAAAAAACTCACGTGAAATGACTACCGTCTGAGTTTAACAACCTGATAGCAGAAGGAATAAAAGAGTTGGAGTAACGGTTAGTTCTCCTCAGAGGTGCCTGATAACGGCGGCCTGAAGGCATCAATGGGAATTCAGGAGACAGAACACGAAGAGGTTGGCTGATCATATTCTTTGCCTTCTTTACCACCTGATTCTCCCAGACGGAGCACAAGTCTCTTTGTTGGACTCCAGTAATCTTGGAGCAAACCTTAACAATGCTATACAGGCTGTTTTTGTCCTTAATGGTTAAGCCACTGAACCAACAAATAAAAGGAAAGGTTAAAAGACTTTCGATAAAAGAACAACAAAAGTTACTTAAGATCCTACGGCATGACATTAAAAGAGTTCAGCTTCCTCAACAAATAGATTCTCTGTTGACCTCGTTTGACGGTGGACTCCGTATTGATATGAAACCTAAGTTCACAATCAATATATAAATTGACAATCAATATGAAATATAGCTGCGTGTTTGCCAGAGTTTTAGGCAAAGTAGTTCTACATGCTGTATGTGGTTTCAGGTTTGTACGTTGTTACTACTACTACTACTAATACTACTACTGCAGATCATCTTTTTTCATAATTCTTATGAGAAATCATTTACATGGTGATGTAGTGAATGCCATTTTGTAGACATGGCACCCCTATGACTGAAATAGATTGATAATGGGCTCCAAGCAACCTTTGACCCTCTCTGGTCAAAGTTACTCCTTAAGTTTCTCCCCCAGAACATTTTGAGCATCAAACACTTAATTTTCTGCATTTTTATGCACCAATTTCTGCTTTTTCTGCTTGAAGTTATGGTGTAAATATCTTTATTTATGTAAAGGTAGAAGGTGAAAAGGAGAGTTTGGGTTTGGGAACCCCAGTATGCAGAAATATTCAAATACACAATATGTAGAATAGGCGACAATAACACATTTGTACTGCATGTGAAAAACTGTATGTTTTTTTGGCGGTCTCAGAGGGTATGATAATTATTTTTTAGGAGTGTTCTTCTTCTTCTTCTTCTTAGGCCTTTAAATTCCCTAAGGAACATAGGCCATCGATGAAACCCCCTCCATCTTGTCTGGTCTTGTGCCCTCCGATCTAGTTGTTGCCATGACAGCCCTTCTATTCCCTCTTCATCTCCTGTTCTGTGATTCTTCTCCAGGTGGTTCTAGGACGTCCTCTCTTCCTCTTTACTTTGTGGGTTCCATGTTAGAGCCTGCTTTGAGATCCATTTATTTTGTCTTCTGAGTGTGTGACCTATCCACTTCCATTTTTCTCCTCTTGATTTGAATTTCTATTGTTTCCTGCTCGGTGCGTTCCCATAGGTTGGCTTTTGAGATGGTGTTGGGCCAGTAGATTCCCAGGAGGCGTCGGAGGCAGCGGTTAATGAATGTCTGTAATTTGTCCAGTATGTTGGTGGTTGTCTTCCATGTTTCGGATCCGTTAAGGTTAAGGTTCTAGGTTTCTGTCTGATGTGCTTTCACATGCTATTCTAAACTGCATGTTTCAATAAACCAGAACACATTGACTGTAAGCGTATGAATGTGATAAATTAAAGTCAGGAATATCAGAGACTGTATCTCTTTTCGACCCACCTATTGAAGAGGTTTTGAACCCAGGTTCCTGAAGTGCCAGTCAGATGAAATGAAAGAGTTCAGTGAGGGAGCGAATAGTTCACAGCCACACTGCATTGCGGTAATTTGTGCTTTCATACACAACCAGGTGGGTGACCTACCAGGAGTCAGCGTGACCAGGGCGAGAGAAAGGTTGGGAATATGGTGTGCTCACTCAGCTGCACACATAAACACACCACATCTTTTCTCCGTCCTTTCCCATCTCTTTTTATTTTCTCTATTTGTTTATTTCCCTCATTAGTTGTAAGTGTTGCTCGGTGACCCGGTATTCTTACCCTGCTTATCCTCAGAGCGGGCCAGCCTGAAAAGTCACATTTTGGAAAGCTCTCCAGCCTCTTCACAGCTGTGAGCGAGCCCACTCCGTGGCGGGGTAGCCTCACTGATTGGACCTGGAGAGGTTGAGGTCGGGTTGAGGCCGAGTTGAAGTGGTCCAGTCAGGTTCAGCTTGGGCTTTGAAAGGAGCGTCGGCAGGAGATCTCATTTACCATGTTGGATGGTGATTTGCTGTAAGAGGTCTGGGAGCTGTTTGCCTCAGCACAGGGGTAATGGAGGAAAAAAAGATTAAGTGAAAGTGAATAAGCAAAGACATTTCTTTCTGGAGAGAGTGACGGTAGATGAAAATACAGGTTGGATGGAGGAAAAAATTTACAATTTCACACATAAATGTGCAGATCTACTCTGTAAAAAATGGTTACTCTCATTCATGGTAAACAAAGACAATACTTTTTAAGAACTTTTAACAGTTATTGACATGTTGGAACCAGAAAAATGCTGTCCATGGTTTGCAACCTGATATGATTTAGTTTTATTTATTTTTTACGAAAATGCATATTAGTTTCAGTCAAATTGTAGTCATTTGGTCTTTGATGATCATCTAATTGTTTAACTCATTTATCGAGTAAGAACACCGACCATTTGCTTGTTCTGGCTTTTTAAACATGATGAGTTGCAGGTAAATATCTGTGAAAATTGATTGTCTTTAGGTTGTGGGCTGTTTTTTGGTCAGACTAAACAAGCGATATGAAGAAGTCAGCTTATGGTTTGGTAAGTCTTGATTGACATTCTTTTTGGACTAAAATGATTACTTGATTTAATCCAAAAAACAATTAACAGATCAATCATTTGTAAAATGATAAATATATATATAAATAAATATATCAGCCATTTTTCTGTAATTTAGCTGCATTGTTCAGTATCAGTATTGTATCTATATTTGGATAATATCTATAAACAGATTGTGCGTTGTGCAGTGGATGCATATGAATGCACCCACCGGCTTCCGTCTGACGATGATTTATTAGCTTAGAATTAGCTTGTAAACTGGCTACTTGTGAAACAATCTGGTCGTAGATGTTGTCTCTCATCTCCAACTCCAGTCTTTTGTCTCAAGTTGCTAATCAGACTGTAAACAATAACCGCCATAGCCCGGATATCCGCTGGCTACACCGGAACCCCAGAAATATTGTTCGTTGCCCCCAGAGGCTAAATCTGTGACGTTACGTGACATTGTTAGGTGACATTGTTAGGTGACGTTGTTTCCTGACGTTGTTAGGTGACGTTGTTAGTTGAAGTTGTTAAATGACATTGTTAGGTGACATTGTTACTTGACGTTGTTAGGTAACGTTAGTTGACATTGTTAGGTGAATTTGTTAGGTGACATTGTTAGGTGACGTTAGGTGACACTGTTACGTGACATTGTTAGGTGACGTTGTTAGGACACAGTGTTAGGTGATGTTTCGTGATGTTGTTAGGTGACGTTAGGTGACGTTGTTAGGTGATGTTAGGTGATGTTGTTAGGTGACGTTAGTTGACGTTGTTAGGTGACGTTGTTAGGTGACGTTAGTTGACGTTGTTAGGTGACGTTAGTTGACGTTGTTAGGTGACATTGTTAGGTGACATTGTTACGTGACGTTGTTAGGTGACGTTAGTTGACATTGTTAGGTGATGTTAGTTGACATTGTTAGGTGGCACAGTTACATGACATTGTTAGGTGACATTGTTACGTGACGTTGTTAGGACACAGTGTTAGGTGATGTTTCGTGATGTTGTTAGGTGACGTTGTTAGGTGACGTTGTTAGGTGACGTTGTTAGGTGATGTTGTTAAGTGATGTTGTTATGTGATGTTGTTAGGTGACGTTAGGTGACATTGTTTTGAGACGTTGCTTTGTGACGTTGTTATGTGACGCTGTTACGTGACATTGTTACTTGACGTTGTTACATGACGTTGTTACATGATGTTACGTGACGTTGTTACGTGACGTTGTTAGGTAACTTGTTACGTGGCATTGTTACGTGACAAGGTGAGGTGACGTTGTTAAGTGACAGTGTTAGGTGACGTTGTTTCGTAATGTTGTTAGGTGACAGTGTTAGGGGATGTTGTTAGGTGATATTGTTTCGTGATGCTGTTAGGTGACAGTATTAGGTGACGTTGTTTTGTGATGTTGTTATGTGACGCTGTTATGTGACGTTATTAGGTGACAGTGTTTGGTGACGTTGTTAGGTGGCGTTGTTTCGTGATGTTGTTATGTGACGCTGTTACGTGACGTTGTTAGGTGACGTTGTTATGTGACGTTACGTGACATTGTCACGTGAGGTTATTAGGTGACGTTACGTGACGTTGTTACGTGAAGTTGTTATGTGACGTTGTTACGTCAAGAAAGTCAACTAAAGGCTGTTATTTATAAACGCTAGTTACGTTGTTACATTTGTTATGTTATGTTGTTACATTATTATTTAGGTTCAGAAACATTGAAATTCACTGTGGTTTGCAATAACGTACAATGCCAAAAAAAATTCTGCCGACTAAGTTGTTCATTTCCTGTGAGATATTTTTTTCTCCCATTCTTTCCTGTAATTATTCTTCCTTAGCACCTTTTCCCTCATCCAGAATGGCTTCTACTGTAATGATACTACTATTAATGCAGGTAACATTGTCAAGGGAACCACATCATTAAGCTCTGTGCATGCTGTTGTTTGGCTATGAGTGGACTGCCCAATTTTTGCAGACGTGTTCAATGGAAACAGTGATAAGGAGGCTTTTAGACGGTGGTGTCCAAGAGAGGAAAGATTACAGATAACTTCCCGCCAATCATAATGAAGAACCCCCCCCCCCCCCCCCCCCCCCCCAGGCGGTGGTAACACAGACTTACAGTATGGTGTGTATTTTGCTGCATTGCAAATGATGCAGGGGGAAATTATTCAATATAGTGTAGCAGCATATTGAATATCAACCTAGTGTAAATATTTTTCAGAGGCTTTTTCTTTTGATACGGTAATTATGTCATGTTTTGATATGAAATCTTTATCAGTCTGTATGAGTCATCAAAGACTACCTGTCTCAAAAGCTTATGGAATTTACTATAAATGCCGGAACTGCTAATTCCTCACTGCCCTGTTATTGCTTCCTCCATTTCCCTCGTTTCCGCATCTCATGCCCTGTTTTTTCAGTCCTTTCTCACAGTGTAGGTAATATACAATACATACATAATTCAAGCAGAAATATTGGATTTTGCAATGGTGGCTCAGCAAACTAAGAACCAAATTTAAATCCTCATTTTTGGTGGATTTGAATCTGGGTCATAGATGCATAGGCGTCATTGGGGGACATAGGGACCACCACTTTTTGAAATGTCCGATTTGACCCCCATCACTTTTAAAAACATGACTTTGTTAAAAATGTTCTGAGAAATAGCTTGCACCAAGAAATATTATCTTACAAATGAGAACACTTTGACAAAGGTTTATTTGTGCAACAATTCTCTCGCAAAACTTTTGCATTAACATAAATTCATTTTAACGGCAATAATTTCTTTAACGCAAGATACTGGTGTCATATGAACCTAGAAAACCTAAGGAATCTACTGGTACCAACCATGTCATACTAGCTTGTCGCAAAGGCGGCTAAATGTCGCACCAAAATTGTGCTAAATTTTGACGAGGAAAAGGGGTCCCCTTGACCTCTGACCTCAAGATATGTGAATGACAATGGGTTCTACGGGTACCCACGAGTCTCCCCTTTACGGACATGCCCACTTTATGATAATCACATGTAGTTCTGGGGGCAAGTCATAGTCCAGTCAGCACACTGACACACTGACAGCTGTTGTTGCCTAATGGGCTGCATTTTGCCATGTTATGATTTGAGCATATTTTCTATGCTTAATTCAGTACCTGTGAGGGTTTCTGGACAATATTTACCTAGTTGTCATTGGTTTGTGTTGTTAGTTAATTTCCAATGATAAATATATACATACATTTGCATAAAGTAAGCATATTTGTCCACTCTCATGTTGATAATAGTATTAAATACTTGACAAACCTACCTTTAAGGTACATTTTGAACAGATAAAATGTTTCAATCGATTGGCAGCCCTAATTTATTTGTATACGTACACATTCGGCATTCACAACATCCACAGTCATTAGACATCATGGTTGCAGCTGTTCGAAGTTTTCCAAAGTGCAGTGATGCTATGTATCATGGTATACTTGTAGTGACTGGGGTAAAAATATAGATTCCTGGGTGGATCAGATGGGTGTAAGGGCGGCCCCCAGGCACCGCAGCCAGAGACACAGATCTCCAGTCCCAGCTAGGCACATTCCCCAGATGGGTCCCTCTCTCGACACACAAACAAACACGCACACACACACACACACACACACACAGTCTGTGATTGAAGGAAGAAAATAGTTTGTTACCCATTAGCATGGAAATTGAATACATATGCTCCAATACACACACACACACAAACATATTTACTGTATAGCGAGCATGTTCATTGGAATGAAAAGGAGTAACAGCAGGGTCGCCAGCCGTGCACAATGTATATAATTTGCATTATGCATGTGTGTGTTTGCATTCTGTCCGAGCAACAAACATGTCGCACTAACTGAGCCGTGAAATAGACAGAAGACAGAATGCTCGGGAGGGTTCGCAGGGTCAGGTGTGGACCTGGTCGAACTGAATAACTTACATCCAGTTTGTTTGAGACGGGAAACAATAAACACAGGCCACTCAATGTAATTAGAAAGTGATCAAATATAACACATTACAACACAGCTGTTCATACAAACGTGCCTGAGTGCTCAACGTACCTTGACTGAATAGTTTGTGGTCAGACCACTGGAACGAAACTGCAAATAGGACTCAAAATAAATAGCAGAAAGGAGTCTGGTATGTCCAGTTGTCTGACTCTACAGCTGACCTTGAAGCGTGTAGACAGACAGACATTCTGTCAGCCTTCCTGTGAGACCCACTTTATAAATTGTGTACCCTCTAAACTTATGCAATTGCAGAACTGCGGATCACCCATGGATCCAGCACGTTTCTTTCATATGTTCAAATATTGCAGTCCACAGTTATGCCAGCTTCTTTCCGATGAATGTGTTCTGATCTGCAGTGGTGGAAGAAGTACTCGGATCTTTTACTTAAAGGGGACATAGCGTGCTTATTTTCAGGTTCATGCTTGTATTTTGGGTTTCTAATAGAACATGTTTACATGCTGTAATGTTCAAACAACACATTATTTTTCTCATCATGTCTGTCTGAACATACCTGTATTCACGCTCTGTCTGAAATGCTCCATCTTAGCGCATTTCAACGGAATGGCAATGGAATTGCGTTGCTAGGAAACAACTCCATGTTTACTTCCTGTCAGCTGATGTCAATCACATACAATGCAACAGGAAATAAACTGGGACACATTTAGAATGTTTAAGTTTAAAACTGTGAAATTGTCTAAATATTGTAGATTTGTGACATCACAAATGGACAGAAATCCTGACGGCTTGTTTCAAACGCACAGTGTCTGAATACGGGCTGTGTGTATTTCTCTGTGGATTCAGCATTTTTATACTTTTACAGTATTACTGTTATATATCACTTAAACCTGCTTTATGATATAAAAGACATGAAAATCTCACTTTTTACAATATGGGAGCTTTAAGTAAAAGTACCAATACCCATATGTATAAGTACTCCATTATAAGTAAAAGTCATTCATTTAAAATTAGAAGTATTATAATTAGAGCTGTCAATTGAGATTAAATATTTAATCGCAATTAATCACAAACTATTTTTTTTTATCTGTTCAAAATGTACCTTAAAGGGAGATTTGTCAAGTATATAATACACTTAGCAACATGGGAGTGGGCAGATATGCTGCTTTATGCAAATGTATGTATATATTTATTACAGGAAATCAATTAAAAACACAAAACAATGACAAATATTGTCCAGAAACCCTCACAGGTACTGCATTTAGCGTAAAGAAATATGCTCAAATCATAACATGGCAAACTGCAGCCCAACAGGCAACAACAGCTGTCAGTGTGCTGACTTGACTATGACTTGCCCCCAAACTGCATGTGATTATCATAAAGTGGGCATGTCTGTAAAGGGGAGACTCGTGGATACCCATAGAACCCATTTACATTCACATATCTGGAGGGCAGAGGTCAAGGGGACCCCTTTGAAAATGCCTATGCCATTTTTTCCTGGCCAAAATGTAGCCTAAGTTCGGAGCGTTATTTAGCCTCCTTCGCGACAAGCTAGTATGACATGGTTGGTACCAATCGACTCCTAGCTTCATATGATACCAGTATCTTCACTCTAGCTTTAAAACTGAGCCCGCAACAGCCTAAAAAATCACAAGTTGCTTTAATGCGTCAAAGAAATTAGTGCCGTTAAAACAAATTTCCGTTAATGCGTTATTATCGCGTGAACTTTGACAGCCCTAATTATATTATATATTATATCAGTAGTTTAGTTCAGTGGTTCCCAACCCTGAGGTCAGACTTTACAGGGTCACAAATAAATCAGAGAGGTTGTGAGATGATTAATTGGGTGAAAAAAGAAAAAAGTTCTCCTACACAAATTTCTTTTAATATTTTGGACTTTTCAATAATCTTGATTTTTAGTGCAATATTGGAGAATTTGATCTCTGTGGGATTCAAACAGTTATTCGATTGAAATTATTTAAAACATTTGGGGGGGGGGGGGCAAACTAGAGCAGCCACTGGTTTAATTTCGAAGTGATATATCTGATATATCTAATATCTAATTTATTAACTAATTATTTCATATTACACAAATAGTAAACATTATTACCTCCACCAAGGCCGAAGGCCTAGGAAGGAGCTTATGTTTTCACCGGCGTTGGTTTGTTGGTTTGTTGGTTGGTTGGTTTGTTGGTTGGTTGGTTGGTTGGTTGGTTGGATTGTTTGTTGATTTGTGGGTTGGTTTGTTGGTTTGTTGGTTTGTTGGTTGGTTGGTTGGTTGGTTTGTTTGTTGGTTTGTTGGTTTGTCCGTTTGCAGGATTTCTCCAAAAGTCTGCGATGGATTTGAATGAAATGTGTTGGAGGGGTGGGGTGTGGCACAATAAAAAATCCTTTCGATTTTGGTGGCAATCCGGATCATGATCCAGCTTCGGGAATTTTTTAAATAAGTCTGCTGAGCCTGTGCATTAACACCACAAGCTTTAAGACATGCGCAGTATAACTGATGAAGCGTTACCCTGTCTCTTTCCTTCTGCCTGCAGAGAGAGGAACAGAGAGAGAGCGGAGGGTGGAGGGAGGGGGGGGACACCTGTAGATTTGGCATTTTTTTAACATTAAACTCAGTGAAATTACAGTTGAGTTCGACCTAAGCACGCTAGGTGATTGTTGGAAAGAGTAACAACGACGGTTTAGGTGAGTTTTATTTTGTTTCTGTCCAGTTTGAATGAAGTGTTTTATGATGCTCCACTACGTAAGGGGCAATCGTACTCGGGCAGCTTGGAGGTCTGCGCTCTCCGAGTGCCTTTCTTGTTAATGATCATTTCATTGTTTGTTAACAGTAAAATAACTATTAACTAAGTTGAATTAACTAACAATTTACCACATATAAATTATGGTTATCATAAAGTGTTACCTATTCTAGTGTGTCATTTTTCAAATTGCAGTGATATGGGAGTTTGAATTAAAAAAGTTTCATTGGTTTAAATTGTTTGAGTCACTTGTCTTTGCTCAACTATTAATAGATGATTATATTTCAGATTTGGAATGCTGATGGTCAAAACACTGCACATTACAGATGACTAGCATATAATGTCTTACATGCTTGTTTCATGTTCGATGTCTATAACATTGTTGTAGTTATATTACACTCTTCGACAAGGCCACTCGGGGACACAAGGCTGTGTTCACGTTTCTGTGTTCACACCATGTTGTTGTCAGTAAAGTTTTATGTACTTCTCAGTGTTATGTGGTTAACGCTTGTGCCTTCATCTGTAAGCCAACATGCATTAAGGATTTGAACAAGAAAAAGGAGAATGTAAGCTCAGTGTGACTATTTGTTTTTTAATGAGCTTTTTGTCTGTATGGGGAGCGAAGAGTGTGTGTGTGCGTCGATGAACTGCATGCATGCTGCATTAGTATGTGTGTAGCTTCCTGCCGTATGTGTGAAAGCAAACGGATATATTTAGGTTTTGTCTTAGCAGCAGTTTTTCTCGTCTCCTGCTGTTGAAGAGCTATTCAGTGAAAATGTGTTTTTCTGTTATTAAGAGGCATGTGGCCATCTGAATAATGCATCCTGAACACTTGCCTTGGCATGGCAGCGTATACGGTAATGTTCAAGGCCAGAATGCCACCGTGATGCGTCGCCTTGTACGCTGTTAAATATACATGAAGTGGCGAAGTGGCTTTCTTTGTGGGTATAATTAACTACGGCGGTGAAAAGCTACTGCAGATTTCACAGTGGACTAAGACATTTGGGTTATTCGGGTGTTTGCACATGGATTTGCATGACAAAGCAATTTCAACTGTGCAGTCTCATTGGCCGAAGACGCAGGTAGGTTGGCGAGCCAGGCTTTATTGATTGCGTGTCAACTGTTTTGGAAGCCAAATGTTTTTTGTTTTTTTTTCAGATATCTCTCTTTATCAGTACAATAATAAAAAAATACTGTCAACAACCATGTTTTTAGAAATAAAATGATCAGGCTATGAGTGATATATGAACAAACCCCTCTGTAAAAACCTTCAAAATATAGACAGGAATGAAATGGAAAAGTTTGGTGTATGTAAGTGCTACTGAAGTGGAGATGAGAAGTTTAGTACACCAGACACAAAACACACATGACCCTTGTCTGCATGGAAATTTATGAAATTTATCAACCAACTGAATTATTTGTGTTTTTTGAACATTTATTTAATATGTCGTATTAGCATAAATTAGATATGTTGCATGACATATATATTCTCTGTTAATATGACGTACAATTACCAGGTTGCTGAATGTATAATTTTTTGTTTATAAAACACAAACAAAATGACGTGTCAAAACTTTGTCATTTTATGTAAAAGCATGGATTTCTGTCTGACCTTTAAAGTAAATTAACATAATTTTTTCTCATTATTCAGCTAAATCCCAATTCGCTCAATCAAACAGCAAAACGGCTTGCGCACAAAACTTTCAGTTCAGCAACATAAAAGTTACGAGTACAGTCTTATAAGATATTATACACAGTCGTTCGATTCACTGTTTGCAGCTTTAATATGAAGTAGTAGATTAGTAAAACTGTACATATTGAAAGTTGAAAGAAAGAAGAACTCATAGCTTCTCTTTGCCTTTGTTTTTTTCTCACGAAACATTTTTTTTTTTTACCGAAGATGGCACTTTTTTCTCTGTTCAGATATGCTTGCTATATCTCCTTCATTGCGCCGTTCCAGACACAGAGCCAAGTTTGGCATGAAACATACTGTTTGTTTTTTTTCCAATTTAATAAAGAAATTTTACCGGGGGCAGATAGTGTTGCATGTCCTTTTGGAGATATAATTAATAGTTACACTTGGACTCAGCTTTTCACACTTATCTATCTATCTATCTATCTAGAGACTTTTGCTGCTGGTAGAAACTTAAAGCCAGATATTTGGTGTTGGAGCAAATGTAAAAGCCTCATGAATTGATTTTAACCTGAATGTCTGTAATACAGTGGATGTTGTTTTGTCAAACAAAAGTCCTAACCCATGCAGTGAATAGGATTTAGTGAAGAATTCATCGACGTATCATCATACAACGGTTCGTATGATATCTTAAGAAACGGAATTTAGTTATTTTTCGTGCACTTTTCTACAACAGCAACACGACGTGTCCAGCAACACGAGTGGGCCTGCGAAAGCCCCTGCAGTGTTTAGGCAACAAAATGACTTGGTGTAGGAAATAATCGTGGTTTGGGTTAAGTAACTACAGAAGTGGCATTACTTAAGCACGTAATGTGAAAAATAAGTCAACGTTTAGGTTAAAATAATTGCGGAAGTGGGGTTACTTAAGTATGGAAGTTACGCAACAAATAAGTCAACGTTTAGCTTAAAATATCTAGGGGAAGTGGTGTAACTTAAGTACGGAAGTTACGTAACAAATAAGTCAATGTTTGGGTTAAAATAACTACGGAAGTGGTGTTACTGAAGTATGGAGTTACGTAATAAATAAGTCAACGTTTAGCTTAAAAAATCTAGGGGACGTGGTGTTACTTAAATACGGAAGTTGCGTTGAAAAATAAGTCAACAATTAGGTTAAAATAACTGCGGAAGTGCTGTTACTTAAGTAGGGAATGTGAAAAATACGTCAATGTTTAGGTTAAATAACTGCAGAAGGGGCGTTACTTAAGTGCGGAATTTACGTAACAAATAAGTCAGCATTCGGGATAAATAACTGGAAGTGGCGTTAATAAAGTACGGAAGTTACGTAACAATAAGTCAACGATTAGGTTAAAATAACTGCAGAAGAGGCATTACTTAAGTACGGAAGTTATGTGAAAAATAAGTCAGTGTTTGAGTTAAAACACCTACGGCAGTAGCGTCACTTAAGTACAGGAGTTACGTGAAAAATAAGTCAACGTTTGGGTTAAAATAACTAGAGGAAGTGGTGTCACTTAAGTACACTAGTTACATGACAAATAAGTCAATGTTGACTTCTGGTTTCACACGAGACACAAACAGCGGTCTCTTGAGCAAAAGTTTGGTCCCACACCAGTCCACCCCGGCTTCCTCCCTATGCAGACTTTCTTTATACTAAGTCTCTATCCTGGCTCACGATAATGTAGATTACATATAAAATTGACCATATGGGCTATATACAAATTATAGTGTATTACTTTTCATAGATATAGCTATGAACAGTGTATGACAACAGCCTGAATTAGTAAATATCTCATATAAAGGGAAATGAAATAAGTGCATTTTGCATGATGATAAGCAGCAGACCTCTCCAGTGATTATGCGCTTTTCAGTGTGCTTCCTTACTGTAGGTTTTTTTTTTCTTGTCAGATAAACTTCTTATCTCCCTTTTCGTTTTGCTCTCGGCACTTAAAAAGCTTTCTCTTTTTCCCATAATGCATGTTTTTCTTTAAAAGTGTAGTTTTATAGTGATGAGGAATTGAAATACTGGTTTTGTATCGAGGCACTTAAGTTAAGAAAATGCTACTATTGTACTACTATACAACAGTACAACTATTATATTAGTATTAACTATTGTACAAGTGACTTAGTCTTCAGAACCAGACTGTACAACATTATCACTGGCCATCACTTACAATAGATTTATTGTGTTATGTTAAAGTGACTTTTAATAACATAGGATTTAAAGCTGTGCTAATTAATATTATCGTATTAATAATGGGTCAAATGTGTATAATGTAAAAGATGTCACTCGTAGAGACAAACCCACAAAGAATTATCACTTCACTACAGTTCTATGACACTTTTTTTTGGCATGCAGCTTCACTGTTTTGGTTCAGTCTCACAGCTTTTATCAACCTTGTGTCCAGCAGCCACAAGAAGTTTTGATAAATCCACTGTACGCTGCCTGCCCAGCACCAAACTGCAGACAGACACAGTTAGCAGCCAGCTGGTGAACATAGTGGATATCCAAAAAAACCTGTTGACATCCAAGTCTTTCATAATGTTTAAAAGTAGGCGTGTTTCTCCTGTAGATCCAGAAATGTGGGCTTTTCTTTTGGGCATGCATCTCTGCAAACTGTCGGCTAGTTGGTTTGGCACATTCTAATGCCACTATTCCATCATATACACTGATCTTAATTATTGCATATTATAATGAGTTTGACTACCAGATTGTGAACGTGTAGTGAATTATTGTAAAGGACAATTAGGCTACTTATACGTTTTAGACCACACAGTCTGTGAATAACTATTAATAATTAAAACTACACCTATTCTTGACTGATCAGAACTTTTGTAATTAAGCATTACAATTATTATTACTATTATACAATATTATTATTTATTTATTTATTTATTGATACCTTCACTCCCTTTTCTTCTCTACTGATATACTCCAAACCTATTAGCAGTAAGCAGGTATGATTTAAGAAAGAACATTCACTTTGTTTAACACAGAGCAGGACAAAAAATTACTCAATGACACAACAGGATATCCAAAAATGTAAACCATGGATAAAATGTATGATGGAAAAACATGTATACTTGATCATATATATAACTGCAGGATGTTCAATTACATCATATTTATTTTTATAACATGAATTGGACCATCTGACAGTTTGTAGAATTGGTCAATGGCAAAAGAATACAAAAGTGTTGTGGGGCATGTTAGTCTTAACCTAAGCAGTGAATAGGATTTAGTGAAGAATTAATCGGCATATCCTCATACAACGGTTCGTATGATATCTTACAAAACGGAATTTAGTTATTTTTCATGCACTTTCCTACAACAGCAACAAGAGTGGGCCTGCGAAAGCCCCTGCAGTGTTTAGGCAACAAAACGACTTGGTTTAGGAAGTAATCGTGGTTTGGGTTAAAATAACTACAGAATTGTCATTACTTAAGCACGTAACGTAAAAAATAAGTCAACGTTTAGGTTAAAATAATTGCGGAAGTGGCGTTACTTAAGTATGGAAGTTACGTAACAAATAAGTCAACGTTTAGCTTAAAATATCTAAGGGAAGTAGTGTTACTTAAGTACGGAAGTTACGTAACAAATAAGTCCACATTTGGGTTAAAATAACTACAGAAGTGGTGTTACTGAAGTATGGAAGTTACGCAACAAATAAGTCAACATTTAGCTTAAAATATCTAGGGGACGTGGTGTTACTTAAATACGGAAGTTGCGTGAAAAAATAAGTCAATGTTGAGGATAAATAAATGCGGAGTGGCGTTGCTTGTTACGTAACTTCCGTAATTAAGCAAGTCAACAATTAGGTTAAAATAACTGCGGAAGTGCTATTACTTAAGTAGGGAATGTGAAAAATAAGTCAACGTTTACATTAAATAACTGCAGAAGTGTGGAATTTACGTAACAAAAAAGTCAGCGTTCAGGATAAATAACTGCGGAAGTGGCGTTAATTAAGTATGGAAGTTATGTAACAAATAAGTCAACGTTTAGGTTAAACAACTGCAGAAGGGGCGTTACTTAAGTACGGAAGTTATGTGAAAAATAAGTCAGTGTGTGAGTTAAAAACCTACGGCAGTGGCATTACTTAAGTATGGAAGTTACTTAACAAATAAGTCAAGATTTATGTTAACATAACTGCGGAAGTGACATTACTTAAGTATGGAAGTTATATAACAGACAAGTCAACTTTTAGGTTAAAATAACTGCAGAAGTGGCATTACTTAAGTAGGGAATATGAAAAATAAATCAACGTTTATACGTTTAATGAGTCAAAGTGTGAAATTACATTTTCCACATGGCCTGTTAGTTTGACCACATTGCCTGTTTCAGTGCGTCTTAGAGATGGCTCTGCTGTAAAAAGTGCAATGTGAAATTATTTAACGATTTTGTTTTTATTATTATTATTTAGCCTTTATTTATTCAGGATTGTCCCATTGAGATGTAAAATCCCTTTTCCAAGGGAGTCCTGACCACTACAAGACAGCAGCATAATATAAAGATAATTAATTTATTAACCCGATAGTTAAAACTTTTGTCAATGGGTAATAATTGGTTTCTGGTCTCATCTATCTATGAAATGTTTATATATGTTTTATAAACGAATTCTTAAAAGTTGATTTGGTAATCATTAATGAATACTTAATATAGTATATAAAATGTTATGTGTACAACAAGAAACTGTAAATAAATCCTTCATTAATGTAATCAGAATGTAATTGTTATTATCTCTTATCAGCTATGATATAATGTATAATTTTTAAACTAATTATTTTATATTACTCAAACTACTGATAAAATTACAGAAATTACAGCATTACTAAAATAGTAAACATTATAAATTATCATTTCATTGTTTGTTAACAGTAAAATAACTATTAACTAAATTGAATCAACTAGTAATTTACCCCTTAAAAAGTATGGTTATTATAGTGTTACCGAATCCAATATTAATATAGCTAATAAAGTTGCCGGCTGGACTTAAATGAGAGGTCAGCTGTTTGGCCGACAGCCGGCTCTTATGGAAATCTCTGCCGTGCAGCCGTTTCTCATTGTTTCATTTATTTGGATAAGAAAATGTTTAAATCGTAGTCAATGATGAAGACGATCTACGTGAGAACATGCTTTTGGCAACGTTCATTCCTTTCAAAGTAGGGATGTCCATAATTAACCGTTTAACCGTTAACCGACATTAAGCATTTTAACCGATTAACGCTATCGGTTAAAACGGTTAAAAGAAATGTTAATAATTAACTAGAAAGCTCAGCGGCTCAGAGGAGCGGCTTGTCTCTTTAAGGAGAAAAGCGGGTCCACCTTAACAGCCCACCATAAGAGGCGGAGCCAGAGTTGCAGGATACAGGAAGTTGGCTCTGGTCTCTGGCTCGCTTGAGCGGAGCGTAGTTGTAGTTTCGTTGCATTTATTCACCGACAAATAAACTGTACACACACACTCTGCTACACATCTTGTCGGTTAACGGTTAATAATCAGTTAACGAGGGTTGGTTATCAGTGAAGACAATTTTTCAAAATGAGCATCCCTATTTCAAAGTGCTTTTCCATTGGCTGTAAATGTAAGCTTACTCTTGTAACATGTTGTGCAGTCTAGCGTTGTATTGGCCAAACTGACTGCAAGTGTATGGAATTCCAACTTTTGTTATGGATCATTTAAAACTGTACAAATATAAGCTTCTTTTAACTTCCTTCAACTTTTTTATTTTGTAGAACAAAAGCAGGCATTGTTGCTTGGGGGTCGGGGGGGGATTGGCAGGGAGGACTCTCACACTTATCACATATTCTCACCCTTGTGGTTTGCCAGGAGGTTGTCTTGCTTTCCTTCATTCGCAGGGGCCGAGCCCTCCAGTTATTATGATAATGATGGAGCCCTGCCATCAGTGTGTGCTGCCCATTGTGAAGCTAAGCTCTCCATAATCTAGATGGGGGCATTTAGCCATTTGGAATGCTTGCAGATAGACAGCTTTGCAGTGGCTAAATATAGGCTAGGCTACGGATTTGAATGCTAATGATGATACTTGGAGGTGTTTTCTTACACCTGTGGGCATTAAAATGATAATGTGGCATCTACTAACCAACATGCCCTTTAGTTTAGTTTTATATAGCGTTGGTTCATTCATGCAGTTCTTATATTAGAGCAAATGTATCTGCATTTAGTAACACTAGTCACCAGCAATGCGATAAAGGAGTATAAAGAAAAGAGTTCCAAGTGCTGGTGCCTGACTCTCTGCTTGCTGACATTCAAGTTCTTCTTCTTTATCAGTGATTTTAAGTCTGAATAAGTGTTTGCTCTTTGCTCCACTCCTCTTCTTTCTGACTCATCCCCCCATCATCCTCTATCTCTTGTGTTCTCTTTCTAGTTGGTGCTACCAGAGTACTCCATCCATGGACTCTTCTGCATCATGTTCCTGTGTGCCCAGGAGTGGCTGACTGTGGGCCTCAACATCCCCCTGCTCTTCTACAATACGTGGAGGTGACTATGCGATCCATCTTAGTGTGTGTGCGCGTGTGTGTTTTGTGTACTTAGTAAGGACCGAAACAAGTTTTTAAAACAACAGAGTGAGGACATCTTTGGAAAGTGAGGGCATTTTTGGCCAGTCCTCACTTCTTCAAAGGTCTGTTTGAGGGGTTAAGACATGGCTTTAAGGTTCAGATTAGGATAAGGTTTAGGTTAGGGTTGGGCATTTAGTTGTGATGGTTAGGGTGAAGGGCTAGGGAATGCTTTATGTCAGTGAGGGTCCTCACAAAGATAGAAGTACAGGGATGTGTGTCGGTGTAATCCTCGACTTTTAGATGGATGTCCTCGCTTCTTAAAAAGTATCCTCTCGGGTTAGGTTCAGGTTTATGTTCACATTGATGGTTAAAATTAAGATTAGGCTGAAATAAACTATGGCTGAAAATGAAATAAAAAGTAACTCATATTATAGATGACAATAACGCTTGTGATATACTTGCTTTTTGCCAATGCTTAAGTGTTGACAAGTGGCTGTGCTTTCCAGTGTAGAGTGCTACAGGAATGAGTCTTAAGACCCGGAAATGAGATAGCGTTTTAGCACTTCCGGTTCCCCCGTCTGGAAGTCAACGTTTTTTTTCGAATGGGTTTTATGGGTTTTTGGTTAGATGCCTCAAATAAGGTCTGTAGTTAACAGAGGGCTTATTTTCGGCAATAATCCAAAAACCCAATGGAAAAATACCACTGGATTTTTTTCGAGGGAACCAGGACGATGTTAACTTCCTGGTCGGCCTACAGAACTACGTCATCCCTGGAGCACTCTATTCCCAGGAATTATGTCCATGTTGAACAATTCCACAGCTCATTATTTACATTCAATGCTAAAGTTCAGTGCCGATGCAGAAAGTAGTGTGCCTCTATGTACTGTAGCGAGGTGGATAGTAGCAGTATAGTGGTTTGCATCATGTCACTACTATGTCACACAATCTTTCCTTAACCATACCATAAATTTCATACACATTTATTTATTAAGCATAGAAAGCGAGAATTGAAAAAACCTTGCCATTAAAAGTAATCTGGGGTTTTGCTGGATCGTCCAATATCGACTGTCTTGTATTGCGATTGGGTTGCATAGACACAAGTTTTTCTTAGTCAGTTTCATATACACCCTTCAACTGCCCCAAGCCCATTGTTTCCTACTGAAGACAGAATTACAAATATAGCCTACTGTAGGCTATATTTTCCTAAAACAACTGGGCACTGTAGTTTTTAGCAAACATTACTCAAACAGGAGAAACTAGTCCAGATAAGCAGTGTGTGTTCAAGGTAACAAATGCACATCAACAAGTGCAACAGTGTGGCTCGCTCAAGTCTTTTTAATAGTTTTTGGACAACAATTGGAGCTCTATGGCACAGACGAATAAGATATATCAAGATTGGGATACATACAATACTTGTTATTGGGATCAATTCATTGTTGCTTTGTCGTTTTTTTTCATGGGATTTGTTGACAACAAGAAAAATATAGAATATCACCATATTTATCATTTAAGAGCACTGTAGACAGCAGCGACAAGCACCTTTGGTTTCTTTTCTTTCTTTTTCTAAACAAACATTGACTCCACATCCTGATGTACGACTCCCGCCATTCATGTGTTTAATTGCACCTTGCGTTAATTTCTGAGGATGTACACAGCCAATGTTCTGAAGGAAATGGCATGGTTAAAAGCAAGTATATCAGTGTTCTAAAACATCACAAGCCTCTGAAAGGAAAATGTCTGAGAAATGGGTCACCAGTCCGTGATCTTCAGATTTCTTTTTGCTGCTGCTTCTTTGTCTGTTTTCGTCTTTGTTGCTGTTCTTTCCGCTGGTGCTGGTTAGACTGCTGGCAGCCTGATTGGTTTAAGCTCATGTGCTCAGCTGGTTGAAGTTACAGGCTGAGAGGAGAGAAGAGGAGAGCCAAAGAGAGAAAAAAAAACATCTTGCTGTCTCATTAATTGGAGACTGTGCCAGATGCCCACTGGCTACAGATGCTGCTTTTCTGCGCAGCTGAGAGATGAGAAGACAAGGAAAAGAAGAGAGAGAGAGAGGGTAAGACAGACAGAGATGGAGGAGGGTGGAAAATGAAGGAGGAAGTGGCAGGAGGCAGGACGGTGAGAGCGAGAGTGAGTGATAGGAGAGAGCTCTAATATTGACAAGGTGATTCAGAGGAGAGTGAGAGATTGTGAGTTATTCAAACGCGGAGTTCATGGATAGTATGTGATCACACCGACATGTATGGATGTGTGTATGTGTATATGTGTGTGAATGTGTGCGCAGTTTCTTGCTCGTGAGTCCACATGTCCATATGATGGTCTGCAGATTTTACAGATGTTGCTGAAAGGGGTGCTTTAAGAGGCAAGATTGACAACATTGCTGGCAGCAAAACTTGAGAAAATTTCAGAATAAACTTGTCATAAAGGATGTCTTGTTGCCTGGGAAACCAATAATTTAAGGACTCTCTCAAGGTTAGGTCAAGATGGCTTTTGGAGTTTTGTTTATTTACTCTAGTGCTATGTACACTCTTAGAAATAATTGTGGAGTGGATAGTGGAAAAATCATGCAAATAGTGATACAAGCACCAAATGGCATGATGATTCCCGAGGGGACGCTTAGCAAATATGAACGATTGGCCACTTGAAAATCCAAGATTTGAATTGATCTGCCGATAATGGTTTCTCTCATAGAAATTCATCTACTTGGTCGAGTAGGGGATCAGTAGTCCAAAGTTTCCTTCCCTGAAAGACCGGATAAGCAGGAATATGACAAGCTCCATATCCAACACCAGGTGCTAGAACTTGAACTGTGGATTCTCACGCTGCAAAAACATTCTCCGCGAGTAAATTTGACAGCCAACTTGAAAAATGGCCGCCATATTGCAGTTAAAAAATGTTAAAACTATCAAAATTAGATCCAGAATGCCAGAAAACATATAATTTGATACCAAGATCACTCAAATCGATCAAGTAGATTCATTTCTATAAGATAAATCATTATCAGCAGGTCAATTTGGCGGCCATCTTGAAAAATGGCCGCTATCTTGGATTTTCAAGTGGCCAATCGTTTATATTTGCTTAGTGACCCCTCGGCAATCATCATGCCAAATTTGGTGCCTGTATCACTATTTGCACGATTTGATTGAAAAATGGATGTTATCCGGTCCACTATAAGGGTTCCAAACGGGTTCTTCCTAAAGGGGCTGAGTTTCTACCAAGAACCTTTTTTTTGAAGAAAGGGTTTTTCAAGGGTTTCTTTGTCAGACTAAGGGTTCCATTAAGAACCATTTTCATCCAAAGAACCATTTTTTGGAAGGAACCGTTCTTCAAGGATTGTTGAAAGAATGGGTGTTAAAAGGGAATGCCAACATCCCGGACCACACCCCTCCAAAAACTGTGATTGTGAACCATGATCGTTGTGGGTTGCGCTGCATCAGATCAGCCCCGGCCCCTTTAAGGCCCTGTCAAATAGAACAGACTTGAATAAATATGAACCTATTCTTTAAGTAATCAAGTTTGGGTCCTTTCGAGGCCTGTATCAACTGTCCCTTTGGTGTACAGGCCAACCCCTGACGCCTCCACTGACCCTCAGACATGAGGAGAAATAGTCACTACCTGAGTTTAAAGTGGCTCAAAGTGTGACAGAGCAACATTCAGACAGACTATCTGCCAGGCTTTCTCTCTCAGTGTTTTCTCTCAGTAAAGAAACCTTAATTAGGCCTAAAGTACGTAACGTCTGCAATAATGTAACTGACTGGTCCATTCATGGAGGACATTTCCTTGTTTATTAAAAGAATATGATTTTGCCGGACTAAAAGCTCTCGATATGTTGTGTGTGGGTGCTTGGAGGGATATTCCAAGTAGGCTCTCCATGTAGTGCTGTAGTTTCTTAAAATGCTTTGGTTGCCAGCTGAATCATTTTCAAGGTCTGTATTTGTGTGTGTGTGTGTGTGTGTGTGTGTGTTCTTGTTCTTGCTACATTGTGAGGACCAAGCCAAGTTTTAACCAACAGAGTGAGGACAATTTGGCCGGGGCCTCACTTCTTCAAAGGCCTGTGTGAAGGTTTAGGTCAGAATTACGTTTAGGTTAGTGTAAGGGTTGGGTTTAGGCATTTATTTGTGATGGTTAATTTTAGGGTAAGGGGCTAGACAATGCATTATGTCAATGATGGTGCCCAGAAGATAGCTACATATGTGTGTGTGTGTGTGTGTGTGTGTGTGTGTGTGTGTGTGTGTGTGTGTGTGTGTGTGTTTGATTATCATTCTCTGGAAGTTTTGTCCATGCTGAACATCTCTATATGTCTATGACTTTAAGCAAGAAGTGTTCATAAAATAAAAAATGTCTTCTTGTATTGTCTGTTACATTTGCTCAGGGGAACTGTGAAACAAATGGTGTCAATAGTTCTTTTTTATTGTTAATGACATTGTATTAGCTAATTGTATGTTGTAGTTACTATTAGCTAACCTTGTTAACCTCACCATCAGTCATTTGTGCATGCATCTGTTGTAGAAATATATGGGAATTATATTCAGCGACTCATTACAAAACCCCTTCTGTCACACTCAGAATACATCAAGATTCATTTCCAAGTGCATTGTTGAAGATTTCATACATGCATGAGTCATCTAATTGACCCAACGGAAATGTGAATTAGTGAATGCACATTGCAATTCATTTATCACAACCAAATGTATGACCATTTCATCGTTGTGAAAACTAAACAATGTACATGAATTAACATACAGTATCGCCATGCATAAACCATCTGTTAGCCATTGTTATGACCGTACAGACCACATGCATAATGATGGAAGCTTCCTGGTTGGACTGCTTTACCTAACATACCGTGCAAAATATAATTTTAATGTTTAAATGAGTGATATTCTCTGTGATGGGTTCTGTGGACTAAATGACTGAAACCAGAAGCCAACTATCTTAATGCAACTGGTCTGTTACATTAATATACAATTATCCATTGTTACAGAATCTTGTTCATTTGTGTTAGCTCTGGGGTCCATTAAAGGAAAATGTCCCCCCTATAAAAATGAATGAGGCAATCATGTATCAGTACATAAACAGCTCTCTCTCAAAGCAACAGGCAGCAGTTGCAATTCCCTCTTCATGTTTTCTCATGGTGACTTTCCTTGAGTACTCATTTTCTGTATGACATATTTTTTCGTTTCATAATTTTAACAGCCCCGCTGAAATAAGTCTCGCTGGGATGTATAAGCTCCAGGAAACATCCTGCAATTCCCCAAACCCACTCTGCTATTAATCACTGCCAGGTTTTCTCTTTTGGTGGCATTACACATCTTCATTTTTACACAGCTTTAAGAGAGAGCTGTTTGTGTTTACAAATATTGATTATGCTAAAAGCATAGCAATAACACATGCAAATTCTATTATACAGGGGATTTTCTCTTCAGGTTTTAAATCAGTCAGCAGGTGATAAATGGTTGCAATTTGAAACAGGAGAAAATGTTTCATTGAAGATTCATAAAGATCTATTGAAAATCATTGTTTCACTCAATTTTTATGCACAGCAGTTGGCATTGTAATTCATTTACTGAGCTGACTGGATTTAGAAACTTAGAATAAACCCCAGCCCTGATACATTAAGAACCACATAACTGACCTGGGTGAAAATATATTTGGATATGCACTCAAAATATTTGTTAACTTTAACGTTTTGCACCACAAAATAAGTCAAACCAATCGCTCTTCATCGGGATATTCTTACAGTATCGTGCTAAAAATCTGAGGCTAAAGCTACATGTCGCTACCAAGAACTCAGCATCCTCACCAGTTGATGATGCATGTTGAAGGTATGGAAATAATGAGGCCCATGTGTGACCTCAGCACGTTACTCTGTGATTCAGTCAGTGTAAGTGTTTCCTACGAAAACCTTGGGGGAAAAATCTAACCAATAATTTTCCCTGTTATCCAGAGTTACTTTTGTGATAGTACAGATGCCTACAATTTGCCCGTGATGATAAAAAAAATCAAAGTTTCAATTCAACATTTCCACAGCGTCACACTTTTTCTTCACTGTGTCAAGCTATAACAGGCTGTGGCAGTGGCAGTCTGTGGGAATATTGCATTTAACTTTGGTCCCTTCCCAGGAAAACATTTTTAACATTCCAGGCAGACATCTGTGAAATAACAAAATACCTTTAAACTGCTGCTGGATAACAGGTAAAAAACTAGCCTCATGACTTTTTCCCCTTTGGTTTGTGTAAGATAGTGACCGAATCGCGGTAGGCTATACGAAAAGGAGCTCTGGTGTCACAGATGGAGCTAGGAAATAAGAGCAGCCGAAGCTAGCTTGAATATTACAGTATGTTGAGAAAATTATAAGATTGGATTGGTATTTTTTTTTTATCTATATATATATATATTTTATCACGTAAAATTATGTGTCGGCACAACAGAAACAATCTAATGTTAGGTGTTAACCTACGTAATTTAAAATAACTCAACCAGAGCATGTGAGCGGAGTGGGCGAACGCGAGCTACAGGATTTTAAAAAAAAGTTGTAGTTTCACCTTATCCCCGCTCCATCCAGCTCCAATTTCGACCAAGTACCGCTCACACCATGAGTTCGAAGCATGCTTGACGAACCCGACAAGCCGACCAAGAATGTATCTGTGTATTATGCACTGTGGCTTTCGTAGGATTATTTCAGACTCGTTTGACCCAAACATTTCCAATATCTCCAGAGCATTGTAAGGTCCGACAGTCAATATTTATTGAAAAAAGATACATGTAATTATTTCCAAAATTAACACATTTTTATCTAACAAAATATACTGCTTCAATCCATATTTTTTGGCACTTAGCCTTTCAAAAACCATTTTCACTGCTTTCAAAAACTGTTTGCTCTCCCACTTGCTGCACACAAAGGACACACCTGTATTAACGGGGCAGTCTCGCAGCAATCAAACAAAACTGACAAGTTATATTCATTAAAGAAAGTTAATTTTGTTCGAGTCTGTTTGTTTGGCTTTTTTTTTAAGCTGATGTCATGAAACATGACATTCGAAGCTTCATCCGAAAAACCTCAATAGAAGCTTTGAATGTAAAAAAAACATTAGGTACAGCTCTAATCAAAATACAACACAGCTCGTTTCTTGTAAGCTAGTTAGCATGCTAACACTTGCGGCCAACGTTTGGGCAGATAAAGACAAGGTCTTCCATTCCTTTCCTTCGCTTCAGAATATGGAGAAATCCAAATCTTGACTGGCCTGCCTTGCCTAGTTACGGTTGCTAAACTACGCTTGAACAACTGTTCAGGAATCCACAAACATATTCAACTACTTTTTCACCCACGTCTTCTGCATGATGGTGTTCCCCCTAACTCATCATACCATCTTTTTCCATGCTATCTCCTTCCCCATTTCCTCCCATCATCTCCCCCGCCTACCTTGGTCCCCCCCCCCCTCCCCTCGGGGTCTGGAACGGGTCAACTACCCGCGATGTGGTCTTTGCCCTCTGTGGTAGGTACTTCCATTCCCCAACGGACACGAAGGAGCTGCTCTACGACCCAGCATCCGTGATGAACGGCGACACGCTCAAGTTCTGCCTAAAGGAGGCCTGGTGCAAGCTGTCCTTCTTCGTCCTCTCCTTCTTCTACTATCTCTACTGGTGAGCATATGGCAGGCGTTGCGGGACAATAATTATATAACATGTAAAGAGATTACATTAATCTGATTAGAACAGCCAAATTAAAAACTACGAAATCAAACTGAAGCTACTTAAAACTAGAATAGCACTCGGAGAGTGCAGACCTCCACCAATGTGCCCGAGTACGATTGAACCCCCCCCGTTCCACCCTGTCTCCGTTCAGCTTGCGCCATCATCAACGTGTATTTTCGTTTATGTTGAGATCAGCTGTACGTAGCAGAGCATCGTAAAACACTTCATTTAAGCTGGACAGAAACAAAATAAAACTCACCTAAACCGTCGTTGTTACTCTTTCCAAGAATCACCAAGTGTGCTTAGGTCGAACTCAACTGTAATTTCACCGAGTTTAATGTGAAAAAATGCTGAATCTACAGTTGTTCCCCCCCATAAACGCATCATCAGTCACATTGCGCATGTGTTATACCCAGAGGTCTTTATGTTCTGGCTGATCAGAATCATTAAAAATATTCCAGAATCCAATGGATTGTTCATTGTGCCACACCCCACCCCTCTAAAAAAATTGCATTCAAATCCATTAAGGACTTTTGGAGTAATCCTGCTAACGGACAAACAAACAAACCAACAAACAAACCAACGCCGGTGAAAACATAACTTGATAACTAAATATATCACTTAAACCAGTATTTGAAGGGAAATGGTGAAAATGTAAAACAAGGCCTTTTTGACAATGACCACTCACATCATGTGCTTGTTTCCAACCCTATTTCTATCACATGGTTGTTTAACTTCGTTTGCCTTCTCAGCTCTGATGAAGCAATGTGAGTGCAAATCACTGAATAAAGTAACCATTTCTCTGGCAATCACATGCAAGTTCGTTCACATACTGTAGATCTAGGTCAGGTTAGGTTTACTACTTAGGCCCACTACTGCTAATGCATGTGATGTTGAGAGAATTTGATTCTTTACTTCATTGACAAGCACTACCAGAATGTTTAGGTGGATAGCGGTAGGGATAAAACTGCTACACATTGGTTAAAATGTTCATTGTATTGCAATGTTTTATGATTTGCCTAACTAATGTTTTTACTAAGCTGTTCTGCTGTTACATGATAATAATAACACACAATGTCCCTGTCCCTGTCTAATAATGCTGTTATTAATCACTCCGGATTCCTGTTCCATGTGTCATGTGGGTGCTGCAGTGTGTGGAACCTGGATATATCCCTCTAATAGGTCTTATCAATGGAAACACTTAAAGGTACAATCCTTTTTTTTTACCTTTTATTCTTTGGTAATATATTGAGACAGAATAGCATTTTTTCTTAAAGTTACTACAAGGAACTTTTAAACAGTCGCAATGTAATACTGATGCCTCTATATGAACTACATAAGCAAACGATACCATCACCGAAAAGGTATATAGTTATTCTTAATGCTTATCATCGGATCTGATTTCCATGACATCAGACAAAATGATTTACAGGACGCCTTCGACCTTCAGTAGGAGCTCCGACGGAAAGCGGAGAGCCCTGGCTTGGCAGCAGTGACTCCTCTTCCGGTAAAGAGCAGAACTGCTGGAGGCCAAGGCCGTATTGCTGAACCCGCCGGAGGGTAGGGAGGCACAGGGGAACCTGAACCAGGACTGAGCGTGGAAGACTGCTCCAGTAAAATTAGAGGTTTTCTAAAGGTAGTCTGGCAGCTGCAGATATTTACAAAACAACATGGTTGCGCTCATAAAAACACTTCTGCTTTTGTCCTCAGGGGTCACACAACACACACAACACAAAATGAAAGTTCCTCATAGTAACTTTAAGAAAATTTGACCCTAATGGTCTTACATATGGCCACCAAAGTTGATCTTGATCTGTACACGGGTCAAATTTGCTATTAATGTGCCATGAACGACTGTTGAGACTATATGGATTTTAGCTTTAAATCTTGAGATTTCGGTTACAGATTGTAGCTTTTAGCGGCCACATTACCACAGAAGAGGATTTTTGATGACAAAGTAGTCCATTACACAAAAAGGATTGCAACTTTAACATGGAGTTGTTCTTGTGTATGTATAACAATGCTGTGAGTAAACATTTGACACATTGTCAGCCGGTCCCATCCTTGAGAAATTATGTGCTGTTTAAATGTCTTTTGAAGCAGGAGGTACTTTGTCAATAGTGATGTTAATATGTTTATCACAGCAATACCACACAGGTAGAAAAGCAACAACATGAGTAATGTGGCGAGCGTTGTTCTTATTCTATAACACACAGTACTATTTTTTCGTTTATTTGTTTGGTTTTATTAAAAAGTAGCATACAGTTAACCTAACCACGAATCAACATGTCAGTGAGATGAGGTGCTGCTTTTTGTTAATGCTTCAATTTATCAAGATATTATTTTAAGATGATGTAAGTTGTTAAAAGAAAATAGTTTTTTTAATGAAAATTGCAATATACCTCACCTCATTCCCTTGGCAAAAGCACCTTGTTCTTACAGCTAAAAAAACATTATGATACTGATATTATCATAAAAAAAGATGTTTTTAAAGTTACTACAAGGAGTTTTTAACTGGTTATGAAACACTTTCAATTTAATACTGATGCCTCTACATGAGCTACATAAGTAAACGAAACCATCAGTGAGAAGATTGGCTATTTCTATATAATATAGTTATTCCAACCCGTCTCACTGGAAGGCGTATAAATACCACAACATTACACGGACATTCTGCATGTCATGAGTACGCATTTTAGCCTCGTCATTTGTATGCCGCTTTTTGCGTGTCATTTGTAAGCCACGCAAAACGTCCGTAGTTAGGTTTAGGCAAGAAAACTACTTAGGGTTAGGGTAAGGGAAAACATCATATTTGGGCTTAAAAATTAGTAATTAAATTAAGTAAAACACGTACGGAAACAACGTAACACAACTATAAAAAAAACACGTCACAAACGTCAATAAAAAACATGGCAAACGTCATGTGACAATAGTAACGTAACAGCGTAACTTACAAAACAAAACGCCAGTCAAACGGAGTTTGTTCGACCCATCCACCTCCCCACTCGCCCACCATAAGTGGTCTTTCTCGCTTTTTATACTTCGTTACTAGCTGTTATCATAGCATTTATATGCGGATGCGTTTACGTTGTAGTCTGTACAGAATACATGGCGTAAAAAAGTGACACGCAGAAATCAAGAAAGGCGTACTTATTGAACTCTAAACGCCTTGCGCATTATTGTGGCACTTATACGCCTTTTTCTGTGAACGGGCGAACAAGTTATTTTTAATGCCTTTCACTAGGCATTCGATTCGATTCCCCACAAAAGTAGATGAACTGATTTAGAACAGAAGAGCCTATTTTTTACATGTTTGCAGTGAGTTGTATGTTAACCAGTTAAAAGGAAGCAGGAGGAGATTTTTCTTTCGAGAATTTTATTTTCTGCGACTTTGCGACACGAGGCAGCGGTGCTCATGGAAACACTACCGCTTTTGACCACAAAATGAAAGTTCCTTATAGTAACTCCAAGAAAATTAGACCCTAATGGTCTTACATATGGCCACCACAGTTGATCGTCATCTGTATATGGGAACAAATTTGCTATTAATGTCACCATGAACAAGGTTGTCAGGATTAAAAAGTCGGCTTTCTCAAACTATGTTTGTTTCCCCACTGACAGACAGCAGTAATAATCTTTAAAATCTCTGTTAGATATTACAAATACTTTAGACTTCCTCCTGGCATGGTATAGTGGTAGAGGGGGAAAAAAGAAAAAGAGCTAATGTTTTATGCTCATATGTATCTCATCCATTTTCATACCAGTGCCTACATCAATGAGTAGATGAAGTCCAGTCACCTGTGTTTTAGGTTCAACGAACATGAAACTTTTGACGCGAATTTAAAGGTGGTTTTCTACAAAACTACGAACTCAAAAATATCTGAGCCTTTTGCATTTCAGATGTTTTTTTTTAATGTATTTTTAAACTCTCCATCCAGGGGCTTTAACAAACTGTTAAAATGTGGTGGTGGGTGTCTGTGGTTGTAAGCCATAATTCATCTTTAACTTATACCATCTTGCTTCTCCATTTCACTCTCCATCTCTAGCTCATGCTGTGTTAGAGACCACTGGCGACAGCAGCAGCGAGGTACTTCTCTACGAAGCAGGGAGAAGGGTCCATTCACTTTCAGTTCCATCAAGTTCACAAGGGTGGTTTTCTTGAAATTCTTATTTAGATTTTGTAAACACTTTCAAGATATTAACCATGTGATTTTTTACATCACTTAATAATATTGGTTTGTTTATACAAAGGCTTACTGGCCATCAGCTGGTTTATTGGGTCAAGCCAAAGAAGTTTGATAGCTTTAGAATAAATGTCTCTCTTTTTTTTAATAAACCATAAATTATTATAGTATATTTGGTTTATATATTTTCTATTCTATTCCTAAAGGGGCCTCTAGAGATGTTGCCATACAACCAGATGTCAGCATTTACATTGGTGATTTAACTTATATAAGTTACAATCAGTGTCTATGGGCTTAACCGGGTCATTCTAATGCAACCCTGTCTCCTACAAAAAAATTATCAATTTCCAATAAAACTAAATGCATTCTCAATTACGTTTTGAGGGAAACATATTTTCTACGGTCGCAAACAAAAACGCAAAACAAAACTTCTTTGTTAGGTTTAGTAAAAGAAACATCAAGGTTTGACTTAAAATAACTATGAAATTGAAACAAAAGGAATGCAATAAAACTACTTTGTTAGGTTTAGTAAAAAAAAACATCATGGTCTGGCTTAAAATAATTACGAAACTGAAACAAAACAAAAACGCAACAAAACTACTTTGTTAGGTTTAGTAAAAACAAAAAAAATCATTCTTTGATTTAAAATTACTACAGAATTTAAACAAAACAAATGTAAGAAAAACTACTTTGTTAGGTTTAGTAAAAAAAAAATCATGGTTTGGCTTAAAATTACTATAAAATTGAAACAAAAAGAACGCAATAAAACTACTTTATTAGGTTTAGTAAAAACAACATCATGATTTGGCTTAAAATGACTATGGAATTGAAACAAAATAAACAAAACAAAACAACTTTGTTAGGTTTAGTAAAAGAAACATCATGGTTTGACTTAAAATAACTACAAAATTGAAACAAAACCAAAACACAACAAAACTACTTTGTTAGGTTTGTTAGGTGAATTAAAATAAGTGAACATTGACTTTTAGTTTCACACGGGACTATTTTGTGGACTATTATTAGAATGTTTAATTTGTAATACGTCAAAAACAAACGTAATCCGCAACAAAATACCTCGAAACGTAATTCACAATGCATGTTTTGTTGTATAGGAACGTCATTTTTCAGAGACGGGGCTGTTCTAATGACATGCAATGGCTGAAAGGAACAACTCATTTTTTATAGATGCTAATGGTCAGTATAAACAGTGAGCCAATATTAAATAGTGGATATATACAGTGGGTGGATGTAGTGAACTGGTTGAATTGGAAGTGAAGTGGACTGGAAACCTGCTTGTTTCTTTTTTTCTTGCCTTGCCACACTGACCCTTCTTCACGGCTCCCTAAGTCCAAACACACTCCACTCGCCTGCATCTGTGACCTCAAGCTCCTTCACACCCTCACAATGAATCTCACTGCACACACCAACATTACTGTACATACACACAGGCACAAATCCCATGTATGCACATAATGAAATTGTGCATGCCCTCACAGACACACAGGTGAACACGCAGCTTCACCCGAGCGCTCACCTCCACATCTGGGTGACGGGTGATTTAAAATCCTTTTCGGTTGCTCAGTGGAGCTTATCTGGTGCAGATGATCCGCTGGAATTACTCTATAACTCTTGATTTTGTCAATCTGGGCACATGAGGAGGACAGAAGCACTGGCTCAAAGGGCATCGTGCAGACCTGGGCTAAAACAATTTTTTCATGTGGTTTCACCCATTAGACTGTATATGAAGATGGACGACAAGTCTCCACTTCCTCCCAATGTACAAAAATGAAGCCAAAATATTTGGCAAATACCAACATAAATACACAAACACACACACAGGCACAAACTGCATACATATTTTTTAGGGCTGTCAATCGATTAAAATATAAAACGGTGGTTAATCGCAAATTAAACACACATTTATATCTGTTCAAAATGTACGTTAAAGGGAGATTTGTCAAGTATTTAATATTCTTATCAACATGGGAGTGGGAAAATATGCTGCTTTATGCAAATGTATGGATATATTTATTAATGGAAATCAATTAACAACACTAAACAATGACACATATTGTCCAGAAACCCTCACAGGTACTGCATTTAGCATAAAAAATATATTCAAATCAAAACATGGCAAACTCAACAACAGCTGTCAGTGTGTCAGTGTGCTGACTTGACTATGACTTGCCCCCAAACTGCATGTGATTATCATAAAGTGGGCGTGGCCATGCCAGTTTTTCCTCGCCAAAATTTAGCGTAAGTTTAGCCTCCTTCGCAACAAGCTAGTATGACATGGTTGATACCAATGGATTCCTTAGGTTTTTTCTAATTTCATATGATACCAGTATCTTCACTCTAGCTTTAACCGCTACAACCTAAAAATCGCAAATTGCGTTAAGGCTGAAAGAAATTAGCCGCGTTAAAAACGAATTTGCGATAACGTGTTATCGTGTTAACTTTGACAGCCCTAATGTTTTTATATACAGTCTTTGTTTGAAACAGACAATCATGTTACGGAAAGATAAAGTTACATCTCCTCTCTCGTACATTTCCCGAGCCAAAGCAGCTGTCAATCATGACACCACACCCCCCTTTTATAGCATCAAATAACGAATTAAAACCAAACTTATCAGAAAAATTAACACTTGAACAAACATCAGAGTAATACGAAGTACTTAAAATGACAGAAAACATTATTGGGGAAAAATTTATTTGACGTCTACTTTGACTTTTTAGTTTGGCCCATGTCCCATCTGCTAACATGGAGGGGAGCGGGGTTTATGACCTATACTGCAGCCAGCCACCAGGGGGCGACGTTGTTTTGGCTTCACTTGTGGGGAGCTGTCATTTTGTCCATCTTTATAGAGAGGCAAAGTCCCTCCCCTTCCAGTGGACCACCATGGGACCTTATTTCGGAAAAAATATAATCGGTAGTCAACGGCGAGAAAAAAATATTTTTTTGATTCCATTTGAATTGAAATCATTTTGTCAGCCGGGAAGAGAAAGAACGACCAAGACCTGTTGCTGGAGGGAGTACATCCCAGAACGAAACACACAGGCATCGTAGCTTCAGCGAAGGAGACGTCACTACGCGACTTTTGGGTGTGTCGTCTTTCTAATTATGTATTTTGACAGTCTTATATTTCAATGGTTCTACAACAAACTGCGACTTTGTGGATTGCAAAATTCTTTTTTATATGTGTGATTCATGGCGCAATTCAAACGGGTCCAAAAAAATATTTGTCTCTCGCCGTTGACTACCGTTCATATTACTTCCGAAATAATGTCCACTGGTGGTCCACCAGAAGGTGCGGGACTTTGCGTCTTTATATATACAGTCTAAGGTTTCACCTGTTTGACACATTTTGTGTACTTAGATTAATAAATTCAACTCCTCCAATAAATCAAGATTAAGAAATCAGTGCACAATGTTTCATATTTTGTTTCAATATAAATACTAGAAGGAAACCTCCCTGCCCAGGTCTGTACAGTTTCTATTCTACTCCGTGCTGTCTCACCCTCCTGAGCTGTAGCTCCACTGATAACTGGGTGATAATGAAGTCCTGCCTGACTAATGGATTAATGACCTTTACCCTCTAACCTCTCACCTTACTCCGCCTGAACTTGCCGTTTCCGTCACAGGGGATGCTGTAAATGCGATGCACTCCAGTAACGAGTACTTTTCCCTTGCAAGTTGCATACAGGTTTCCTGTCTAACCCCTATAATCTAAAATGACAGTCCTTAGCATGCTGCTACCTGTGTGCTATCCTGCTGTACATTTACAGGTCTAACCTTTTTTTATTGTACTTGTTGTCCCTTCCCATCTTCCCGGGCATGAAAATATGGCCTTTTTCTGTTTGCTCACACACATACACACAAGGTCAACCTCGGCTCATTAACCAGACAGATGTTGAAGGCTAATGGGACATGAAATAAGCGGCATCTGCCACTAAAGGGAAAGAGCTTGCTATAAAAATGTACAGACAGGGAATTATGACATTTAGGGTAACATAAAAATAAACATCATGAAACATAATTTCTAACATTATTCCTATGCATTAGGGGTGAGCTAGGAAGGAGTTAGGAATATTGTGTTCTCGGTACAGCTTACTGTACTGCGGACCAATATGTGGTCATCATGGAAACACAATGCAGTTTTTCGTTCGAGCAGAAGCAAATGTGTTTGTGCATTGTTTTCGCTTGTATCACAATGTTCAATGAAGTGTAAGTGTTTGCCAATGGACCAGATTAGATTGGAAATGTGCGCCGCTGTTGGCATTTCTAGGTTGGTAGGGAAAATGCTTTTAGATTGTCTGAAAAAAACAAACATTATTACAGTAACAAAAGAAATTTGCAAGTCACTCTTTTTATGATGACCATGTTGTGAGTCCGTCACATGGGCTGATTAAAAGAACAAACATCTCCGGCGGTAGGTTATATCACATGTAGCTAATTAACATTAATGAGGTAATAAACTTGCAAACAGACACTGTCTAACACCCCTGTATGATTAGAGTGGGCCGTGTGTTTTTGTAGTTCAGTCAGGACCAATGGAGTGGCGGGTCTTTTCTGGCAAGACAATCGGGGGCGATCAATCTTAGTGGTTGGAATAACTCAGTTAAACCTTCATATAGCAATAATTTCAACACTTTCTCACGTTCACATTCATCGTCAAATCCCGCAGCTTGGTCAGTAGTCCTACGTTTCAAACTATGACGCTCTAGGTACCCTTCTAGTGTCAGTTTTTTGGGCATGTCCAAAAGTTTCCGCTTGCTGCATACATAGCATCTTTTCAAAATAAACTTCTAACGTAGGTTTCCTTAGTTTTTAGGTTTACTTTGCACAGCAAAACTATTTGGTTAGGTTTAGGAAAAGATCACAGTTTGGGTTAAAATAAGTATGTTTGCTACGTAAATTACGTGGGCTACGTTTGTTACATAAGTGGTGTTAGTTACGTACGTAAGTTACGTAACAACTAAGGCTGTCAAAGTTAACGAGATGATAACACGTTAATGCAATTTGTTTTAACACCAAGATTTTTAGGTTGTAGCAACTCAGATTTAAAGATAGAGTGAAGGTACTGGTATCATATGAAACTAGCAAAAACCTCAGGAATCCATTGGTACCAACCATGTTAAGTGTCGCAAAGGAGACTAAATAACGCTCCAAACCTGCGTGAAATTTTGGCGAGGAAAAACTGGCATGGCCATTTTCAAATGGGTCCCCTTGACCTGAAAATGGGTTCTATGGGTACCCACGAGTCTCCCCTTTACAGATATGCCCACATTATGATAATCACATGCAGTTTGGGGCAAGTCATAGTCAAGTCAGCACACTGACACACACGCAGTTTGCCATGTTATGATTTGAGCATATTTTTTATGCTAAATGCAGTACCTGTGAGGGTTTCTGGACAATATCTGTCATTGTTTCATGTTGCTAATTGATTTCCAATAATAAATATTTATATATATATACATTTGCATAAAGCAAGCATATTTGCCCGCTAGCATGTTGATAAGGGTATATATAATTGACAAGGACCTCAACTCAACAACGCTACCACATGACAAGTAACGGCCAAGGGTAGAGTACGAGCAGGGAGGCATCTGATTGGTTCTTTCTAAGCGGACCACGAGGCAGTGATTGGTAGACTTTTTTACAGGATTACAGCAGCCACGGACGACGTCTCTTTTCCGGTCCTTTTTCAGAGTTCATAAGTAATGGATCGCTGTTGGGGTGTAAAGACCATTTCAACCAATATAACAAATAGTGTAGACTGGAGAACATCGTCAACCCTGCCTTTAACTAATAACTATTTTAAGCTAATACTACTACTAATTAACTTTTTTAAGCAATTGACAGTCCTAGTAACAACAGTGAGTTAAAATAACTCAGTGTTGATTTGGTCTCCTGGTAGTCCTGTGTTTGTTGGACCCATCCAACCTAACATCCATTCCATTATTGTTCTCCTAGCCACTGGTCTACGAATGAATATGAAAATATTACATCAGGCTTTTGAAAAGGAATATTGTCATTTAATTTTGAAAAACCTAATTGCCACTACTAATTTAAAAAAGTGAAAATATCATCATGTGCAAAAGAGTAAAAAAACAGCATTATATTATTATATTTCTTCCCCAAGTGTCAGTATTCCTCTTTGCTGCACTATCTCATATAACAAGTCATATTTTAGCATACATTATGTTTAGTTAATGTCTAATTAGGCTGTGAAAGTGAAGGAGCTGTAATTTAAAGAGCTACACGTCCATCTACTAATGATGAAGCCGGTTCTCAGAGGGTTTTAATTGGAGGAGGTCACGTCTCCGAGGAGGAAGCAGCCTCTGACTCTTGGTCTGTCTGTCTGTCTCTCCCCTCACATATATATCCTCCAGCTGTCTCTCTCCGTCCACGGATACATGTGAGTCAACAGAGTGAAACTGCAGTCTTTCTCACCAGCAGAGATTAACGGAGGTGTTAGGAGCTCCGAAAGGCCTCAGGGATGAATACAAGCGTTTGGAATCATTAGTTACTGTCAGCGTAGAGGTGCTGATCTGTTCTTGTCAAGTC